>NC_141862.1:7081222-7414794 GCF_024713525.1 Acromyrmex echinatior | reverse complement strand
GACTGCGCGAGCCCACGTTCACCCTGGCGACTGTGTCGACCGCTAAGCTCACCGTCGCGGGATCGTTCAGACCATTGCTCTGGATCCTTCGCTGCGTGACTATCGACGCCCGCAAAGTTTTCCGTTTCTGCTTACGAAACAAGAGAATGCAGTAATTGACGGCAAAGATATATGAGATACGATCTAAAAGTGCTAAAGTCTCATGAAGATAAAGATCTCAAAAGTAAATATCTCAAAAGTAGATTTTAAGGATTTCTTGTTAGACAACTTTAAGAAATTCCTTAAGAAATAATTTCAAGAGCAATGCTTTCACAAATAAAATCGTACCATGACCGGAGTAACTTAATTATTTCGATTAATTTGACGTAATTTGATTAAATCAACCCTATCGACTTCTTTAGATTGATTAAATTGAATTACCTCGATCATCCCTCGCCACTTGTCGGCGGCATGTCTTGCTAGTTCCATTTTTCTCTGTTTACGTATTTGGTGCTTCTTGTATGCCATTTCGATTATAATTAGAGCGACTCCGCCGCCGATACCGACACCGACGACGATGAACACCCCTGCCATGTTTTCTAGGCCGAGAGTGTTTGGCATTTTTTCAAATTGCTCGCATTGTTGCACATTGCCATGCAAGATCCAAAGATTGTCGAGACTCTCCATGAAACCACCTGCAATAGAATCACGATTAGAAGAACGTAACAAATCTCATTGAATGGAAAATCGGAATCGCGCGAATATGAAGTGCCTTACATTAAGACTTGTTGCACACTCACTTTCGTGGAAGTCTAAGATCGCCAATGTCACAGCATCCGCCCAAGGTGATCCTTTTTGCAAACCAATTCCGTAACCTGAACGGCCAAATAGTTCACCAGCCGTCACTAATTCGCAATCTTGAGCTGCTTCGAATTCTAGTCGCGAGCTATCCCAGATGAAGGCCATTAATTTTCTAAAGAAAAAAAGAGCGATCGTGTAATCACGTGCAAAATATATTAAAACGATATGATTATTGATGTTGACAAAGATATTTAAACGTCTGTTAATTAAAAATATGTTAATTAAATGTATTAAATATATTGCTTCAATTATTTTATGCAACATACGAAATCGAAGATACTGAGATTTTAGATAATGAGATTTTAAGATTATAGATTTAATATATTTATATATATATTTATATTATATAATAATTCAATAATCTAAGATTTTAACTTAAGTAAAAGATTAACGATCCCAAAAATCGAAATGTTTACCCAATTTTAATGTCGCGAATCGCGTCTTCGGCAGTGTCATAGTTATTCGCCTCCATTGTACGATACATATTAGACAATTCTACTTGGCGTCTGAAGTACATGTCCACAGCGGATCCCTTCACTGTTGCACACGTCAAATTCTCCATCGTATTCCTGAGCTTTACAAGTAAACATCGCAAGTGTTTATATCGGATTGCATATACCAGATACATTGATTCTCGGTAAGGAGCATAGTTTTAATCCTTACTCGAGCGTCGTTGATGCCGGTGAGTTTAGTTTTTGGTCGCTCCAAAACGAGGAACGCCGCCAAATTAGCGGTGTACGATGCGACGATGATCATAGCGAATCCCGCCCACACCATTCCCAGTACACGCGCGGAAAAACTTCGTGGAGTACCTACAAAATATAAATGACAATAAAAAATTTGATTAATAATTAAATGGTCACGTAGAAAACGATCCAAGTATATTCGAGAGCTCTAGTTTAAAGATTCTTCGACTTTTTAATTATTTTTTTCTTTTCTAGTGTTTCTCCCTCCAAATGCGACATTTGATTATGAAATGAACGAAAAAGAGATGAAAGAATAATACCTTACCCTCTCCTATACCGCTGTTCAATAATACACCCCAAGCGAACCAAATAGCACTGGATAGATTGAGGGCATCTTCCTCGGTGCCGTCAGTGTTGGCTAGTTTGAATCTGCCGAAGGGTGAAAATCGATCGAGCAGATACAAAACTAACGCCACTACGTGTACCGATACCATTACGAGGATCCAAAGGGTATTGCTGAACGGTTGTAAGAAAGAGACTAGAGTGGATGATCTTGAAGGCTAAACTCAGAAAAATATACATATTTAGTTTTGCATAAAATATATGACGTTTTTATTTTGTATAGAATTAAAAAGAATACCTTTTTCTCAAGGATAGTGATGCCTTGATACTTGAAGGGCTTACTGAATTCGATAAATTCAGCACGCTCTGGATTGATTGTTAATGGTGCGACGATCATGTCCGCTCGTTCGTTGACTATCTCGCCAATAAGACCTGTCCATTCTTTTTTTCCTCCGACTTTATCGGAACACGAGAAAAGAACAAGAAAAAATACAAAATAGAAATTTAAATTATTAATCCCTTGATGTCTAAAAATTAATTTAGAAACTAGATAAAATCCAAATGGATTCTTTGAATACTTATCCCCAAATAGTACAGCAGCGCTTGCAAAGCGCTAAAAAGCGATTATATACATCTTTTTAGCATTGTTAACGCTGTGTAAGCGCTGTGTGCTACTTGGATCCTTTCTTTAAAAATTTAATCTATATTTATATAAAATTCTATAATTCTGTTACTTACCCGAAGTATTTTTGATCACATAACTGCCAAATTGACCATCCGGCGATAGAGCTAAACTGTATGTGAAGTTAATCGTTTTCGACAATTCCTTTAGTAAATCCACGCAATATCCTTTGCAGCAAAACATTTGATTATCTGTTGAACAGAAAAAAAATTACTTACTTCTATTATATTTTTTAAGTAATTTTGAATACTATTAATTTGACGTAATAGAAACAACTTGTTTGAGTAGACGTAATGTTTATAGAGAATAAATTAATAAATCCAATAAATTGAACTAAAAATTCTCAAGACACATAACTTGAATCAAATTTCGAATAAGTTAACTAAGGAATGATTCAATCAACAGAATCGCTTGTAAATAATTTAATTCTAGTCTCTTTTTTTACGTGTTAATAGGAAAAAAAAAGATTAATAGTTCTATCCAAGCTATAATACAAAATGACAAATATTATTTCATAAATTAAAATAATAATTTAATTAAAAACAAGTCTTGACTATTCTGTTAACTAGCAACGCACCGTCTGTTAGGTTGAAGTGCGGACATGCGATCTCCTCAGGTAGACATTCGACCTCATTGTCAGGTAATTCGCGAACATAAACGAATGGCTTCTCCTCGATTGTCAGCACCTTCAAATGCGTGGGTATCATGAAACCTTCGGGTTTGATCTTCAAACGACCCGGCCATATAATGTTGGATTCGTTCACTCGCAACTTCATCTTGGTACCATTCTATTCAGTAACAAAGAATCATTACGTTTGACTAACACAAGGATGTGTCATTTTATACAGGATGCTTGTTGAATTGTCTACTCACAGCGGGATAAAAGTACTGGCCGACGGACATCTGCGTCTTGTTGTTGTCTTGACCTGTGTATTGGATGTTGACTATGTCATATTCGGCGAATATGCGGTCCCCGTTATCGTCGAATGCCACTCGACCCGTCGAACCATGCGGTAATACTTGCTTGCGAATATATCTGAAAAGACAAATAACAAAAGATAAGAGCGACAAGACAGAACTTTTATTTACCAGGATTGATAGAAAAAAAGTTTTGAATTAGAGAATTAGATATAAGAGACGATCATACTGAAAAAGAGTCTTGCCGGTTTCCCATATGGAACCAGAATCGCTGCAGTCCTTCGGTGCCTCGGTAATCTTCTCCGTCTGATTCATCGCTCGCAACGCGGATACGAGGACATATCTAAACAGTACGCAGAGAAACAAATGTAGGAAAGACAAATTTCTAAGGAACTATTAAAAATTTCTTTGAAGTAAGACCCACTAGCTTGCAAAAAGAACTCTTATTGTGTTATTATTTTCTTATTATTAATTATATTTAATTATTTGAGATGTATAACATCAAAATAAGCTTAAAAAATATCAATTCTAAGTAAAGGCAGATATGCAATGCAGTGGAGACCTGGTAAATATAATGGTTTAAAACATATACTAACAAGCTGTCGGATATATGTGATTTTTCCTGGGTGGCATTGATCAGCTTCAACCCCAGCAAGCCATCTGGCGCATTTGGCGCGTCTAATGCCTGTTCAGTGACGATCCACACATATCCGGCGCCGGTCATGTTTAGATTAGACGCGTCGTTGAAAATCACTTCAGCATCCTTCTTCCTGTCATGTGTTCAAAGAAGTTTATTGAAGTATAATATTTTCGCAATTGAAGTCCACGATAAGATCGATGTTAAATAAACATCAAAATTGTAAAACAATGTTATTATATTATTTATATTGTATGGTTATAGATCATTGTTTTTTTATATTAGAATATTTATTATTTTAGAATAGAATTCGTATTTTATATTTTCTAGTTTATTTCGCCATAATTCTCGAAATCCGAATAAATGATGAATACTCACGAAGCATACATGAGGCAGACTCTCGCTTGTGCGCTTTTCATTTCCCTCAATTGCTCCTCAAAATTGTGTAATCCCGGTTCGAATTCGATAACTGATTCGACCTGAAATAATGGTATTTAGTAACAGGAAATTCTTCTTTTTAATCTAGATGATGTAAGTAATAGCAATTATTGAGGAAATTACATAACTATTAGTATAAAGTATTAAAGTACAGGATCTATAAATTATAACACAATTAAATAATAGTTGAAGTGTTAATATAATATTAACATAATAGTATTAGTGCCATAAAAGGTCTAAATTATTGTGCAACGTGCCTGCACTTTGATTTCTACGTCATCTTCTAAATTCTGCGACGTCGTCTGGAAACGTCCAAGGAGCGCGCGACCATCCGTATCGGAACTATGGATGAAGATAATCTTCATGTAGTTAAAGTGCTTCAGCAGTTCTACCCAGACATCCGCTTGATGAGAATACGGCGGTACAGTACGCAAAAATGAGACATGAATATTCTGGAAAGATGTTACCGTTCAGTTACTGCGGCATTATCAATCACATATAATCATACAATGTAGATTGTTTTTTATTTGTTACTGATTTGTTTTTTTTTTACTATAATATAAAAGATTTATATTTAGTAATGTACTAATTTTCAAATGGATTTTCTCAAAAAATATTGTAAGCTTATATATAAAATACATAATTTCTCAAAAAGAAATAATATACTTTCGGTTTAGTTTTACGCGTTAATTTGCTTTAATTTCTGTATCTATTATTAAATTGTGCGAATTATTTATTTTATTTTATACATACTTTATCCGAAAAGGCGGAGTCCCTGGATGATATGCCAATCACAGGTATGTGATAAAAACCGCTTGTATAAGAAACCGCTGCCGGTGATAAATCGCCTGTAAGCGGATGCGACACCACTACTGCGTACACCTGCTCGGCTATCAAAGATCGGCAGACGCTCAATGCGGTTCTGATAGGGTTGGAGTCCATTTCGATTACCGTGTGCTTGTATGTCACCCCTTTATTGACGTATTGGAAATCGAAATTGAGATGCTGAAATTGAGGTATATGTATGTATGCATAGTCATATTGAATATACACTAGATATATTGTACAAGTATATTATAACGCTCAGAATTCTCTTTAGGCTACATTTAACAATTATTATAAGTCAAGTTACACATATATATATATATACACACACACACACACACACACACACACATATATATATATATATATACATATATATATATACATATACATATATATATATATATATATATATATATATATGTAATATATAAGTTATATATCATTACAGGCTGTTATTACAAAATTATCGTTATTAATCTTACGTCAATTGTTTTTTCAAAGTGCTCTTTACTGTCAACATTGGAGAGAACACCGCCTATCTTGAAGAATCTTGGATTGTTATAGTTCATTGCCCTGGCGAGGACAAGTCCTAACCATGGAGCATTGTGCAAGATAATGAAGATGAGTGACAGCACAGTCTTCATACGTAATTTCGCCATCGTGTAGTTTATTCTTAAACAAATCTTTACGTTAAATCAATAAATTACCAATTTTTGATAATTAATATTCAGATTTCAGTCATAAAGTAAATAAGGTGAAATAATTTATACATGTATAACATATTTTTTAACTTAATATCTGAATATCCTTAATGTATTAAAATTTGTATTAAATTTTCTTTATTAAAATTAAGATTATTATAAACAATACATAATGCAATCAATAATTAAACGAAATGTAATTAATTAGTAAAGTATGAATGGTTTTATCTTTTTTGATATATATTTTTAATGTAATAAAAAAAAATATTAAAAAATTAAGTGTTTAATATGTTAATACATGTCTAAATTACATAAAATATTTAAGAATTTTTATTCTTTCACTATCATAAATTGTAATATTATTTATTATTATTTATTAATACAATTTTATAATCTTAGATATTTTCAGATCAGATACGTCAGATTCCGCAATATGAAAAGTAAGCTTGTGCAGGAAGATTATTTTTGCAAAAGTATAGTATTATTTTTGTTGGACCTTATTATTGCTAAAGATTAAAAGAGTAACTGGGTCATTGAATTTGTATCCTTTCCTAGAGTAAACAGCCTCCGCCCATTTTCATGATGAAAGTTTTTCGTATTTTCGCAACGTCAAACAAAACATTGTTTTAACTCGTATTTCTCTACGTGTTTTATTCATCTTCAATACATACTTAAATGTTTGAAGATTGTTGTTAGTGTTTTTTTATAATTAATATAATTTAACTTATATATTTATTTGGAGCATTATACAAACACGTATTTAAAAATAATAATTGCTGTTGTTATCGAAAGTCTTACTGGGTTTTAATCGTGTGTGATTCACGCATTTTAAAAGGAAATTCAAGCAGCTTACTCACGTATGATTTCTGATGCTTTATTATATGCACCTTATCTTAGATATCTTGTCCGATTCTCTGGAGCGAGACGGATCTCCAAGGATCCACTCGAAACCTACTACTATTTATTACATGTCAAAATCAGTCCACGCCCGAGGGAAGCGCACCTTGGAACAGCCCAAGCGCTAATGCCGAACCTCGAGATAGAGCGCGAGCGCAAGGGATGTAGAGAGTTGGGAGATTTGTCATTGATCCAGTCGGATGCTGCGCGTAGAAGTTACCCCCGCCATGAGGTTCGATCAAGAAATCGCCAAATTCAAATAATGCTAATCGAAACAGTCGCTACGCCTATCTGTTTCTATCATTTAATATCAGTACGGTTGCTTTCATTGTTATTATTTTTTTAAAAGTTACTTAATGTATAAAGTTTATTTATAAACAATTTTGATATTATATTAATGGGAGATAAATTAATAAGACAAATAGATCTTTTTTCGACAAAGTTATTAAACAATACTGAACGATATTAGATTAAATAATAGTATACAATTAATGATATATCACAATCGTTTTTTAAAATTTTATTTACTTGATTTTAAAGATTTTTAATATTGCTTATTTATTTGTATAATTAAATTATATTTGGATGCAGCATTTCGCGAAATGATTATCTCTGCGCAAACTTCTTCCACAATTGCTGTTACCAGATAATTACGACAATCGAGGGCGAACAGTGCACGCAAGATGACGTAATGACAAGAGAAGGCCGACATCTAAGAGATAATCAGCTTAAACCGCAATACAAAGCGCTTTCTAATGAGATTTTGGACGCAACATTTTGTGAGCGATTAGTAATTTATTTTAGGTCGAAGAAATTTCCAGGCTTGCGTTGAAATAGTAAATGATATGTTTGATGGCAATATGTAAATTTTATCAATTATGCAGTTGAGTTGACAACCGTGATTTTCGACTTTACAAAGTACTTATTATATCTCTATATAAATAAATATGAAATCTCTATTTATTATATTTCTATAAAAAGTAAGTTGTTTATTCGACTACATCACGAATTGTGTTTCAAAATACTTTTGCTCGTTAAAACAAAAGTATTTTTTTCCAACAATGATCCGATTATATATTTTATTTAATACAAGATCTAAAGAATACTAACTTGCTATTCCTTCTTTTATTATAAAAATTTTCTGGAAATATATATAAATATATTCTAGATGTATGGAATATGAATGTAAAATCAATTTCAATAATCTAAGCAATTTCGATTTTTTTCAAATTTCATTCAGACATCAAAAGAACTAAATACGAAAACTATTTGGAGCGTAACAATTAGATTTTTTCCCTTATTAGAAAATTTCTCATTTTTTTTTGTAATGTACATCAAGCATAGTGTAAATTATTTTATTTCTATATATAGAAATAAATTTTATTTTTCCAGAACAATTAAATTTTATCCAACATTTCGACTGTCAACGTTTTTTTATACAAAGTACTTCAAATGTGTAGCTACTCGTCAATCTCTCTTTCATTCAAAAAACTTCGTATAGTTCCATATTCATGTAACCCAGTTTCGCCCGTTCAAAAATGATGACTTGTCTGGCGATGGTCACACTCGTGGTTTTTCTCCTGTCAGTTTGTTTGCACGTGGGTCGTGGGTGATTTCCGTGAAGATGCCTTTGCGCGTCAGCGTCACCGATGTATCGATCCCACTGTAAATTTCCAGTTAGTAGCAACCCTCCGCCAGTCTGCGTGCGCACCCCACTCGTGTTCACTGAAAGAGTCTCAGTAAGTCTCAGTCTACATTACAAAGTCGGGAGAAGTGCTTTGGCAGCTAGACAAGAAAACGCTGATCATTGATCGTTGACATTTCTATACCTCGAGTTCAAGTAGTTTGTCGGGCTTGTCTTTAAAAATTAAATCAAGAGACACCGAAGCCCTCCTCACCGAGGAGCTTTCGGTATAATCAAAGGGAAGGAAAGGCACAAGGGTTGTATGATCATAACAGCATCCCTATACAGGTAGATATCGTGTCCAAGTAGAGGCAAAGAGTTATCCGTTCTCCAGTCATTGGAGAAGCAGGCGAGGGTGAACACCAGGCGGTGACAAAGAGCGAAGAAAGAGCTCGAGGAGCTGCTGGACGAAAGACCAGAGAGACCGATCGACTAAATCACGGGCGACCAACCAAGCAATATAATCCAATGTATTACGGTCCCCCCGGTTCCGCCGAGGAAGCCGCCGAGGAAACATGTCGCTACCACGGGAATGGAGCTTTCAGGACGCATGTCGGGCGTCGAGCCTGTTGGCCGACGTCGACGTCAGCGTCCCTACGACAGCGTCCCAGGAGATGGCCGTCACCGGCAACAATCTCATCGATGAGAATATGAATGATCAGCCGGCGACTCAGCTGGGCTCGCTGTTCTCCATCCATTCGGCGCCGGTGTACGATCTAAGTGGCGTCGCCAGCGGAGTGCCGTCACCGAAGCGGCCGGCATCCTTGGCGGTGCAGGCGACGGCGACATCGACGCCAATCGTACCGCCGCATCTGCAGAGCCCCGAAGGCACTGTCGTCGAGGACGAGGACAACGACAACCTGCTGACGATATCCAGTCTCACTGCCCGGCCGCTGATCGCCAAATCTAGGGAGCTCAGGTCGGTGTTGGAGTGAATATTGTCGGGGGTGTGTTATCCAGGTATCGGCTGGTATCGGCAAACGAACGCCGATTATGTACATGCTTGCTTATGCGATAAATTTATACGCGTTTGATCCTTTTTTTTTGTTCAGCGCGCTGTTTATCGCAGTATTGAGCTGTTGCATGCGAACCGTGTCGTTTCCATTAACGATTTTCTCATAATTTTTTATAAATCGAAAATGTGTAATAAATCTTATAGATAAATAAAAAATGTAATAAATGTAGTAAATCTTATAAATATATATATATATATATATATATATATATATATAAATCTTATATTCTTTAAGAAATATGAAGATGTAAATAATAGTTAAACGTACGTTTAACTTCAGTTCGTGCATGTTAAATTATGCTAACCCATTTGTCTTATATTATAGACACAATTCTTCCCACGAGTAAAATTTATTATAGATTGTTTCTGTTTTGTAAATTGATTGTTATTATAATCTTTCAACTTTTCTCAACAGCTTCCAAATATGTTAAGATTAAAAAAAAATAATAAAAATTGTCGCATTCAATTAGATTTATTGTATGGCATAGTCGAGGGTAGTTTTGCATTTTCCAAATCTACACGTAATTATTCGCTTATATAATAACAGCTAAATGCTAATCCAGATCCGTGAGATATGCAGCTCCGAAAAGAAGGAAATCCCGGCAAAGAAACGAGACCAAGAAACCCCGGAACACCACGTACGTCCCTCTGGACGGTGGTTACGGTTGGGTGGTGGTATTCGGCGCCTTCTTCGTGCAGTTTTGGGTGGCCGGATTGGTCAAGTCCTATGGTGTGCTATATGTTGAAGTCATGGAGACTTTCAAGGATTCATCAGCCTCGGTCGCGTCTTGGATACCAGCGATTCTGACGTGCCTATGTTTAGCACTTGGTAAGTCATCGTTTCAGGCTTCTCTGCCTCCGCGACCTTAATTTCTCGGGGAGGAAAAAAGGAGCATAAGTCACGTACGCCTATGATCCGTCGTTAGCTGACCTTGTCCGTTTGTGTCGATATATTATAATATTTAATCGAGGCGCGCTAAATCGATATTTCGTTTCGCAGCTCCTGTAACGAGTATGCTCTGCCAGAAGTACAGCTGTCGAACGGTGGTTTTCGTGGGAGGACTTTTCTGCGCTCTAGGACTTACAACTAGTTACTTTGCCACGCGATTAATACACCTCTTTTTTACATTTGGAGTGCTGACAGGTTTGTACAATTTGAATTTCAATCTTGTGACCTGATTCTTCCTTCATATATATTAGTCCTTCATATATATCTTATCACGTTACGTCTTCCGCATCGCCGGGCAGTTCCAATATCGCATTTTACTGAAGAAGCAAAGTTAAAAGTGTCCTTGCAGGTATCGGCGGTGGCTTATCGACGACTCCAGGTATAATCCTGGTATCGCAGTACTTCGACAAACACCGCGCTTTGGCAAATGGGATCTGCGTGTCCGGCACTGCCGCGGGTAGCTTCGTATTCCCGCTTCTGATCGAATTTCTGGTGAAAGACTTCGGCTTTCACGGCACAATATTGCTATTAGGCGGTTGCATGCTGCACGTATGTGTCAGTGCGACATTGTATCGACCACTGGATGAAAATTATGCTCCTGAGGAAGACGTCTCAGTGGAGAAGATCGAGAAGGAACTGAAAGATCAGGTATACAATCGAATGCTCAACTGATATATGTTATATATATATCTACTATTAATATCAATATTTATTATATGTATACATGCAAATTATTTATAAAATATGTAATTAAATATATTTTCTTTATAAAATATTGCAAACGACTCATTCTGTTTATAAACAGATATACATTCCATGTAACAATAACTAATCAATATCGGCTGTAAAGATTCAATTGGCAATTTATAATATTCATTTATAATATTCGGCTGTCTTTCTTACTATATCTCTAGGATCAGGACAAATCAAAGCAACAAAAATTGGAATTATTGTTCGCCAATGATCCAACTGCCCGACACAACATGCTGAACGAATTGTTCCACCAGAACAGCGGCGTGGTGGCGGTCGAGCTGACAGACAGTGACGAGGAAAAGGATGTGATGGGCGAGGGTCTCCGCATGAAGCCTATTTCCAAGATTCGTAGCTCCAGTATCCTGCACAGCGTGGAGGATCTGTCTACGGACTCGACATGCGTCTACAAGGCCGCCAGATCGTCGCTCAGATCGTTAAAGTCGTCTGTGACGGCGATGGGTCCGCCGGAGCAACAACAGCAACAGCCACCTCCGTCGCCGCCGAACAGGATTCCGTCCTTGTCGCTGACATCATCGACGGAATCTAAGATCACATTCATGCAGAGATTGACGCGCTATCTCGACTTGTCGCTGCTGAAGAATCCGCAGTTCATCATGATGTGCTTCTCCGTCAGCCTGATGTCCACTGGTAGCCCGTACATGCTGTACTACCTACCGGCGTACGTCCACGCCGCTGGATACACGAAATCGGAAGCCGGCTACCTGGTGGCCATCTCCGCCGTGCTCGATTTGTGCGGCAGACTCGGTCTTGGCTGGCTCTCGGATCTCAAGCTGTTCGATCGGCGGAAAGGATATATTGGCAGGTGAGCGATTTCATTCACGTGTAACACACATCTCGATCTCTACGAGATTTCAGAATTCAATTCGCACCGTAAGATAGCTGAGACGTCGCGTTAGATGGCGAAAAAGGGACATAATTAATTATCATTAAAACTTATAATTGTATCTGTATTCCTGATGAATAAATTATGAAAATCGACTCCAGGAAATATTTATGGATCGCTTCACGTGCGATACTTAGAGACTGCAATTTAACGCGTTCAGGGGATATTTTAGGATCCTGAGAGATTCTGGGATATCATCGGTTTAAATATTTAATGAATGAACAATTAATTAGCCCAATATTCGCTTTAAATATCTTCAGGTGGATGCTTTCCGGAGACGATGAAACGAAAGTATACAACAATTATTGAATTATTGAATGTCTTTTTTTTATTGAGTAGCGTGGTCGGTGCTGGCGTGGCGGTCTTGGCGATTCCGATGGCTCACTCCTTTTATGTGCTGGCATGTTCCGTTGGCATGTACGGGTTGTGCCTAGGCTGTTGGTTCCTCCTAGTTCCCGTCCTGCTCGCCGATCAATACGGCACCGACAAAATATCGTCCAGCTACGGTCTCGTGAGGATGTTCCAGAGCTTTGGAGCGATCTCCATTCCACCTCTCGCAGGTAACGACGTCACTTTCTTGCCCCGGAAACCGTACGCTGCAATCATTTCTCAAAGGCAGCAAATGCCCTTTAATTTACATCGACCTGATTCCCTTTTTTTTGTCTTCCCTTTAATTTGATCGACTTTTTTGTGAGTGTGTGACTATAGAAAAGTACACGCGTGCAACTCACTCCAGAGACAATAGAGAAAATATTGAGCCACGTATTGCATTATATATTGCGTTAATTATCCGCATAATTACGTCCAAGAGTGCGGAGATAAAAATATAAAAGCTGCACGCGCTCACACGTATACATAATGTATCGCCAGGGTTGCTCTTTGTTTCAACCACCGCTGGTCTCTCTTGTAGGTTTACTTTTTTTCTAATAAGTAAATAGCGATCGATGTGTGCAATACGGGATAAAAATTGAGTTTTTTTTTGTCATCAAACGGGATATCTAAGAATTTTTATGAATAATCATACATCTTTTGAATCACGTTGGTTATCGCCTTTTTTAATTGTTTCGATATTATTATCTTTGAAGATTATATATTATTTACGTCTTTTCGTTTTTTTTTTTTTATGTATTTGTCCAGATTTTTATTTAAATTATGTTAAATAATTTTATTGATATATTTTTTATCTTGATAAACTTGTACATTATGGTTACAGATTAATTGCTCAGATGATTTTATAAAATAGATAAAATAAGAATAATAAAATACTGCAACCACACATCACTAATTCGGAATCGATTTTTCTTTAGAGAAAATGTCAAGTCATTAATAGTATTCGAGTTATATGAAGGATATATTATGTAATGTTAAGATGTTATATATAATAGATAGATTTTTGCAAATTCTGAATTTCGTAAATAAAGATAAATAGCGAAATAAATACGATAATAAATTACAATCTCAAGTTTTATAAAAAAAAATGAACTGCACACACTAAAATATTTACGAGAATATATTCCTAAAGCGTGTTTGCGTAAATTTACACGCGTATATTTAAATTGACGTATTTATTTATTTACATGCAATTCATTTTGTTCTTTCTAGCGATATACATATTTCTAATGAATTCTTATTGATTTTGGTTGCTATATATTATATTGATTATATAATAATTGATATTATTCCAGGTTATCTTCGCGATGTAACTGGAAGCTACACTGTGTGTTTTTTGTGTATGGGTACGTGTATGGTCATAGGGGGTTTACCTCTGCTTTTGGTTTTCAACGAGAACCAAACAAATCCAACAAAGCTGCCCGTGAACGCCGAGAATAACAATCGTCAAGGGGACACTACCATAAAAGGATAAATTATTTTGAAAATGTGATCGTTGACTATAAAGTGATTTAACGTGTAATAGGAAAATAAATAAATCGTAACAGTTGTCACAAAAAAAGAACATATTAATGCTTACTGAATATCTCCAAGATGGATTCCCTGCCATTTTTATATACTGAGACGGAATATCTTTATTAGATAAATTTCATGAAATAGATTAAAAACTTATATATTCATGCTTTATTTATTCATTTTATTCTCAAATTATTTCTGACATTCTCTTGTATTTCAATATTTTTAATACATCCATTCTGTCACGTATGTTTTGTAAATGTGTAAACAATAATGTTCATGAATACATATATCTCACGAATCTTAATAAACGTATAAACAATCTCCAAGAAGTTTCCTTATTCTGTTTTTATTATTTACATTGTACATATTACAATTATATACAAAATTTCTTATTAATTTAATGTCCATTAAATATTGTTTATATATATATATATATATATATATATGAAAAAATGATTATCACATAGAAAGTAAATTAATTCAAATGGATATACGAATAATATTTAAAAAAACAATGATGAATAATCTATAATAAAATCTATAATATAAAATCTTTACAATCTAGAATATAAATTTTTATTAGATCTAAATATGTACATGTTGAGTCATGATGTTTACGTATTTCTTTTTTTAATCTTTAAATTGGTGTGTGTGTGTGTATATATATATATATATGTATACACAAGATGAGTCATGAGTATATTTAAAAATTTCGTATTCCTGGATAAAAAGGAAGAATAAATGTTTCTATGAACATTAGGTTATAAATGCCTTGAAATAATACAAATAAGTTCAAAATTATATACACACACACACACACACACAAATTCCTATTAGATATATATGTATATAATTCCTATACGAATAATCTCAGAAGATTTTATTTATTAGAGTATAAAGTCTCCACTTGCATTCAAAGCGCTATATATGGCAGTCTGATTGCAAGATTATCTGAGATAGTCTGATGCAATGATTATTCAGTATTATCCATAATCTCCTTATCAAAACTTTAAGAATAATTCTGAGAATCAGACATATATTTAGCGCTAAATGCAAAATACAAATAGTATTAGTAGGGTGTAATCTAGAGTTACAAGTTTATACATTTTATAAGCAGAACCTTGACATCACAATTCTCAATCACAATAAAAAAAATGATCCATAAGGATGCTATGAAAAATTACATCAATCAGAGACTTTTATGGCAGTTATTTCTTTATAAAGACTAAATTCGATGTAAATTCGGTAACTTCAATTTTTAATATCATAAAGCATCAATATATGTAGTGTATTGTACTGTATAACTCTGTTTCATTTGCATCTCACCATTGCGCAATCCAGAGATGTGGGAGTGTTTCTGAAACTTTGAATACAGTAGGTAGTGTCTCTGAACTCTTAATGCATCGATAAGATAATCACTAATGGTCATTGAGATCATCAAAGATATATATATATATATATCTACATATATATATCTACATTTATTGCAAATTTCACGTAGGCTTCCAAGCTACCACTCTCATCTTGTTGTTCAGTTCTTGCAATATGAGAGAACAAGTGAGCTGTTTCTCTGGAGATAATCCATTGATTCCATCCATTTCATCATCATCATCACCCATACCACTGTTACTGCCATTCTTGCCCTTTCCCTTTCCTTTTCGTTTTTTCTTTTTATTCAACTGACGACAATCAATATCATTTGAATTGTCTGTAGTCCTTCTGATCTAAAAGAATAAAATAGTTTTTATACACGCATTAAGAATATCAAATATTCTTTCGAATGATATAATGTATTACAATACAATATTATATATATTAGACAAATATTAATATGTTGTGGATAGCAATAATACAAGTTAAAACAGAATTACGATCTAATAAATTTATGTGTACACAAAATGTTAATATTAAATGTGTTAATATTAAAAACAATATTCTATTCTACCTTGGCACTTTTTTTCATCTGCTTATCATATTCCAAAGCATCATAATAATTTGGCTTCTCGCGTTTAATACGATTTGTTCTTCTTGTTTTCATCACTCCACTGTCGGGACTGGGTGGACTTTTGATAGAATTACGTCTTGCATTAAAAAAAGAATGTCCACAAGGACAAGCTTTACAGGCAACAGGTACCTTATTATAAGTCAAATTTATTAATATCTTCGATTAGCATAGCATGCAATTTATAGCATAGCATGTAATTAATTTAATAAATATCATCAAAAGGAAAATATAACATATTTCAAGGTAAAATAAAATTTATGAAATCTTTAAAATAATATATTATTAATAAGATTCTTAAAAAAATAGTAAATAATATAAAAGTATATAATAATTTAATAACCGCTCTCATTCAATTAATAAATAAAATTTCGATAAGAGAATGCATTTATGCATCATACATTTGTCTACAAAAAAAAATTTCGCATATTTTATTCGATACTTTGTGCATAATTTCAATATTAAATTTTGAAAAAATTTAATAAATAAATATAAGGTAAATATTACAGAAAAATTCAATAAATAATAAAAATAAAAATGCATTCTTCACGACAAACGTGAATCATTACATAAATAAGACGTATGTAACTTCATAAATGTATGAAAGGCATATTGTATATGTGTGTGAATATAATTATAAAAAAAATGTATGAATTATTACACATGACGAGAATTTATCTAAATACCTGCTGTTCGCATTTGGGACATCCCTTGCTAATTGTTTTTGTCTTGGCCATATTTCGAATCGAGCCACTTCAACGATACAGAGATTATTTCCAATTAGGAAATGTAAACATGACAATCGTAACAAAGAAACAAGCAATTATGGCTTTTTTGATGTACGTACTCAGCGCCACTTCAACAATATTGAAACTCTGTAGATAACTTGATGAGAAAATTCTCATTATCGATAATTACCAGCAGTTGACAAAGAATGAGCGCACTTATCGATGTAGTTTTTAAATAAAATAATATTTAAATTTAAACAATGTAAATTCAAATCGGCGAAATATTAAAGGAATAGATATTCTTCGATCTTCATTGTAACATTATTTGACATATACTCAGATAATTCTGGTATTTTGTTTAATCATTATATCTTAATATTCTTTTCAACTGATTTCTCCAACTCACGTTGAAGAAAAAAAAGAAAAATGTGGTATTATGTAAATTATATTATGTATCATTTATGTAAACAATCTTTGGATTATTATAAAAATCTGTACATTCTTTATCGTTGCACGGGACTATACTCCTGTGTTTTGTTTAATATTTTTATTTATCAACATTAAAATTAGTTGTAACAATCATAGAACTTAACTTCTTTTTATATTGCACTTTTTATATTGTTTATCAAATTTATAACTTTCCACACATGAAATATATATATATATATATTTATACGAATCATTTTTTGAAATATTTTAATAAAATATATTTCAGAAATATTGTATAAATATATATTATTGTAAGAAAATATTTCAAAAATTAATTTTCTAGACATAGGTATTTATATTTTAAAAAGATTTCATGAAAACTTCTGAAATATTTCAAATTTTGCAATGAAATATTTTACAAAATATTACTAAAATATTTCATGCTGCATGGATTGAATATCTTATACTATTTATACATAATGCAAACGTAAATACGTTTAAATATACTTAACGTAAACAATAACGTAATATTTCTATGTAAACATATAAATTTTGAAACATGATACAACCCTGATCTCGTTCTTCGAGTCCAGCAAGGAGAACCTGATCTTTCCTCTGTCGGTGAACGGTGGACCGGGCGATTCAGGACCTAGTAGGGGATATGCGGGTGAACCTCGTAACCGGTGAACGTATACGCCTGGCGATCGCGTAGAATGTAGATATAATAATAAAACGACGAGGGACGCGCGTAGAAACCGCGTTCTCGTTCTCTGCGCATGTGCTGTTAGACCGAAGAGTGGGAGGATCGAAGGGATATCTCGGAATAGAGGAAGTGTTCTCGTGGTTCCGACGTGACTGGACGTGACCTCATAGGAAATCGGAGGAAGCGGTGTATAGTGTGCACAAGTCACGTTCAGTTCTCGTTTTCGAGGGACGTGCAAAATCCACTCGTGCGAGGACTCGTCGCTGCGACGGAGTGATGCGCGGTGTGAGGAATGCGAGGGGACGGTCTCTGACGATCGACGAGATTGTTGTTTACATTCCTCTTCAAGTACATTCTCGCGGGACCGCCATATAGGGAAACCACCTTGCTCCTTCCGCGTACATGTCGCGTGTCTTTTTTTCGAAGGACTCCTGAATCGCTCAAGTGGCATAACACTCTGGTGTATCGACGAAGGAGGTATTATGGACCATCTGGAAAGGTATCGTTAGAATCAAAGTGCTTCCTTTACCTCCAAGAAGGCAAATTGCTACTTGCTGGACCGTTGATTCACATTGATCCAATTTAAGCTGTGGTACTGTAAAAAATATGTACATTAAATACAACGGTGAATATCGCCCTCGTTGTGTGGCGTAATGACAAAGCAGCTGTCTATAATAGAAGGAATTCTCATATCAGGTATTAGATTTTTGAATCTCAGCACCGCTGAGGAATGCTTAGGTATTTTTTTTCCATTATCGCATACAGATATGACTTGCCTTAGGAGGGTCTTTTGAGTCAGAAATTAAAAAGGAGATTAGAAAAAGAAAAAGAAAGAGAATACTGGCCATAAACACATCACTCGAGCGTATCTTCTGAGATTCTTAAAAGTCCTCAGGGACTCATGAAAAAATGATAGCTACGTTTCTTCCGACAGAAATGATTTATAAACAACTGAGAGATTGAAGATTTTAAGACGGGAAGTTTTTCTTCTCGAGGAAGCTAAATACTGGATCATCTGATCCACGTTTGATCCACTCATGATACTGTGATCCTTATAGGTGATTCAGAAGTCTAAGAGAATAAAAAGAAGAAGACCTGAGAGTCTAATTCTAAGAGTACTTAATTCGAATGTGGATGGAAAGAGGTGATCTATTACGATCTGATTTCTGCGGAAGCTCCCGCGAAGCGAAGATGTGACATATCATCCGAACGACGAACGTTGTAACGTTGTGAGAAAAAAAAAAGAAAAATGGTACACTCAGCAGTCGTGGTTCTTGCTCTGATCTCCGTCAGTGTATCCGCCTACGAGCATACCGCCGCGGATCAGTGCGACTGGTCCGGAAGGTTTGTATTTTTCACCGTAACACATAGTTTCTCTCTCTCTCTCTCTCTTTCTCTCTCTGCGTTCACGAACTTTCACATCAGTGCCGTAACAAGCGCACGGCTGATGTGACTTCACAAATCACCGGCTGTGTAGTCGGACATAAATCGCTCCACTTCAATTTCTTAACACCAATTATTTGCTTCGATGTTTGCTCTAAAATTTTCTGGATATTGCTGATAATTGCAGATCCAGTATATTTTAAATAAATGTATCTTTGTTTGAAGTTAACGATTGAACATGGATTTTTTTATTTTATAGGTCAAAATTCGAGGAATAATATTATGTAACTGAAATTATATAAAGTTCTGAAAAACAATTGTTATGATATTATTGAAAAAAGCCAAGTCTACTGGACTTGTGGATACGGATAGGAATACTTTTTATTAATAATATAAAATAATGAGAGAGAAAGAAAGAGAGAGAGAGAGAGAGAGAAAGAGAGAGAGAGAGAGAGAGAGAGAAAGAGAGCGAGAGAGAGAAAGAGAGCGAGAGAGAGAGAGAGAGAGAGAGAGAGAGAGAGAGAGAGAGAGAGATTGATTTATGTTCAATATAATTTCAACCTTTTCAATTAAACATATGGCAAAGTATTAATATGAGTCATTCTTTCCTTTCTCTATAATTTCAAATGAGTAACATTATTTCTCCTTATTTCTCATTGTAATACATTTATAAAAATAGATGTGTTAATTGAAATGTAAATATTTTGCACAGCGGAGGAGAAAGCGGTGGTGTCCGGCCAGTGTATCTGCGCTGTGCTCGAGGAACGGTACTATGGCGCTATCCTCATGACGCTTTGAGAGTGGTTCTTTCCTTTCCGGTCTTGGAGAACAATTCTCTCAGCTATCTGGGTTTCCGTGCCTGCGTCAAGATTTCTGGGCCTGTGCGGGTCTTTCTGGAAGCTAGCGGCAAGCTAAGACAACTCTATTCTCCGTCCGATGGCAAGCACGAACTTACACACCGATGCTTCCGCTCGCGGAAGCTTACAGCCGCACTTTACATGGAAGCTGAGGATGATTATTCCTTCAAAAACACCAAGGTCAAGCTGCAATACGATCTGGAGCCGAATTCTGTGAAGGGGAGAACACTTCGCGTGCCGGACGAAGAGGAGGACTGCAGACCTTGCTCCATGGAGGAACTCGCCAAGGCTTATTGTCAAAGTGACTTGGTTGCTAAAGGCACTGTCACTGACGTCGAACAGAATCCTAAGATGGATACGGCTGAACTGATACTTAGGGTCACTAAGATTCTGCGCTATGTAGCCCAGGAAACTGAGGTAAAACTTTATAAGACAATATATACTTTGATTTTTCTGTCATGCTTAAAGCTTGTGTAAGTTAATTACAAAATACTTAAAAATACAACAAATTATTACAGGGCAATGAAATTGACGCGTCTTTTAAGAAGAGCGTGCGTGTACGAATACCAATGGTATGTGACGCGCGGCATGGTCTCGGTGAATTTGTGATAATGGCCAAACGACGTCTCGGAGATCTCACCTTGGTATGCGCACCTCGACTGGAGGCATGGATGCAAATTGTACATGAAATGGACAATGCTCCCTGCGTCCTTCATAGTTAGTTAATGAGATTTGATTTTCTTTGGAAAGTCATAAAGAAATATACACGATATACATAGATAAGACTGCAATATCATGTTGCAAAATTGGAAATCAACGCAATCATTAAAAGAGTAATACCGTCTAAAAAACTGTCCGTCTAGCCGTTTGTACAAGGATATCGTGTATATAGGGAATATCATTCTTTGTGTACATACTGCATACTGTCAGATTGTCGATCTCCAAACTGTGATATTATTTGTTGTATTAAGAAGAACACGGAAGAACGTGCACGAAAAAACGGAAAGCACATTTGCCTTATACTTGTTCTAGATATTAGAAAAATCATTATGTATAGAATATCCCATAGACATCGCTCACACTTTCCCTTGAAAATTTCCTTTTCGTAATTCTTATTTTCTCTCTTTTTTTCTTATCCTATTTCACATCATTTTCTCATTTTATATTTTATAACATATTAAAATTTCGTTGAAATCAAATATACTTGAGATTGTGCAAAGAAAAATTTTGTTATGTATTTGTGTTCCTCTTGAAACTTGAATCTTTTCCATTCTTCTGTAATTTTATTACGAATGTCTCAGTCTTTAAAATTGATGTAGGAGTAATATTCTGTTAGAATCTATTATCTACCAAGAGAAAGTGTGCAGCGATTAAAAATACTAGGTATATTGCAATTTTATTGGGCGAGTACATGGACTCGCTGCAGAGTTGAGCATATTTTGTTTATATTCATACAATATTATATAATAATTTTGTATAGATTTACTAAAAGTATTTTATATAAATTCCAACCGGAATAGCTGTTCTTATCAAAATATTATATATGTGCGACAATAATAAAGAAGATATTTGGAAAAAATTATGCATTTCTGTCCATATTCTATACCTCTAATATAAAAAATGTGTGCATAATAAAAACAATTGTTTATAACACTTGTCTATCGATTGATAGATGAAGAGTCATGTAATTTATAATATTTATACAACAATTGAGTGTTCATATATTCACACGATAGTCTCAAAATATATCGATATTCTTAGTTTATCTAGAAAAGAATTTTTAGAAGAGAAAGAGAGAAAGAGGGAAACAATTGGTAATGTACAATAATTTATTTCTGCAAAAACTGTTTTAATATACCTCTGTGATTTAATTCTGGAACCATGCGAGATCGATTACGGTACGAGGTACAAACAGAACATCGTTTGAAAAACTTTTACAAAATATATTTGCTTTATTGCAATTAGTTTTATATTTAAACATATAAGAATTGGCCTTTTTGATATAATTTGTCATATATTTTGATATAAAAAGATTTCCATATATTTAAAAATATCAGTACTCTACCGTAATGAAATCACATCGTGGCTACAGAATTTAATCTATATATAATCTCCCTGAGACATGCAAATACACAAACGCGCACGTATATATTTGTATAGTATCAAACAAAATAACACAGCTCACAGGTCAAGCTGGCTAGTAGATACAAACTGTATTCGATTATATATTAATGAACATTTTGCTTTCTCTTTGCTAGTGTCGTTGAACGAGTAGAGTAATTCACTCAGCTCATCAATCAGAGACAGAGGAGAATAAATCTTTCTGCTACATTCGTTGAAAAGCCATTGACTATAAGTTTCTTGATTCGCAATGGACTACAGAGAAATGAAATTTATATATTTATTTGTAAACTGAGCGCACAATTAATACTTTAACTGTATTTTTAAAATCTGTACGATCATCATTCTACTATTCTGATAAAGGTAATTGATACGTCATAATTTCTTTTCTTATTTCATTTTGTCAATTGCAACATCATTTAGTTTACGAATCTAACTATTAAACGATAATAAATCTAATTACGATAACGCAAAAATCGTCTCACGTTTTTTAACTTGTTTCATATACATATATTTTTTCTTATTTTGATAATTTTGCCCTAATTTTATTTGCTCAAATTCAGTGATTATTTAATTTTACTGTAACTTAATTATTTTACAATTTTAGTATTAATTTCACAAAATATTTCGCATCAGCTGCCTATTAAATAACTAATTCAACGATCACACTGACATGTATCCTTCTTTTTTTTTTTTTGGCGCAGCATCAATTTCACTCGATTTAAAAATGTATGACTAAACAAAATAAACAGCGAGGTTTACACTTTACATTAATTACTTTTCTCCCTGTACACCTCTTTCGCTCATTAGATTTTTTTTACATATTCTAATAAAAATAATGCTCACTCGTACTATAAACTTCGTCACTCTTGCCTTCCTTTTCCTTGAATTTTATAAATGTAAAATAACACATGTAAGAATGTATCACAATTCCGCCCACTTTCTTTTAGATGCTAAATATGGCTAATAAATGGTTTTTTGCGACAAATAACATAATGACAATAATATTAAAAAATCATGTAAAAACAATTTAAACTATTGTTAAACTACTATTTATTGTAACTAAAAGTCTCTTTGTTTTTTTTTCGCAGGTTTCTATGTAATTTAGATAAATCACTATATTGAAGAAAAATGTATCATTTTTCAATTAACGTGCGACAGATGAACACTTTCACAAAACATACAAAAAAAAAAACGAAAAGATGTAAAAGTTGTAAAAGGAGACTTTGGCCGGCGCAAGATTCGTTTACGTTGTGGTAAAGGGATAATTTGGGCAGAGTGGCAGGATCAGATCGTCCATATTTGGTAGAACGACTAGTTTCTCGAACTCCCTGAGCAGCTTATTTTCGATCCATTTACTCACATATACAATGTTGACAGTCCTTTCGCCAAGAGTTGGTTGCACAGTGAGAGCGATCTTCGGCACTGATTTGAAACCGTACCAGAGCCGATCAGAGGGCGGCGGAGGAATATTTAATAAGAGACAACCCTCGATGCCGGATACACTAACCATAAAACGGATCTCTGTGTTGGAAACACCCTCCATTGCCCTCCGTACGTATGACAACTCCGTAGCCTGTGATAGAAAAGTTGTATTCGTTTAGTGAGCGCCTGTTTTCGCAATTATTAATGATAACAGACTATCTAAAGACTATAAATAGACTATCTAAACATAATTAAGTGTTACTTACGTGTCGGAAATATTTGTTGGCTGTCAGTTTGTCGACCATACTAAGAAACTTCTTACCTGAAGACTGTACTGGTCTATAATATGAGAAGATCTATGAATTGGTCTACAACTTCGTCATAATACTTTTATGTTTTTTTTAATTTGTGTGAGATGAACAAATTTATATTTTAGAGGACATACATTGTTTCAATTATATACATTTTTAATATAAAAGAAATTTAAGATATTAGGTGTTGGAATTAATTCGTAGCGTTTTTTAATGAAAGAATGTTATTTATTTCACATGAGCATTAAAAAATACATTAATGAAAGTACTTCCCATCACTTGTAAAACGCTACGAATTAATTCCAACACCTAATATATTAAATATCAATAGCATCTAAAGAGACAAAAGGCAAGATTGATACGATGAATTGGAACCATGATTTAAATTAGAAAATCACTTACGTCGTCTCTTTAGATGCGACGCTCGACGCGATGTTTCCTATATCTTCATCTTCAGTGGATGTCTCTGGACTATCTTCTACATCGCTATCGAATATTGGTGATCTAGTAGGAATAGACTTCTCATCAACAATATCACTGGGAACGCTACTCGCACGTGTTAGCTTCATTAGATTCAACTTTGTCTCTACGGTCATCGTTACGCTGCCTTTATAAGTAATATTTAAATCAAACCAGAGTCCGCGCTCGTCAAGTGCGGGTTTAGAGACTTTATGAATCATCGGAGCATCATGTCCGATTACTACTTCTGTCACGAGGAGACTCTCCATAAAGTATGGAAGTTTTATGTTAGAGAGTTTACGTTGTATCCTATCTTGAATAAGATTGATTGCTTCTGGACAACTATGCATATCGAACAATATCCGTCCCAAAAGACAATTTATCCAAAGGACGTCGCTCTCCCGTGGAGAATCCTCAGGATCCACCTGAAAGGTAATCACTTGTTAATTAAAATTATAAGGATTCTAAAATTAACTTAATCATCACATTGCTTACATTCAGGTACTTGCTCATATAGGTACTGTAAGTGACTTCCGGAGACGTCTCTAGTGACTTTGTTTCTGTCACATCTAATTGTGCAGAAGTTGTATTCGCGCAGGATACAGAATCATTTATGGAACAAATTGAATGTCGTTTTTTTGAAAGAGACGCCGCTGATATCAATCTACGAAACCTGAAAAATCCTTTATTAAGATATGCTAATAAAGCAAGCAAAGCTCTAAGTTATACTTTAATAATTAGAAAGTTTAATTAGAATTTTTATTATATTTAAATTGATTTGAGAGAGGCATTTTAGAAGAGATGTTACCAGTCTTCCTTCTCTCGATCGGCGCGTGCAAACATATAAAGTTTGCACTTGGTAATCTCTTCGTTGTCGCGACAATCCTCGTAAATACTCCTGAGGGATTTGGATTGTGAAAAATCATCATCATCTTCATCATCGTCGATCTTAAACTCATCCTCCTCATTATCCTTAAAATATTCCAATCTGGAATCTTCATCCTCACTTTTTGTTTCTTCGCCGAAGGTATTTTCATCCATTTCCTGATTGATTCCATCTACTTGGATAATTTTCTTTTCATCCTCGAGGGTTTCCTTTCCTAGGTCCGTCCAATCGTTCAGACTCGTGCTATCTATTAGTGCTCCTTGGTCCATCGTGATACAAATAGGATATTTCTTGCTCCATCTCCTATACACAAAACATATTTTTATTTTATTTGTTTATATTATACTATAAAAATATGAAATAATTATGCTTAATGTGATCATACCTTCTCCGAGTGAGTCCTTCTGGTAACAACTCTATTTTTGCACCATTAAGATTGTACTCGCGTTTTCTGGTAAATTTATATTTTCGTTTTTGCTCATCCCACACTGCTCTCTTTGGTACTTTCATTCTAGTCTCCATAACACGCAATACTCCACCTTCTAAACTGAAGAAAACCGACTTTGTACGTGCTACATGATAATTGTGAGGATCGTACGTATATGGCAACTCGTTTAACCATCCTTCATATCTTTCTTGGACTGCATGTTCCTCTGCTGCCGGTATTTCTAGTACTGGAACTACTACATGTGCGGGTTTCTTATCTAACGGTGTCTGTAAAATTTCTTTGATCCTCTGTATCAGCTTGTACATTACTATTGTGACGAAGACTCCTATAAAAAAGCCAACCAAATGGGCAGGCAATGGAATGAGATAACAGAAAGCAAATACAAGAACCAGCAACGCAGCTAATTGTTTTGTCAACTGTTGAAAGACATAATCTTTTATACGGGAGAGGAACGTGCTAAATATCACTTCTTTCGTTTGTACATATCCATCTGACTGATTAAAAAAACTGCGACGGCATGTGGTATCGTTTTTCTTATCCTCAGCACGAAAATCATCTTGTGATTCAAAAGGAAGTGGCTCGGGAACAACATCAGAGAACTCAGCAGCTTCCACGCCACTTTCCACACTGTCGTCTTGAGAGTTTTCTTTTCTCGTTTTCAGGCCAGTTCTAATCTGTGAGAAGCCTACAAATCTCGAAGTATTACCTTTATTACGAGCAAGTTCCTTTTCTTGCTTATCGTTGATGTTCTCATCAGTCGGCGTGATATCTCCCAGAGTCTCTTCGGAGTCACTGATACTGGAATTATCCTTATTACGTTTCCTCTTCTTCCTGTCGCTCTTCATCTCAGAGATCTTCTCTTCAAAAGTTTTCGTGATCTTTCCTTTAATGTCAAACAATACTTTCCATGGATCTGAAGGTGGAGAAGTACCTTCAAATGCATTATCTTCAATGGAACGTCTCTCTGCGTCATTTTCCAATCCTTGATCATTCACGTTGCTCTTGGAGGGGCTCGACGGTATTCTCTTGTCGGATTCTGGCGTAAGACGCTTCTCGTCATCAGAGGAGCTCGGATAGAGTTCTTCCAATTCGTCGTCATTGGCTCGGTAGTGGATTACTGGCACTGATGTGGTGATCGGTTTGCCTGCAGTAGAAAAAATGTGAGAGTTAGTCTAGCACACTAAATAAACATTATGCTTTCCATTTGATGACACAAATTGATACAAGTCAACAAGTATCATTCTATCTTTGTCACTCTCTGAATGTCAAGATGGAGAGAATGATGCTTACGTCGACTTGTATTATCAAATGGAAAACATCCATAGATTACTCCATGAGTTTTTCACACTTGTATATTTTATATACTTGCATATTATCAAGAAATATAAATATCAAAAAACATAAGGTTTTTTTCAATCTTTTCCTACCTTTTATCATTCCCAGAGTGATCTTTCCTGGACTGTATTTGCTACCCATCGTTACTCGCCTCGAGCAACAGTGACCGTCGTATCAGGAGCTTATCGATATTAACATTGGTGCTTCGATCTAGAGAGATAACAGAATCTTGATCGTTTCACAAAACGATCGTCCAAAGCAACGATATCATGCTAAACGATTAAGTTTGCGTCACGATGTATCCGGGCACTATTGTTCTTATAACAATTAATAATAATAACAATAATTAACGCTTCAACACTTGACACATCTGACATTTTCCAAGGACTCAACAACGCTCGCGCGCTTCGCGCTGAAGCTTCAAAACCAATACGCAACGACCAACTACAGGTCTGTTCTATACTATACACAAAAAGTTCAGTACATCAGTACAGTGCAGTATGGAACGAACGTAAGGGCTTGTA
This sequence comes from Acromyrmex echinatior, assembly GCF_024713525.1. Taxonomy (NCBI): domain Eukaryota; kingdom Metazoa; phylum Arthropoda; class Insecta; order Hymenoptera; family Formicidae; genus Acromyrmex; species Acromyrmex echinatior. The sequence continues at coordinate 7,387,001 of NC_141862.1, read as the reverse complement.
ATGTACAATATTACACCACGTGTAATAAACCCGCTTGGCGTGAGACAAGGGCTGTGTGGACTCGCTTTAAATCGTTATTGGAGGCAGGAGCCATTAATTGAGAAGAAGAAGCAGAGGAGAAGCTTTAATTCGCTTATCATGAATATTTCATAATCTACGTTACAGATCACTACAGATATAATCTGATTATCTCGAAGGGTTCTATCCGCACGGTTCGAATTTTTTCTACACTGCCGAGGTCGAGGTATTTTCATCTGTTTTCGCTACGATTTGCCACTGCGTGTACCACTGGAGTGTGTCTCAAGCAGAACAAATCACGATAACGTTGAAATGACACTAAAATGAATCAGAAATGATTGAAAAGTAGCTTTTAATGATCATTTTGGAACCATTTTGACATCATAATGACTTGTTGTTCTGCTTGGGCAATAAACTCCATCTATGAATTAAATATAAAGTGCTCTTTGTACTCATAGCCTTCACCGTTGCCTCTTGCTCGTCTTCTTGGTGTTGTGCCCCCAGCTAATGACAAATCTGATTTATATTAATTTCAGAATAGTACAGACGGATTCATTCATGAATAGCATAGGCGAGGCATGCAACGATCTGAAGCAACAATACGACGTCTGTTTTCACACATGGTTCTCCGAGAAATTTTTGAAAGGTGATACGAGTGACAGCACATGCTCGCATTTATTCAAAATGTATCAGCAGTGTGTCAAGGTAATTAAAACGGGATTGTATCTTTAGGAAATCTGCAAGTGTATAACGCATGAAAGGAGGAGAGAGAGCGAGGGGGTAAAAAGAGCAAGGGTACAACATGGAGGATTGCAGTGAGTTGAAACAGAAGTACGACGCCTGTTTCAACAGTTGGTTCTCTGAAAAGTTTTTAAAAGGGGATACCAATGATTCAATGTGTGCTTCTTTGCTTAAAGTCTATAAAGATTGCGTAACGGTAAGTCTTAAGAAGCTCTCCCTTCTCATAGGTTAGATTACAATTCCAAGAAATATTTTCTTAACATTTTTGAACAAAGAGCTAATGATGTCAATAATTTTGCGCTCTCATGTTTTAGAAAGCCATGAAGGAGCATCATATTGAATTAAAAGAGATGGAGATAAATTATTTGGAAACCGAAAAAGAGAAAAAGCCACACAGTTGACGAAAAAACGTTCGCACATTCAGTCCTACATAGCTTTCTTACGGATCATCGGCGATGCAAACAGTGCAACTTTGTCATTCCTATTTTTTATTATGAAATAATTTAACAAAGGTTAATTGATCTTATCTTAATCAATAGTTTGTTATTAACTATCACTATTGCTGCCAAATATTCACACACTTGTAACATTAACATAGAAATGTATTAAGAGAGGAAACTATGTATGTACATATAATGTATCTGTGTATTGTGTAATGTGTATACATATATATGTTATGGTTAATAGCAAATTTAATTAGTTGTGCAACTTTTACAATTTCAATTTTTTTTTAAAGAATCACATTTTATAGAGACAAAATTAAACAAAAGAATGACACCAATTGTAAATTAAATAGTCACTGTATATGTGCAACATGGAAATAAATAATTTAGAAATGAAGCTGATAAATAAAAATTTTCCCTTTATGTATTTTTTCATTCAAAGAGAGAAAAAGAAGATATATTTATGCAAAGAAAAAAGCAATAAATGTATTTAACGACGGCAATAAATTGTTATTTGTTTTCGTATCATTCAAGTCTTAATATTATTAATACTTTGTAATAAGTTACAAATTACAAACAATATTAAAAAGTTACATATATAGTATTTTAAAATATATTTATAATATTAAAAAGTTGTATAACTATATTAATTCACTTGAATGCTCATCCCCTTGTAATTGTAAATATAATAATTTTAAGGGAGATGTATACATTCATTTCGATAAGTGATACGTGTAAACTAACGACAAAAATGCCTGTTTGAATTCTATAGTATTTATTAATCACTTTTAGATTCATCTTCAGACGAAGATGGAGTACTCTGTATAGGTTCCTCCTCATCGCTTTCATCGGATTGATCTCGTTTAGTCTTTTTCGATGTTTTTTTCCCAGTATCTTCCGTTGGCCTCTTCTCAGTTTTTTTCTTCTTATCCTTCTCCTCCTCACTTTCATTATCAGATTTTTCCTTTGCAGATTTCTTATTTTCATCGCTGCTACTATCGTCTTCACTAATATATTCTTTGCTCTTGAAACCAGAACCAGACATTTGCTTGCTGGGCGAGTCTTTTTTCGTTTCCTTCTTCTTGTTTTCTATCTTCTTTTCTTTAGTTTTTTCTTTACCGCCTCCGCTTGTTTGATATTCTTTCATCGACGCCATATAATCTTTTTTAGCCTTGGCTGCCTTCGCTTCCCATTCAGACTTGTCTTTGAGCTCTCGCCACATCTCACCTCCCTTTTTCGCGATATCCGTTATAGACAGTCCTGGATTGTCCGCCTTGATACTATCGCGTGCACTACTCAGCCACAACATAAACGCTGATGGAGGTCTCTTTGGTTTGTTCTCGTCTCTTTCTTTCTTCGATTTCCTCTGTTTTCGCGGCTTCTCCGATATAGTTTTTGCTGATTTCGATTTCTTTTCTTTCTTTTCTTTCTTATCTTTATCTTTCTTCTCCTTTTTGTGACTAGCCGCAGAGGCATCTGAATCCTCGCTGTCAGAGCTGTTAGGATTGCTGTCGTATTCCTCGGCGACATCGCTCTCGTCCTGATTAGGATTGAAGTCCTCATCGGTCGAGCCTTCCTCCTCAGAATCTTGATTCTCCTCACCATCGCGTTCCTGCGCTTCTGCCTTGACTCGTGCCAAGTAAGCGTCTGGTTCATCCTCTTGATCGCTGTCACCAAAATCTTCGTCGTAATTGGGCTTATCACTTTTGCCACGGTTCTTGACACGCAATTTCTTGGCCGTAATGAAGTCAAATAATTTACCATATTCTTCTTTTTCAATACTACTGAATGTGTGTACCACACCGCTCGTAAGCTCGATTTCGAAATCAAATGACCTAGTCGATCCGCCGCCACGCGCAAAGTTCAATGAAGCTATCTCTTCAAAACGAATATGTATTGGAGGTTTGTGTACATAAATAAAACCTCGCTCGAGTGGATATAAATATCCTGCCGCAGCTTTGAAAGAACAGCTAATAGCAGGTGTCCCAGTATGACCAGTGAAATGTCCCGGACCAGTTAACTTTCGATTGATAATTACTTTCATCACCTATAAACAAATAGTTTCGTATTAAAATAAAAATATGAAAATTAGAAAACTTTTTTTTTATTTACCTTGCCCAGCACTTCAAATGTAGGTCCCGATAATTCTTTAGTTAATTTATCTTCGTACTTTTCCTTTAATTCCTTTTCAGTAAATGGTAATTCGATAGAAGTCTCTTCTTCCTGATTGAACAGGAGTACTAGATAATGATATCGTGTTTGACCTTGTTTTATAGGAGGATCCAAGCTCACGACAAAGAACATTTGACGATTATCCTTGTGCGGAAGTAAGAAGAGTCTCAATACAGTAGACATAGGTATTTTGTAGTCGAAAGTTTTGCCGTGCAGTTGAAAGAAGGTCTGGAAGATCTTAATGTCATAACGACCACGTGGCGTTAAACAGTGAATCTCTCTGAATATAGCAATCGCGTCACCGCTTACACTGATTACTGATGCCTTATCCATCACCTATTGTAATTAAGAAATGAATTATTCCTCTGTTTTTAAGTCTACAAATATATTTGCACGCCCATCTATCGTTTAAATCTTCTCTCACCTGTTGATGGAATGCTTCGACGGGATCTTGATCAACACTGTCACTAACGGGAATGTGAAATCTCATTTCCATCAGGCTGACTGGAGCGTCATCATTTTGATGGAATTCCAATGTTACCTCATTCTTTCCAGTGTTACATTGTGACACATCATACAAAGGTATCTCGAAAGCAGTATGATGACCAACATCAAAACTCAAGACAGATCCATTAAACCTTGCGGTACCCCAGTTCCAGCCTTTTAAACTGAGTTCCTTTTCCAACATATCTTTCTTATAATTAGCAGAAAAGAACTTGGCAATCTTTTCTTGTTCAGATTCTTTGAAGCCTTTGAAGCGATGCAAAGTACCATTTTTTAGAAAGATACGGAGACCCCAGGTTCCAATAAATTTTTGGTAGTTTACCATCTCCATATCAGAAGCTGAGATCTGTTCGACTTTCCCAGTTTTCTGATTCTTGAAGATCAAGTGCTGATCAGTCAACTTCAATCTACCTGGTGTCTGTAAAACAATTATTATTATTAATGAGATAATAATAAATATATATATTTAAATCAATTAAAAAAACTAATCCTATTTTTGGTTAAAGCAGATCTTGCTTAATAATATTCATAAATTTTTGCAAATACATTTTAACTGAAACATTATTATCTTGAATTAGATTGATATCGTCAATTTTATAATGATGCTAACAAGCATCTTAAAATCTTAAAAATCTACGAAGATTAATATTTCAGCTTCAATTTGTGTTTCAAGTCTGAGAAATCAAATTGATACACAATTTATAAAATTAAAAAATGCAAAATGTTATATTTACAAAAATGTATATATATGAATATTATTAAGCATCGAGATTAGCTTTAACCAAAGGTTTGATTATTTGACAAATTAAGATTGTTTTTTTTAATTAATTTACTTTTATCGATCTAATTTCTATTTATAAATGTACATTGTTAATTTTCCTCCTTAATTAGTATTATTTTTTTTCTTTATAAAGAAAATATAAAATCATCATTTGTGTATCTTTAGTAAAGCTAAAATCGGAACTGAAATTAAATATTGCCAAATTTCATGTAATTAGAAAACAGATCGTCGTTATGTTGAGTTCAAAACAGATAAAAAAAGTGTTTAACTCGTGACAAGAATCAATCATATGATATTGTTTAACTATTTTTAAAGCGATTAAGAGCTCTTACCATCGCGCCCTTAACCTCGGCGAAGATGTCCGGATACTCGAGGAAATCCATCCTGAATAAGTACCCAAGATCCTTATTCGATTAGTCTAACAAGAATGTTGTTTTAGAAGATTGCAGAAACAATTTTCCGAACAAGTACGTAAAAATAAATAGGACATGTGTTATTATCGACGAAATTACAGTAGATAAAACGCGGTAAGAAGTAAAGGCCGGTAAACCCATAAACTTTACAGGAAAAATGGCGAATAGAGCAGTACAAAACAAAACATGCTGTCAATTGATACGTGATTGGCTGTCTAATAGAGATTAAAATTGATGCTTGGTATTCGTCAATTTTGATCACATGACCTATTTTGACGCTCGAATCGAGCGTCGAGTGTCAGCATGAAAATGCAGCCTTAATGATCGAATTAACCACTAAGTTCAAAGACAAAAGATTAAAGAAATAAGATTAAGGGTCGGATTGTTCCATTGTTTTTGACATAAATTTTACCTGTTAGATAAATAACAAGATTACCCAATCATATGCGCGAATTACCAGATTTACCTTACAGTTTTGAAAACGATTAAGAAGGAACAATCGGCCCTAAGAGATAAGATTAAAGAGAAAAAATAATAAATTTTAAGTTTATTATAAATAAAATAAGATGTTTTCAGATTAGGATATTTAAATGTTTAAAATAAAACGACTAATAGAAATCGTTTTTTTCATTTTTATGAAAATTAACATTAATCTTGTTTTAACTTGTTACTTTTTTCTAATTGTAAAAAAATTAGAAAAAGGTAAAAAGTAAATTTAAACCACAAGATTAAAGTTAAAACACACATTGGTAAAAATGGACCTTAGTAAAGTAAATGTAATCATTTCTTATAATTAAAGATTCGAGTTTAAATTCTAAATTCTAACTGTATTCATCATTTAACCAGTTTTCTTTCATTTATTAAGTCAAATAACTTTTGTAAATGTTCATAATTTCTTCTATCATATAAGCAGATAAATTACTACATTGTTAAAAGGATGATAAGAAAAAAATGTAATAACAAAACAACAAATCATTTTTAATGCTATTTCTTATGATTGCTTATTATTTCTTATGATAATTTCTTATAACTTCATTACACGCATTTTATTATCACATTTCATAAAGATCTTCTGATCTTCTTCGTCACATCTTTCAGTCTTTGTCAATACAAGCTATTAAATAATAATAATAAATGTAAGTTACTGTCATCAGCTCAACATATTTAACCAATCATCATTTAAGGCTATAGGTAAATTACTTTCATTGTTAAGAATATCTTCTAATAATGTGTCTATATCGTTCGAAGTACTCTCTGTAGACTGATTTGTTGTATTTAAGTTAATTGTAGTATCTAAATCGATCAACCTTTTCTCAGCTTTTGATAATGTTTCTGTGCCAACATCTGTTTTTACCTCATTCACTGTTGCATCCAATTGCAATTTACCGTTTTCATTCTGTTCATTTGTGGTATTGTACTGCTGACTTAAACCAAACTCTGTACACTTATTATTAGATATATCGAGATTCTTGAAAGTATCCATTACGTTTGTATTCAACGAATAATTACGTTCCTGTAATTTTTTATTATCACAATTGTTATCAATATTAGAAAAAATTTTAAAATTAATATTAGTCTTTTCGATGTTGACAATCTTGGGCAGTGTCCTAACATCTACAATCTGTTTGTTCATGTTTTTGCTTTCTTTAGAGTTAATGTCTGCTAATTCAAGTAGTGATGATTCATTAGAATCAGTAGATTCCTTTGTTGAGGTAATAAATTTACATTCAGGCACTGTTTCAATTTTATCTTCCATTGTAGGATATGATGAATATTCAGCATTTGTTATCTCGGTCAATTCTTTGGTAAGTTCGCTTCCGGGAGTTACAGGTGGTGTATAAAGCGTAAATTCTATTGGTACAGGAATGTCTTCTTTAGCGAAACTTGGTTCCTCCCAATTGTAGGAGGAAGCTGCTCTAGGGAAGAATGTCAGTTCCTCGTAACCAACTGGCCAGCTGCACTAAAATTGTGAGTATAGATGCAAAGTCTATATAATCTATAGTTATGCTTTTTGCTTCCTGTTTCTTGCTTTTTATCTCTTATCCTATTTCTTCACTTTTTGTCGTCTGATATAAAATTTGATGAACATTGGAAGAGACAAGAAACATGATAAAATGGTCATAAAGAGGGATAAAGTAAGAGATAACAAGCAAGAAACAGGAAGCAAAGAACACATTGTAGGTATTTTCCAGCAAGAGACACGGTATAACACAAGAATCATTTCATCTTTGGGTGCATTCCGAATGTACACATGAAATACATAATGTATCATTTTATCTGTCTTTATTATTAAACATAAGAGACAAATGATACATAATGCGCTTCATGCGTTACTCGAAATGCATCCTTTGCTTAACATTGACAAACAAGAACAACAAGAATGTAATGATTCACTATGTTACACAATGTCATCTGCGTTTTTTACTGGAAAATATTGGGTCATCTAAAAAGTATCCGCGGTACTTTGTCACTACATATATGACCATCAACACACATCTAGTGACAAAAAACCGCGGATACTTTTTAGATGACCCAATATTTTAGGTTTTAAGGAAATAAACAGAAAAGGAACAAGAAGATTGTTTACTTCTTCCGCCTCACAGGACCACATCGCTTCTTCCAGATTAACCTGAAATGCCTTGATCCTTCTCCTAACACCATTCTTTTCACACACTGGACAAAATTTCTCCATTCTGTAATACGATCGTAATAATTAATTTATTTCAAAATAAAGCGAGCACTCGGTGGAGCACGTAATATTCGGCACAAAAACTCCGCGATTATTGACAAGACAAACGTACATTCTGTGACTAATTATGTGTGATTAATAAAATACCTTGGATAATTAAGCGTTACGCTTAATTATATGCAGTTCTCGTCAACACATATCTTTTAGACACTGAACGTGGATGATCAGGACTTACGAATGCCTACGAATTGCCGGCATGTCTGTCGAAGAAAATAGTACAAGAAAATTAAAATCACTTTAGCGAAGAATGAAACTTTACTCGAGAGATAATTCGAATCGTCGGTAATGAAGTTCGAGACCCCTTGAAGTTTACGAGTTTATTGTAATAAACAAAAATTTTCAAAAAATAAAAGGAAAAAAAATTGATAATTCCAAATGCTGAGAATATTACATTTTTAAATAACCATATACATTTATATTAAATATAATTTTATGGGGGGCGCTGATCTTCCCTCATTTTTAATATTATTCCCAAACAGAAAAAGAAAGTCAAAATAATATTAATTTGATATCATTATTGATTGCTTTAATATGATTTGTAAATAATACGCTTGAATCAATTTTTCATTTTCGTCAGAATATCTGTTAAATTCCATAATAACTGTTCGAATGCCAGTCCAGCAAACGAAAATGGATTGAAATGAATTGAAATGGATTCAGATTTTCAGAAATATTGATTCACGAATGTTAAAATAACTGCTTTTCAATCCTGAATGCATTTTTATTTATTTATAAAAATTGCATATCTCTATGCCTTTCAATCTAAAAATAATATTAGCTTTTTTTGTGCATTGTGAATACTGTTCAATTCAACATTTTGAATAGGAAATGCAGTTTTTCAATCCAATTGCATTCAAATGAATCCAATTGAATCCAATTGAATCCAATTAAATCCAAAAAAAACATCCGCTATTTTTTTTTAAATACGCATTCGGATAGAAAAAAATTTCAATTCATTTTAATCCATTCTCATTTGCTGGGAGGTTAATTTTTTTAAAGCACATTACAAAAGAATAATTTCCATATACAGAATTTGCATATCCATATACGCAATATTGCTGCAAAATCTCTGCAATGTTGCTGCAAGTGCAATATTGCAGCAGTGTGCTGTAGGGATAATTTTTTTTGTCATTTTAAGAAAGTTAAATTGTTAAGAGAGTTTATTAAAAGTTTTTATTATTTTTTAATCGGATACATTTTTTCAATCTCATTAAGCTTTAAATCTCTTCAATTAATATACGATTGTTATTCTCTTAATAATAAAAAAGATTATTGCAATCGAAATAAAATAAAAATTCAACATAAATTATATAAAGAAATACATTATGAATTACATTTCTTCACGATGTGTACTAGGTGTATTATTATAGTAAGGTATAAATTATCTCATTATAAAAAAAACCGATAACTCCATTTAACTTACTTTTGTGATAAGAAAAACTTTAAGATAATCTGACTTAGATTAGTTTGAACTACGCAAAAATTAAATTTAATATTATATAATATATAATATATGCAGAACATAATACAGTTATGCGTATTTGCACGACAGCTACTTTTTAAACGTGTTCCTGGACTTGTTGACCCCCGGAATACCGATGAAAGCGACTTTCTTTCAAACTTTCACGCTTCTAACAGAATCTTACATTTCGTACATCGAGAACAGTTTTCAGTCTTCTATCGTCTGTCGTGAGATTCAGGTGTATATCGTGTCTCCCAATAATCCTCAATCTCAACAATTAACGACAGTTATATTAAAAATAATAAATTAAAAATATAGTCGTTACATTACAAATTATTACGTAATATTAAGCGCGTAATTATTAAATAAGTACAGAAACAAAAAGAGTTTTTAGAAAAATGGGAATCTTTGAACGACGGATATTAGAGATTTCAAATTCTCCGAAAGAAGTGAGATATAATAAAATTAATGCATATAGAAGAAAGTATCTATAGAGTGTAATGTTGATGAGAACATTGATAGAAAATATATTTCCCATCGCAGGCGCAGGCGATAGCGACCAACGTTTTGTCTCAAACGCATCATGTGTCTAGAACGAAACGAGGACAAGCGATCGGCTCCGTTCGAGGATTTCGTGGATGTACAATTTGGATGACGGGACTTTCTGGTGCCGGAAAGACTTCCATCTCTTTTCAACTTGAGGAATATCTCATTTCTCAGGTACGCATTACAGCGTAATCGCTTTTATAACTTGTTGCTCGATCCACTTTCACAGTATTTTATTCGATATTATTTCTGGAGCAGGGAATTCCCGCGTACAGCTTGGATGGTGACAACTTGCGCACCGGTTTGAATCGTAATCTTGGCTTCAGCAAAGAGGATCGCGAGGAGAATGTACGTCGCGTTGCTGAGGTCGCGAGGCTCTTCGCAGATGCCGGAATCATTACCCTCTGCAGCTTCGTCTCGCCGTTCGCGGCGGATCGAGAAATGGCACGCGAAATTCACGAAAACGTCAATCTGCCCTTCTTCGAGATATTCATCGACGCATCCCTTCAGGTCTGCGAGGCCCGTGACATCAAAGGCCTTTACAAGAAAGTACGTCAAGGTATCATTAAGGGTTTCACTGGTATCGATCAAAATTATGATGTACCTATCGAACCCGATCTCACCGTCAACACGGAGAACACGACCGTTCAACAATCCACCGATATCGTCATCAATTTTCTCCAAAGCAAACAAATTATACCAAAGATATACGAACTTAAGCAACCCTGTCTAGAATTATTCGTGGAAGGGGATAGATTGGATGATATCCGGAAGGAAATTAAGACTCTTCCAATTGTGGAGATCGGAAAATTAGACGTGCAATGGTTACAAGTTCTCGCTGAAGGATGGGCAGCGCCTTTGAAAGGATTTATGAGGGAAAACGAATATCTTCAAGTAAGTTTAAGTTTAATTCATGTATCAAACGTAAAAGCATTGTTGTTTTTAATAGGTGCAACATTTTAATTGTCTGTACGAAAACGGCGTTTCGATCAACCAATCGATTCCTATCGTTCTTATCGTGAGTACTTCCGACAAAGAGCGCTGTTTTGATGCGACCGCGCTCGTACTTAGATATCAGGATAAGGATCTTGCCGTCTTACGCAATCCGGAATTTTATCTCCACCGCAAGGAAGAACGTTGCTGCCGTCAATTCGGCACAAATAATCCTAGGCATCCTTATGTCAGATTAATCCAAGACTCTGGTGACTGGTTGGTCGGCGGGGATTTGGAAGTGCTCGAAAGAATTAGATGGAATGACGGGTTGGATCATTATAGGCTGACACCTAACGAGATCAGGACTAAGTGTCGAGAGATTGGCGCCGATGCGGTTTTTGCTTTCCAATTACGAAATCCGATACACAACGGACACGCGTTGCTTATGCAGGTTGATATTTACTTCACGAGATAACAAAAAAAAAAACAAACTTTACAAAGGGCAATACGTGTTCGTTATTTCTATTGCATCTCGTTGTATCTCAGGATACTAGGCGACGCCTCGAAGAATACGGCTTCAAGAAACCAGTACTTCTCCTTCATCCTTTGGGTGGGTGGACTAAAGACGACGATGTTCCTCTACCGGTCAGGATACGGCAACACCAGGCTATCCTCGAGGAAAATGTCTTGCATAAGGATACTATTCTCGCTATCTTTCCTAGTCCTATGTGTTATGCCGGTCCCACAGAGGTCAGTAAATTTCTTCCCAACGTAACAATATATAATGTGCAATATAATATAATATGAAATATGTAAAAGAAAGACTATGTAATGGTCAATTTAAAAAAAATGTTTAGCCACTTTATTATGATTTACATTTTTTAGGTGCAATGGCATGCCAAAGCTCGTATGATCGCAGGAGCAAATTTCTACATTGTCGGACGAGATCCCGCTGGTATTCCTCATCCTGATAAATCCGCCACACCAGATGGCAATCTTTACGATGCCGCTCATGGTGCACGCATCCTTTCAATGGCGCCAGGTTTACAAAATCTCGAAATTATTCCTTTTAGAGTAGCTGCTTACGATATCAAAGCGAAAAAAATGTCTTTCTTCGAAACTGAACGACAGCAAGACTTCGTTTTTATCTCCGGTACCAAAATGCGCAGTAAGTTTTTATTCTATCATCATTTTTTTTATTTATTGATTTATGTAATTTTATATTATTTTCATTTGTGGCTATATACACATGTATATCTCCACAAGATTTATAAAGATATTTTTATTTTTTTGTGTTTGTTTTTACATTAGATTTGGCAAAAAATGGTGAAGATCCTCCTGAAGATTTTATGGCACCGAAAGCATGGAGAATTATCGCAAAATATTACCAAACTGCACATAGTCAAGAAGCAAATCAATAAATAATATTTATGTATGATATAACTTATAACTGATGTTGATATTGTATAAAATATTGAATTAATATAATGGGCAGATAATAAAATAAAATAGAGGTAAACTATTGAATGCAAAAATAATAGAACAAATTGTACATTTTGTTCTAGTCTATTACCTCTGGTATATCTTTATTTATTGCATCGAATGACACGGAAGGACATTTTGTAACTTAAATATATTCGACAATCAACCGAAGGTTGTCGATAGAAAATATTTTATCATTTAATCCGGTATATCTGCAATGATAAATATCTCACTATATATAACTTAACTTTATCTTTATACGCCTTATCATAAAAAAATATAAGTGTTTGCTTAAACAAATTAGATAATAAGTTTTACCTTCTTCCTCTTCAGAGTCGGATATTCGGGTAGCTTGAAGCGAACTTTGTTTCGTTAATGTTCGGACTAGGCCACGTGGTCTTGGCGGCGGTGACTGTTTGTTCCAAAGTGCCTCTAGTTGATCAAAATGTTGAGATTGTGCTAAAGCGGCTTGTTCAGGACCTAGGCCAGATTGAGAACCGGCTAAACCTGCTTGACTGATCTCTTCCATTGACGCGCTCACACTAAAGCGACGTTTCAATCGTTCCTCGATACTTGAAACTATAATACCTATGAAGATAAATGCAAAGAAGATCAAACTAAATTCTTATTTTTGAATGAAGCATGAATGTGCTTAAGGAATCGATAACAATTTCTAAATAGCATTAAAAATATATAAAAATGATAACCTGACGTAAGATGCCCGTACTTTCGTTGCCAGGTGTAAGTATCTAAAGACACCTCTTTCTTCAGCAACCTTTTGGCGGGTCGTTTCGGTCCTGGTGGTCTCAAGTCCCGCGGGGCCACGTACGGCGGTAATTTCACGTATTGTGCGGGAGTATTATGCAGACATAAAATAGGCATGCATTTATGCTCCAGTAAATGTACTGCCATCCTGGAGCAATCGGTAGACATTTCGACTCCTAAAACCGGTACGTGTAGCATAATGGAACTGAGAGGGGTGCCCTTTTTAGTATCCCAAACGATGAGGCTCTTGTCCTCGCTTCCGGAAACGGCCAAAGTACCGTCGCCGGAGAGACGCACGCAGGTCACGTAACCCAAATGACCCACGAGAGTGTGCAAATCGGCACCAGTGTTGATATCCCAGACAATTAAATTGGCGTCCCTGGAGCCGGATACCACTATAGATTTGTCGAGCACCGCGACTGCTACGCAAGTCACATGATCGGTATGACCGACCAACACCTGAGAGAGTTTACCACCAGCCAGTTGCCATACTTTCAGACTCATATCGCGGGAACCAGTGATCAGATACTGAGAATCCGGCGTTGCTACCAGACATGTGATATCCTGTGAGTGCGATACCTGATGCTTCTCCTCGGGACCGGCGCCCAGACTGATTATGCGCACCTGATTATCACCAGATCCGCAAACCGCATATCTGGAATAATGAAATGGTTCAGCTGAGAGATGTTGTCTAATGGATCTTAAAATAGCGATCAAAGTTTAAAGATAGAAACGCAAAGAGTATGAATAGAAGAACCGGATAAAGAATATTTTGCATAGAGAAATTTATATATAAATCTAATTCTTTTACCTCATGTCGGACGCAACAGCGAAACATCTTCCAGGTCCGCAAACAGATTGAATCAATGTACCGGTATCTGCTGCCCAAACTCTGATAGAGCCAGCACGATCTGAACTGACCACTCTTCTTCCATCTAGCATAGCAGTAACAGCAGTTACTGGTGCCTGATGCCTAAACGTAGCCACGACAAGTCCTAAAGTTAAACCCCACACACGTACCGTCTTATCTTCGGATCCTAAAGAATTTACGTATATTTTTTATATCTCCACTTGTTTCAGATATGTTAGCAAAAAGGCATTAATTGGTAAAGAAAAATAATTTTATAAAAGTCTGTACCAGATGCGACAAAGAGTTCTGATGCGGAAAATGCGATACAAGTAATGCTAGCGATATGTCCTTCTAGGGTGGATAATAATTCGTGAGTGTTGAGCTGCCACAAATTGACTAAAGAATCGACACCACCAGTAACCGCCATAGCGCCATCCCTGGAGATGTCCAAGCAGGATATCGGTGCGGTATGGGGTTGCAAAGTATCTTGTTTTCCAGGTTTTTGTGGTTTTGGTGGTGGTTCTTCACCACGAAAGCTCCAGTAAGTCACGCGACCTCCTCCACCAGTTATTAAAAAATCATCTTTCTCAGTTACCTGCAAAAGATAAAAGTGGAAATATAATAACATATGATTTATACAAACATGTGAGAACGTATTTAATTAAAATAAATGAGAAAAATAATGAAAACTATGATATTTTGTGATTAATTACCTTGACCGAAGTAACTGTTGCTGATGGATTAGCAGGCAAAGTCCTGATCAACTTTCCACTATGCATATCAAATACGGATACTCTGCCTTCGACACCGCCAGCGATAGCTCTTCTACAATCTTTTGCTAGACAGAGACTCTTAACTGGTCCTTGATGTCCTCTAAGTGTATGGATTTCCGTGCCGGTTGCTAAGGATCTTAGATAAAGCTTCTGATCTTCGCAAGCGGCTAGAAGAAAAACTGAATCTGCAGACACGTCTAACATGATCACTGGAGAAGGAAGAGTTATTCTGTTGAGAAGACTAAAGCTTTCCAAAGACCAAAGACACACAGTTCCGTCGACTGAACCAGAAACCAAGACTTCTCCAGCGGAATCGACTCGAATAGTGGTGACAGGACCTCGATGATGATCAACCTTCATCAGGACTTCGCCAGTGAGCAAACTCGTAGCAATAATTCTGGAATCCTCGCCACCGCTCACGATAACGGAATTGTTGAGTGCCGGAGTTAAAGTGAGAACCGGTGCGATATGCTCGCAGATCCGGCGTTTCATTACAAGATCTTTCATGTCCCAAACGATAATAGACGTGTCTTCAGAACCGGTTAGCAAATATTGTGATTGATGGGTAACGGCTAAACATGAAATTGGACTGGAATGTCCTAGTATGAGCAAAAAGAGATTCATTCATAATTAATGAAAATATATTTGGAAAACTTGCGATAGAGAAAAAATAATATTGCCAATATTCTGTATCAATTCGCACTAAATTATACATTTCTCTTACCTTTGAATGTATGAACGAACTGACCGGACATCACATGCCATAATTGAGCATCTCCCTGAGGTGGCACAACGACTACATGTTGACCAGATGGTGCCGCTTCGATTAACTTAACTCCCTGAGGACAAGTAATCGCTCGGATCTGCAATGGCAGAGGCGGTTGTAGCCATCCGTTCAAGGGCACGAGTAAAGGCGCAGTGTAACCGTCGCACCAAGCCATTGCCGCCATGACCATTCTGCTGACCTGATAAAGAGAATGAGTAAGTCTTTTTTTATTTACAAGTTAATAGTAATACAAGTTCTTATTAGAATAAAAACATAAAAAGAAACTCACGAGGTCACCTCCATCCTCGGCAACCGGCCTTAACCAACAGATAAGCTGCGCAGCGAGCTGAAGTGGATCTCTGGTAAGAACATCGCTGGATTTTCTCACAGCGTAATACACGAGTTCCAAATCGCGTTCAAGGAGATATCGTCTGGCATGTTCGAGGACACATCGTAGATAGCTCACGGAGATCATCTGAGCACTCGCAAGAAGAAAATCGAACGCGCAAACGGCGAGTTTCTTCAACTTGTCGACGTCAGAAGCACGCAGAAGATGTAGCCATGCTTCTTCAACGTGTCGAAGTGTGTATGTGACAATTTGCGTTTGCGGTGCACTTTGAAACGGTGTTTCCTTGATAGGTGGCGAAGAAGATGGATTTTCCGGCGATTTGTCCGAATTATCATCGGCTTCCTCGGAAAAGAAGAGACTGGCCAACTCCGCGTGATAACCGCGAGAAACGTCTTGATTGGAGAGATACTTTCTGAGAGCGGCTTCACGACATTGGCTACGCCAGGAAAACATTAATCGACCGCTCATCACTCGTACCTGAAATAATATTTAGTAAAATAAACATTTAATAATATAGTATATGACCGAGAATAAAAACCGTCTTTAAACAAGCTATTCACATGTTGAATCTAATATTCTTACTTTCAGCCACGGTGCGAATGTCCTCCTGATCAAGCACCAGGTTGCAAAATTAAATTGACTCTCCTCCAAGAGCAAAGGTCCTTCTCCTCCAGTAGGCATAATTAATTCCAGTATTTCTGTCTCCGACAAGCCATATTCGGTGCAAGCCAGAATCGATGCAATCCGATTAGCTGCGTCGAGTCCAATGAGGTCCTCCAAGCGTTGGATAACCGCGTCGACGCCTGGTGTCGTGCACACATGCCCGGATAGATCAACGAGAATATCGGGGCTACGTAGACGATCCTTTTGAAGCGGCGTGAGGCGCATTCCCTCGGGCGGAAGCGCGGAAGTGACAACAAAATGAACACCCGGAGGAAGAGTGAGCGGTAACCAGGACAAGGCAGCGACGATATCGCACTCGAGCGGATGAAAGCGATGAAGATCGTCGAGGAGAATAATTAATTGGTCCGGAAGGGAATGTTCCTCTAAGCGGCGTATGATGAGACTGAACCAATTGTTGAGGTAGAGTGGGTCGAAGGAAGCATCGCGCGGTAAATTACCGTCGTTATCTCCGCAAAGAAAGCCAACGTGTTGGCAGAGGATGCGGAGGAGCTCCAGGCTATAAGCGGATCGAGGTGTCGAGGTACATAGTCGGACGACACGAAGCGTCGATGTCGAAAGCCAGTCAGGTGAATCCTGATAGACGCGTGCAAGGATAGAGGATTTCCCAGAGGATTTGGGCCCATAGATTAGAATCGGTCCGTGTTTATGCTCCTTGCCTGGAAATTAGCCATGTTATATTTCAAGCACACTTATACTGTATAGCTAAATTGTATTGGCGTTCAGCAGAAAAAAAGCAGCTTTATAACTGTTACATAATTCTTTAATATAATTGGTTTATACATTTAGATTCAATAAGAAATTAAGACCAATTATATTTAAAAAATTTTACAACAGTTGCAAAGCTGCTGTGTCTTAAAATTTACACGTACACGTGATTGTCAAGAACGATTGCTTCAATATAAGCGATATTTACAATCGAAACGCGTTATTATCTTTGATAAATTTATGTACGATCTTAATTGTACAACATATGTTTACGCTGTTATATCCTGTAAAAAAGAATACCTGCAAGGATAAGTCGTTTAACTCGCTCCACGGCTTCGTCGCCCTCGTCGGCCAACGGCAATTCTCGAAGAAGAGCAAAATGCGCCATGCTCTCAGCGTAGACCTCCTGAACCATTTTCTTGCGACTTTTAATTTCCGGATCAGCTTCGACAGACGCGTTCACCAACTGCTGAAGCCTATCCAATATCAGTTCCCGAAATTTCGCAAGATATTCATCGTGAGCTTCGCAGTCGGAATCGATACCGCCGTTACGGTACTCCACGTCAAAACACAGGACGTTTTCCTGCGGCAAAGTAATCTGGATACGATTCTTGAGCCCTTCGGCGGCTGTCGTACACCTTGGCACATCGTTACTCGTCCATTCGCGAATCACAGCCATTATCCCCAAGCCCTGCTGGTCTAGATCTGATAAGAACGTTCCAACGATTATATCATCGGATGAATTATTATTGCTCCTTACGTGTGCATTGCTTACGTCTATATAGCAATGAAAAGATCTTTGAAGCTCATTTTAAAACGCTTTTATTACATCTGAGAAAATTCAAAGACAAATAATATTTTTCATTCCGAAATTTTAATTGCTATATGCGATGCGCGCGCGCGCGCGTGCATTTATAAATTTATGATAAATCCTAGCCAGCGGGAGCGACTAAAAATAACTCGAGCACCAATTAAATTTTCAGGCTGGAAAACGAATTAGCGCATGAAACGTGGTACAAAGTGATTCAATTTCCAACCTCTATGTAAAGCCTCTTATAATATGAAACGCAGTGAGTGTGTGACTTTCCTTCGCGAATAGTCCTTGCACGTTTCACGAAGAATAATTTAAACGGTACACGACGATACTTGACCTAGAAGGTCAGGTTCTCCTATTTTTGAAAGAGAAAGCTCCGATAAGTCCACAATTTTCGTCGTGAAATACGTATACCATCGGCGTGCCATCGCACGAGAGCTGATCAAATATTAACAGCGGTAGAGTGGCGATCGACGTATTCGGTCATTTATTTACGATCTTGTAATAACATGACGTGCTCATACAAGGAATGATATGTCAGAGAATACCAGCGGTTTAGGTGATAGATCATATGTATCGACAAAACTTTGCTACTTACTTAGGCCGTGTTCCAGTTGTCGTTCCGTCGTGCTCTTCAAGATGTATTTCAAGTCCTGGTTCTCTGGATGCTCCACAATCGCCCGTTCCACAGCAGTCTTTAATGCTTGGCGCAACTTTGGCTCTCGATCCTTTTGCCATTCTCGTTGAGCAGTTTGCACGCTGTTTACATGTAACTTATGATGATTCCAAAAAGAAAAAAAAACGAACAGAGGAGGAGGAAAGGGGAAATTAAGAGAAATTCTAGACATCGGCGTTACCTATTTGCATTCAAAGCATAAGAGTGCCCATTGTGCTCGTAATGATCTTTAAGAAGAGCGCAGTGCGCGAGAAGCGTTCGGTAGGTAGCCTCTTTCAATTCCGTTGGTACCCACCCTACGGTGTAATTTGTTCCCGTCAACAGCTGAAAAGGATAACAAATGGAGAAACGAGTCATTCCTCTGCATCTCAAGTATACTGGAAGTGTATGATGTGTGTATGTATGTGTGTGTGTGTGTGTGTGTATACCTATACAGCACAGAAGATTGAAGTAATATTGCTGCAATGTTGTAATATAATTAATGTAATCTATTTTTATATTTAAATAAAAAATTTATGAATCTATTATTTGACGACCATTTCTTTAGCTAAGTTTTATATTTATTTTAAATATGAAATCAAAAGATTTTGTATAATATTTGAATATAAATAATAAAAAGCGGACATCTTAACATTGTAGGAATTTTGCAGCAATGACATGTTCAACAACATTTCGCAATCACTATGCAATATGTTTCAGTGAAATGTTTCTGCAATGTTTCTGCAATCTTTCTGTGCTGTATGGGTACACACATAGAAAAATACACACTGTACGCAAATAATAATTACTTTGTTCCAAATATTTCAAAAGTTCACATATCCGTAAATTTATCATAAGTTCATCACAAGCATTAAATTTATTTAAACTATATTCTGAATTTTAGTAAGTTTAAAAAATATTAATTCTAATAAGTTCAATCAAGATTATTAAATTAAAATAAATTTGAGTTACTTATTATATAAAGTCGTTTCTTCGATCAATTTTATAATATTTTTCAAAAGAAAATAAATTCTTGTTTTAGATATATAATAATGAGCGTTTGTAAAACTTTTTAATAAGATATATTTTAATTGAAAATATTCTTTGTTAAAGATAACTGTTACATAAAGAAAAGAAAGTAAATTATTCTTTTTAGAAAGAAGATAATTAATTTTCTTAGCAACAGAATGATATTTTTCTATGTGCAGAAGGAGATAAAGTAAAGAGCGATGACGATGCGACGAGAATGGCGAGAGTAAAATACGCGTAAAATAAAGCACGTGATACGACGATATAATCGTGACAATCGTTGAGTACCTATTCTCGTTAGAAGGCTTTACGGTATTAACTATTAAGCTATACGTACCAAACCATACAATTACTTAATTCTACGCGGCAATGAAAGAAAAATGTAGTGCCGATCAATATTTGCCGAGACAATACCGTATATTCCTTACCAGGAGAAAACATCCTCTGGAATGACGGTGGGATGCACTTATCTCCTCCAGGAAGTATTCCGCCAGATGCGAATCGACGTCCGGGTCATCGCCGGCTCCATATTGCATGTCCACCAGGAGTACCTGCGCAGGACGAAGCATACACTTTCGCGAATAATTTTGACGAGCCGATTTGAACGTCAAAGTAATTGAAATTGCTCTGCACTGACCTCGATTCCCATATCATCGTAAATTGATTGCAACTCCGGACCGACCACCTCCAACAGCTGTTTGCGCTCCTCCGGGAAGTCTAGCCGGAAAATTGCCGAATGTAAATTCAATTTCACGTTAATAGAAACTCTCTGTCTCTATCTCTGCATGATCTCTCTACGCCTACATGTTGCCTCACATGCACATGACATTATCGAGATTGGATTTTGCTTAATACGTCGAATATAACAAAAATATATGCTATTCCCTAGGTAATGAATTAATTATAGTCAAGGAGGGTTGTACGGGAATAAACTAAGGAATGGAAATAACTTCTCGTTGTTACAGTTATAAGTTACTTTTTTGGTAATTTTACTTGGTAACTGCGTTACTTCCCAAGCAGAACAACAAGTCACAATAACGTCAAAATGATATTAAAAATGAATGAATCAGAATTGAAAAATGACTTTTAACGATCATTTTGGAGTCATTTTGATATCATTTTTATATCATAATAACTTATTGTTTTGCTCGGGTTTTTTCTTTGATAACTGTAATGAAGTTACAATTTTTTTTTATAATAATAACGAATTTTACAGTTACTTTTTTATCATTACTTTTTCTACTCAGTAACGAGTAACTGTAATTTATTAGTTTTAAAAAGTAACTTTCCTGGAATAAGCACGAAAAAAGATAGCGTAAATTATCATAAGTTTTTAATTACGAATTTAATTACAAACTGTCAACATAATATTTAAAACGCTACAACGTTTCAAAACTTCTTGACTATAATTAATTTATTGTTTGGATTATTGAGAGTCGTTGATTGACTTTTAATTTTGCTCCAGATTCTATCAAGCCCGTCGCGAGTAAATCGCAAATATTTAGTAAAACGCACGTCTAGTCTATTAAAGCAATATTAATATGAACAACAGTTCCAAATTTTAACTCTTTGTCACACTTCACAACACGTCCCAAATTTTATTCCAAATTAAAGACATAATTATGAATTATCCTTCTTTTGAGTGCGAAAATAATAAATGTGAAATACATTTTTCAACTAACGTAAAGAATTTTATAATTTTTTATTTAAAAATGCAGATTATTTATAAAATACATTCAATAGAAAAGTATAACAATTTTGAAAAAAAATTTTAAATAAAATATGATCTCTCGTAACTTGATGTAATCTCTTTGTTATGATCTTATGTAATGTACTAATAATACTTAATGATATACATTAAGTATTATTAGTTATTTACAAATATAATAATACACAGAAAAAAATTTTCTCTGCCGCTAATTTTGGTTTGTTATAATATATTTGCTGCTGTAACTATAAATTTATAAACTCCAGCGAAATGGTTTGCTATTGCTGCTATAATATAGATATCACAGCTAAGACATTAACTATGACATCTATATTTTAACTGTCCACATTTTACACCTGCCATTTAGTTACCACATTTTACACCTGCCATTTAGTTACACGTACAGTTTTTAGTTACGACAGCTACTTTCTTTTTTCCGTGTATGTTGTTCATTAATAATTATAAAAAAAAGTTTATCTATAAAAATTTAATTGCGATAAAAATAAATATATTGTAAGATATTATAAAATATTATAAAAATTTTTAATATCCCTCTCTTTCCCTTCTTAAGATAATCAACTGCTTAATCTCCTCGAGATTCGCAGAGGTTTATTTAACTTACCATCCCTCTCGCCAGCGATAAATATCTTGATGAGCCTTGGCGCCGGCAAATGAGCTGGAGGTGGACCGCCTTTGATGACTCCTGCGATCAATTCTACTTCGAGATTCATACTTGCAGGGCAAGATGTATCGCAAGTTCGAAAAAGGCGTTAGGCAACGATCATCGCGATAACGAATCCTTACACGTTCAATGATATGACGTAAGACATTTTATTTTTGAGAAATATTACTATTTCATTTTATTTCAATTGGAAATATTTTCCTCACAATGTGCTTTATCGTTTGATATCGCCGAGACGGCTTCGCTGTCTTAGAGTCTCTCTTTTTCTTGAGGGCACTACCACATTTATTATATATACATATATATATATTACATATATTTTTTTCTTTTTTTAAATTTAATTTTCTGTAATCCTTAAAGTCATAAAATCTTTCTTTTCTCGGACGTTTGGATTTTCAAGCTCATCCAGCGATCCCTTCTCGTCGTTGTACGTGGGATCTCGTACGACTCTTTCGAGCGCTTGGATTCGCGTGGACCCTCTGGGATCGGGATTTTAAACCTCTCGAGATCGGATCTTCAGACGTGCTCGCACTAGAGTTGTCTGTTATCTCAAAGTCGGCATGGAATACTTTTGGATCCCTTCCGATCTCTCTGATCTTCGGTTATTGCCCGCTCAAGGTACTCGTGTTGCTCGATATATTATACATATATATGTGTATACTTGATCGATCCGGCGATCAGTAATCAATATATAACATTACAATTAATGATCGATGCTCTCAACAAATAATATATAGAGATTATAATTTCTTTAATTTTTGATCTATACTTTTATGGATGTATATATATCTCTTACATATATCTATATATCTATTTACGTCTTAATTCCGAATCAATTAACTACCTAAACAATTACGATTGTCTTCGCCAGCGGAACGTAGCGAGCGTTACATCGATTCGATAGTCACGATTAGGCGGTGCCCATGCATGCCCGCTATTCAGTCATTCTCTATCGATCGCAAAGTGACATAGATCGATCTGTCACGATCTCAGTCACCTTCCCTCCCTTTACTCAGTTTGTACTTGTTCCGAGCGTGCTCATTGGTCGTTGCCCACTAAGCCGTGGTGGGCGGATATGACGGCGGCAGGGGAGGGGGGGAAGGTAAATATATTGTGGGGGTTGGCGGGCTTGAGGGTGAGTATTCAAGGCCCTGCTATGTCGCGCCCTTACGTTCCCATTTTACGCCGGACGAGGACCCTCTGCAAAAACACGAAAAACACGCCAACTTCATCTGGAGTCATCTCAAGCGGAACAAGCCATATACGACACGATATTCCTGGAATGTCATATGAATATTAAAAAGGGTAAATATTATTCATGCAACATTCTAGGAATATCGTGTGCTTATAAGAAGGATGCTTTTCATTTGGTGACACAAATTGATTCAAATGTCGTTCTGCCTTTGTTATTTACTTATTAGAAGATAAAAATATTTTGACTTTTTCTTTACTTGGTGTGTATTTGCGTCACTTTTGCGTCAAACGGGGAAAAAAAGCTACGATGACATCAAATGGCGTCAGACGGTTGAAAACAATCATTAAAAGTGACTTTTTCATTAATCACGTCTCATGATTTGTTGTTCCGCTTAGGATTCATTTGGTCATCCCCTCATTAATTTAGATCCTCCACGCGGCGCCGGCGTCGCGATGAGAGAGCTACGAAAGACCCCTCTCGAGAACGATAGAGGAGGGCTAAAAAAACCCCCGGCTTGCCTTCGCGCGAGCGCGCGTGCGAGCGCGCGAGGAAAGTCGCTCGTCGCCGGAATCGATCGGGCGTTTTCTCTCTCTCGCGAATTCCGCGCGCGCGCTTTTTACGCACAAGTGTTTCGAGGTGGCATCTCTCGACTGATACGTATCGATCTCTCTCTTCCTTTTTTCTTCCGCTCTCCAGCGGACCTGGGTGGGTTGACGCGGGTCCGAAATTTATATATACGTATAATGTATTTCGAAACGCGAAATGCGAGACGCACCGAGTGTCGTGTCGCTATGCGAAGGCTCGGGGACGTGAACTTTTGACCCGAGCCAACACGTGGCTGAATGTCGCCACCAGTCGCTATTGTTTTCCGGGGCCGGGCTCGGTATCTCAAACCGCCGTCGGCACTCGTCGGAAATACTCCAGAATCAACGCGAGTATAATCAAATTCAATTGCGCGATAAGAGCACGAAGCAACAGTGCCACAATAAGAACGCGCGGCGTAAGTTGGACGCGTGTCGGAATCGAGGACTGACATTAATGAGTTGCGACCGAATTGAATCCGGAATTGTCATCGAGATTGGGAGATAGATGAGCCGCCGAGATTAATAGCGTTAATTAATCAATTATAGGGATTCGACGCGTCGAGATGATTAGTTCAAGTAGAACACGGAAGTTATATTAGTATATCACAGATATCTCTCTCTCTCTCTCTCTCTCTCTCTCTTATCATTAATCTCCTTATTTATCACTTATAAATTTACTTTTATCCAAGGAACATCAAGTAAAGAAAATGTCAAAATGATTTTATTATTTTGACGTCATGAAAATCAAAATAATGATTTTTGATTACAAAATTTGACTGTTTATTATTTATTGATGTTAACAATCAAAACAACTTTATTTTGATTCTTATAAATATCAAGAGACAGTCAAATTTTGTACCCAAAAATCATCAGTTTAATTTCCATGACGTCAAAATAAAATCGTTTTGACTTTCTCTTTACTGTGTGTTCCTTAGGCTCGGTGCCTTCTATTTAGTGACACAATTCTATCTTTCTTGACACTCAGAGAGTAAAGTAGACATTGTGTCGACTTGTGTCACTAAATGAAAAGCACCCATTATGACTTAATTATGACTCTGTTCTACCTCGGAGGCGAGAAAGAGAGATTGCAGCGTGTGATACCCGTACAGCATTATAGACCTCCAAGGAAGTTCTAAAGATGTCCGGAGGATGCTCCTAAGAACGTTCACAATAAGACATCCTTTAGGTAAAATGTGTTGTGTATGGATTCCAACAGCGCGGAAAAGGGAAAAAAAGCTTTCGCTTATCCCAAGAAAAACAAAACAAATTAAAATAATCAATTCACATCATATATATATATATATATATATATATATATATATATATGATGTGAATTGATTATTGACCGAATTCATAATTAAAATTATTTATTTGATTCAGTCAATGTGATGTTCTTTTTACTTTCTTGTCCTCCTTGGAATGCATGTCTCGCAATTTAGGAATGAATACCGAAAGATCGTGTCGCGTTTTTTTTAATTTATACAATTTCCTCGCGGATCTCCCAGCTGGGTACAGCGAAAAAGTGGAGAATCGCGTATACGTTCGCAAATATTTGTCGTTCCGGGTATACGATGGACACGGTAAACAAGCTTCGCGCCGCCGAGTATGTCGAGTACAATTATCGCGTCGTCATTAGGTCAGTCGTGCGAAACAGCACACACATATATGTCGAGAGAGAAATCCATTTATTTCACCGGACATCGAAACACGTGAATTCTACAAGAACGTAGAATGCTCTGAGGATTTCGGAAAAAAATTTCAATATCCATGAAGCAATAGCGATCCAGGGATTTTGCACAAGGATGCTAATTGAACTGAAAACGACTATGGGGATTGATATTATGAAAATAGAGGGGACAGTGTCTGCGGGAGGCTACGATAAGATTCATAAAAATAGAATAATACCCATCTCCTGGAGGATTGTTGTTAAATATAGTCTTACTCGGAGCTGACCAATTAACCTTCCACCAACGCTCAAGCTGTCGCGTATTTGTTTACAAAGTTTTACATTAGATACTTGAACCGTGGTATAAAATTTCTCGGCAAATGCCACTGATTCGTAATTAATTTTTTTTTAAAAGAAGTATCTAATTTTAACTCTGAAAAATCGACTGAAAAATCATTTAATGCAAAAAGAATTCGGTAAAAGGTTTGTAAAAGGTGTGTAAGCGAATGATATATTTAAGCCTTTTAATAATTTGCGAACATTTGCGTCTCTTATCGTTTGGACCACTTCGCATGCACAGTGATTGCCTCCATCTTTCGCTGAATTAATTTACGTCTGCTGTGCAATCAGGATCGTAAACGAGAAAGTCGCTCGGATCTACTTCAACCGATAAAATGAGCCGTTTCAAGTTTATCAGCAAGCAACGCACGTTAAATCGGGAATACAATAGCATTCCCCGAAATACGAATTTATTAAACATAAGACGTCACGCATCCAAAATCTATTTTTCTCTTCCCTTTCCTTTTTCCCCTACTACTGACTATTCTATTTGAATCTCGATGAAAATTCCATTCTACGTTTTATCACCTACGATCGACCGTCAACGACAGAGAGAGAGAGAGAGAGAGAGAGAGAGAGAGAGAGAGAGAGAGAGAGAGAAAGAGAGAGAGAGACTGTCGCGACCCGTGGAGGATACACGAAGAAGGGATGGAAAAATCGCGGTGCGGATCTCGCGCCGTCGGCCCGGTCGATGCGGGACTTGAAAAAAGGGGAGGGGATCCAGTCAAAACAAGGCTTACCAGGTCGTCGAGCAGTTATTATGACGAAGGCCTTCACCTGCTCACGCGGACGACGGCACCACTACTGATAACACAGTCAAGCGGCCGACGCCTCCGGAGCGCCGAACGCCCAGCGCCGACGCCGTCGCCTCCAACGTCGACGTCGACGTCGACGTCGACAACGACGCCGACGCCGATGCTGACATCGCCCATCCGTGGGTAGGGGTAGTTATGATACGTCGATGTTATCTACATAACGATACGGATTTGCATTATAATACCCAATACTTTTTATACATATATACTCAATGAAATATATATACACACATAATATATATATATCTATCTATCTATATATACACATATATATATATATATAATATCATATACATAATATTACATATATTTATATTGTATATATATATATATATTAAATATATTATATTGTATGTATATAAGACTAAAATAAACAATAATTGTTTCAGGATCATAGATCAGGAAAACTTTGATAATCCAAAAAGGATGGCGGACTAAAGAGTTCGAGGCATTCTTGTAGTATACAGTTAATAATTTATAAAAAATCGAACGGTATACACGGGTAGGGGATGTTAAAGGATATAACAACGAATGTACAATTTACTTCCCGTATAATTATATATATATATGCATATATATAATTATTAAATAATAAACTAAATCGTCACACGCTACTTTTAACTTCGGCGGATCGTAAAATGAGAAAAGAACTACGCCGGAGAAATTCGTTTGGCAGCATGACAAAGTACGAGTAGTACGATTATTTTACAATATTCATTTGTTTATTTCTTAACACTTGCTAGTGCTATTATTTATCATTATTTATTTTATTTTGTTATAGAGTCCTTTATAGGCGAATTTATACGCCTCGAACGATCGATTCGTATTTTACATTAGCGCGAAATCATTCTGTCCTTTCCTATATTTTTTTTTACAATTACTTAATTCAATTGCAATTCAAACAATATTTTAATTGCAATGTTCGTCGACTGTTCGAAATTATTTATTACGCTTTTACTCATCGCAAAGTTTAATTTTACAATGCGAATTAACAATATGTCATCGTCTAAGGAATGACATAGTGACATAATATAATTTTTTTCACGAGTTTTGTTATTATTCCCTCTTCGTTTGTTTTATGCCTGCAGGTGATTAAATTACAGGACCGCATTACTTATCACCACAAAATATCTTCGTTTAGCGACATTCAGCCTGCAAGCATCTTCATTTATTATATTACTTATACTGCAAATGCAAAATTGCACTTATTTAATTCCATTTCTATTGCATATAATTATTCGTAACTAATATTTTTCAAGATTTTCTAAAGATGGTATTTTTTTTTTAAGGTAAGAACACTTGCGTATTGCGATATTTCGATATAGAAATTGAAAGAATGCAGAAACATAATTAAAAAAAAAAATATATTTTATACAAACTTCATCAAAAAATAGTCGATTTCTTCTACTTCAAGTCAACTGTTTTCCTCTAACATAAGATTCTTTTTTGCACTGCGCGCTCTCTCTCTCTCTCTCTCTCTCTCGCTCTCGTTCTACTTGCATTTACCACATAATTGCGAGATATGAAAGCGAGTAAAATACAGCGGACACTCTCATTAGTATCTTAGAATAAAAGAAAAGCTCGATCCCACGATTCTAGAATAGAGGAAATCGACTGTGATCGTCATGCTGATGCTATTCAATGAATTACTGCTATTGTGAAAAAGATTTTCCTATTGAACAAATAAATCTCATAGATTAAAACTGTTGTAGATATAACACAAAATAGTAAAAAATTACATATTATTTACTGGACGAGTTGAAGAAATTGCTTAATCCAAATGGATACGCGCAACAAAAACGCAAGTCTATATGATGAAGCTACCGATGGTAAATATAACCAATAATAATAACAATAATTATACAATCTATCATATTTAAATGTGTCAGTGTCTTTCATTAAGGCTGTCACTGCTGCATAAGTAGATCTTGAATCACGCGACATGTCCCAAAATATCCCGAATGACCCATGATCGTTTAATGAATTATAACGGATCGCACAATTTTTTAATTACGCGACTATTTTATGATGATTCCATCACCCCATGATTAACACTTCCGGCAGGAGTTGGTCTCATGCACAAATTCCTTAAGTTGGTCACTCCTTCACCTGCGTCTTGAGATGTTGTAAGAACTCGTAGTAACTAAGAGCAGATTCGAATCGATCCTCTATCAATCGTTCGACGAATAACGTTCTAAACTGGCTATCGTCCCTAAAAAACAATTTGTCACATTAAAATACGTATATTGTGTTGAAAATATCAGGTAAATTCATTACGAAAGTTAAAGGAAATTTATAATTTCTGTCAACACATATCTAATCACTTACACATTTATTTGTATTATTCTAAAACAATTGACTTACCTGATAATTTGTACAGGTACGTAGTATGGTTTTTCCTCTTGTAAACTAAATACAAAGTTTCGCAACCGTTCGCTTTCTACTGTATCCAATTCCGGTAATTCGTACTGCAAGACAAAATTAAGACTGATTATGAAATTAAATTTTTATCATAACGGCTGTGATTAAAAATTCGATAAGTTTTCGATTTTTAGCTGCGGATGTATAACCGAGAAAAAGTAATAAAACATTTACCATTTCCTCTGGAATAGATGTAAATCCCGAAGTGCCGAATATATTTGTACAGAAAATCGGATTGATATTCTTGCCAATGTAAATAAAGATTCTATCGCCAGCATCCATAAGAAAGATGCCTCGGCTGTCGAGTTTTTCAGCAGATAAATTAAGCCGAGGCGGCTGTGGACATACTTTACCGTCAATGTCTCTTGCATTGCGGTCATCAAGCATGAAAACAGGGTACAAATCAGGATAAACCACCTGTATCAGCTGTGCTAATGGTAATGTCTTTAATTGAAACATAGCGAATATGCGATCATCCAAACGCGTACTCGTGCCGGATCTAAATGCTATCTGTAAATTCAAAATAAAAATATTTTAATGACAATATCTACAATATATTTAAATAGAAAATGTGTGTAAATTTATTGATAATTTACGCTTTTCAACAATGCGATAATGTATAATGGCAACAGCTTTAAACTTCCTGGAGCAATAAGTCCTCCGCCGCTGGAAGATTGTGCCAGTTTGTACGCGGATAAGATGTCAATAGCAACGTTTATTAATGCTTCTCTTGCATCTGATAAAGATGACTGAAGCGATCGATCGACAGCTATAGAGATATTTAAAGAAATGTCTCTTAATATTACTTAATTATGGAAGAGTTAACAAATAATTATTAAACTTTTACATTACGCTGCATAAGGATTTATAGTCCACAGCAACGAGTTTTATTTACCCATTTTTGATAATAAACCGACTATGCATTGTTGATCTGCAGAATGCAATACATCCGATAGACTTGCCACCACAGGCAGGCATAGAGTGTGTACTCTAATTCTTCGCTCACCTTTAAATAAAAATATAAAAAATATGAAACATTACATGAAGACACTAAAAGGACAAGAATAATTACCTTTGCTTGAAGTATACAAAAGAGACGCTTGGAAGCATACACTCTGCACATCGGAAAGATTTTCATCGATGGAGATTTGCATGCCGAAACCGGCGTCCGGATTAATATTTGGCAAGCAGAGAAGATCAGTCGATCGAACGAAGAAGCTGCCATGGAAGGCATGAATACTGAGACCACGAGTACAACGAAGCCGCATCACCGCTTCAAAGCCAATCTTTCTCGTCAAATAACGACGAAGTAATCTTTCTAAAGTTTCACTATTCTGTAACTTCGATGCTCGGAACAGTGGTAGATGGTAAATACAACCGCCCGTAAATTTTGACATGCATGCTGTGGAATAAGTAAAACATCGAATGTTACAAGAGATATTTATCAATGTTAAAAAAATATATAATTAGGTATATTACGAAAAAAATTACAATTATTAAATTAATTATTTGCAAATTCACAATACAAAATTATTATAATCATATTCAATCGAGATAGATTCACTTACATAAAGTTGCCAGATCGCTGTATTGACTATTCAATAAGAATAGATCAATTGCAATGTGGTGTCCACTGCAATCCAGAGCATATCTTTTATAGAAATCTGTTGCGGGATTAAGATGTGGCACGTCTTTGTTCACTCTAGTACTGGGATCTTCTCTCGGGTGCAAGGCCCCCGGACCAATATTAGGCAAACACGTTTGAAAAACGGTGATACGTCCTCCGACACCAGCGAGGAGTTTGTAGGCAGCTTGAAGACCAGCACCAAGAGCGCTATTAGTATCATGAGTGCCACAGAATTTGATAGGAAGTTGAGCGAGAAGATCACGAACAAGCTCCTCACGTTCTTTCAGATTTACAATTAGGTTTTCTGGGCACGGTAGAAACACATCGTCGATATCTAGCATGACCATTTCGTGTGGTTGCGAGACGTTATCGGGCATGCTGAAGAAGTGCAGAGTAGAATCAACAGCAAGAAAACCGATTTGAGTGCGGCTGTCGCCGGGGAGACGCGACAGTTCATCGGTGATCGTATTGCAAACTATCTGCAAATATCCGCTTTCTACCGCAAGACGAGAAACATCCATGACAAAGAGATAGATAGCGGGCTGAGGCGGACGGACCTATAATTCACAGTATGTTAATACTAAATCTCTCGAGGTATCATAAACAGATATAACAGGTATATAATATTATAAACAGGTACATAATTTTTATATAAATAAATAATTTGTAATTACGAATAAGTGATTATTTTACAGTAAACAAATATTAACCATGTACTCGCTTGGCGCAATAAACTCTATCGTGCCGGTTTTCACTTCCGGCCGTCGTGATGGATCGCCGTACGATTTCGTCACAGGATCGAATTGAAATTCTTCGGGAACTACACAAAACGTAAACATCTAATTCTTGTTATGTAATATTAAGCAATAAATATAAAAAATTTCAATATGTTCATTACGTTCATTTAATCTGAAACAGAGATTGCATTTCCATCTTTTCGAATCGACGAAGTACACAAATGGGTTGATATATGTTCGGCAAGCTCGACAACGCACGATCGTATTGCATTGAATCACTGCTAAATGCTGCTGCGACAAATAATAAAAAATTTTACTAAAGTTTATTTCTATATGATTTTCTAAAAAGTGAAATAGCATGTTCTTCTGTCTATATATTTGTTGTATATTTTAAATTCTAAACATTATTTTACATGTACATTACTTACGTTTAGATCCTTAAAAGGATGTATTAGTACGCCGAATGGTAATCTTGATTTCTGTAGAAGCGAATTTGATTCTGGGACTTTTGTTAATGTACACCTGAATATGCTGTAAACATTTCACATACATACTCTTAATAAGAGTTATATTTATATATTGAAATAGTTTTAATAACAAGAGTTCTAAATTTTTCAAATCTTTGATTCGGGTTTTTATTGTGGATATTTTAATTTCTGTATAATAGAAATGTAATTTAATATCTTAAATAAAAAAGAAAACTTACTCAGGACTACAATTTACGGAATCCAGGAATTCCTGATTTAACTTGATCTTTGGTGGTTCGACTTTTTCAGGTGGCAGTATATTTCGACATTGCAAGAGATCTATCGATTCCATCCCCTAAAAATGATATTAACGTATTAAAGAATATTATATATATAATTGTATATGTATTATATATATAATTGTATATATTTCAATAAAAATAATTACCCATATTTTGTTGTAGCCAACTTGTGTGACGTTCAAATTGCTCATCTGATTATTTAATTGATTTAATTGGTCTGGATACATATTAGGATACCTTTTATTAGACGAATCTAATGGTACGTTTGTCATTGGGCTAGGATATTGCGACCGAGAGTCGTACTAAAAAAAAACAAAAATTAAACTCTGTATATTAATGTTGCAAAACATCACTTTTTGAAGAAAATATAAAAGATTAATTAAATTTGATTCTATTAAACGTTTTATTTAGATTCTATTACCGTCTGCAGTCCCGGAAGAGGAGGCATTCCTGATGGAGGTAATCTTGCACCTTGTAACTGATTACCTCCTGAAGGCGGTAGCATCATGGTATTGGCAGTGTCTTGTTGCGGATATTTCCTCTGACCAGCTAAATTTTGATGTATATTCTGACCTTGAGAATTACTTCCCAATCCCGTGGGATCCATATAACCAGTAAATAAATTTTGAGGTTTCACAGGCTGAGAACTATAATCATGAAGATTTCGTGGGCCTAGATTATAGGCTTGTGTATTATAGAATAAATTTTGCGTGCTCGAATTTGGCATTGATGATACATTGGATATATTCTGTTGACTTCCATATCTGAGTTGTGGATTACTTAAGCTTTCAGGACTAATCGTTGATTGTGGTTGAATGTTTTGAGTCCTTGGTGGTTGTATACCAGAACTCACTGGTTCTTGCTGTACATAATTGTTTTGATTTAAATGAGTGACGTTCGAAGGAGGTAGATTAACGTTGGATGCAGGTGGAGGGATAGAATGTCCTTGATTGTATGCCGAAATCTTATTTACTCTAGCAAAGGATGTTTGACTTTCCGTAGTTTGATCCGTTGAGACATGACTAGTCTTATCAATGCTACTGGATACACCAGGAACGCCTATAGTATCCTGCGGAATGTTAGTAGGTGGGGGATTAGTCGCCCATTGATAACTTTGGTTCATTTTAGCTGGTTCTGATTTAATAGTATCCGCAAATGTCGATGGTGCAGACACTGGAGTCAAATTTTTTGCTATTGGCGGAATCTGATGTGGAGGAATCATGGGTCGATGTTGAATTTCTTGGCTAGGTTGAGACATAAAGGCGATTGAAGATGTACCGATTGCAATGTTCTCTTGAGTGCTAGCAACATACTGGCTGTGAGCATTATAGAGATTTGCAGGACTATAAGGTTGTGATGTTCTAGGTGGCGGAGGCAACACATTAGCGTTTTGAGGTCCGTTTATTGGTGGCATTGGTGGTCGTGGCAACTGAGGCCGATATTGGTTGTGAAGATATTGAGTTGGTGATGGATCTCTAGAAGTCTCCCTGGATGGATCACGCGACGACTGTGATGATGGTGTACCTATAAAAATATTTGAATTGTTTCAAGTAAATTTTTTAGACAAAACTAATTAGACAAATCACTTTTTAGACAAAACTAATTAGACAAATCACTTTATGCTAAAGTATAAAGTTTACACAATGCTTTTCTATTATCCATTTTATTTCTAGAAATAAAATTAAAAGATTGAAAGATAAGAGGATTGATCATATATTGTCACATTGTTCATTTTCAAGAGCAATGCTACTGCCTTCAAGAACCATTGTCAATAAAAAAATATGTAAAAAAATATGTAAAAATGTATAAAAGAAAAATTATAATAACATATTCTTAGAAAATAAAATTTCTTCATATTCCAATAGCAAAAACTTGCCAGTTAGATTGAACTGAGGAGACTGCATTCCATTTTGCTGAGATGCAGGATTTTGACCATTTACTATAGGTGGTTCATTTTTCAAAGGATTGTTGGAATCTGTGTACAATGGATATTGGTAACCACTTGATTGTGACATTTTGTTGCTTTAACAATCACTGAAACAAAATACAATTATTGAGGAACTTTTTTATTCAGTTAAATAACATGCTTTTAAAGACATGAATTTTTATATATATTATAACATATAAAATTATAAATTAATCAATATTAATCCATCAATGTTAGTATCCGAGATGTGAGATATACAACAGCAACACAGTGCAAGTCAACTACTTTCAATTTTCAATTTAATTTGTAATTCAAACAAAAAGAATTCAGTTAATTGCATTTATCACCAGCAACAATAAAAATCATACACCAAATTACAGGTCTAAGTAACAATTCCCAATCTCAGCTCCAAACTCAGCTAAAGATATACAGAAGCTGCAGGATGTTGTAAAAGATTGTTAAAAATTAGACAGATCGGTACGAGAGGATGAAATTTCGTTGCAGGGAAATTTCCATCTTAATAATCTACAAGAAGAGATATATAGATCAGTAGGTTGACGTTTGGATAGTCAAAGCGCATTGTCAGCATGTTGAAAGGTTAAAATGCAGAGGACGAACTTGAAACGTTCAAAGGACCCGCCTACCTTCGTACTAATGTAAGTAGCCAAAAATTAGAAACGGATAGACGCAGGCTCGTGCATCGCCCTTGTTGCCGTTCGCCTCCACGCAGCACCACAAGATGAATCCTAATAGCAGCGATTCATGAACGAACGAACGGCACGCACAACATTACGTGGCAGCTCGCGCGACCGCTGCGCCATGAATTGTGGCACGTGACGTGACCAGATGGCATTGCGATTTACGAAGCCCGGTCAGGGTTGACGATGTTGACGTTGCTTTTGCACGGAGCGACTACAAATTCTAATTAACTAATCGACGATTAACTTGTTAAAAACCTATCTATATCTATTTTGCTAATGGACAATTATCATTAGTTAATAGAAAATTATTTTATTTATTTCACAATTATAAAATCAAACGAATTTTGCTTCGAAAAATTTTGAATTAAATCACTGATTCTCTTAGTAATTTTAATTATACTTTATTAATTTATTCGGCGATGAATTCAATCACTAGAATTATTTAAAAATCAAAAATTCGATTTATTGCCTCCGATCGAATCTTTTTTTTTAATATGTTAAAAAACAATCTTTGTTAATAAAATATGTATTGTGTGATAAGTTAATCACTGAATGAGAGAATCGGAGCTTGATCGATTCTCATTACTTTTTGTGCGAACAATCATTGAGCAATTGCATTAACAGTGTTTTTAATAATGATAACACTACGGACAATCCATGAAAAAATATAACATGTGTTCTAGTGAAGTGAATACTCAAGTACTAATTGCTCAATTTTCGCTTTCACGAAGATTTTACAATAGGAAAATCAATTGCAATAGCATTAATAGAATATATATTTCTCGATAAATAAAATATGTAGCAATCTATGGATCAAGTTGGGAACGATTTGGTCATTGAAGATTGCATTTCTTGGTTCTTTGGAATGATGGAAGATACAACAATGTAGGGAATGGCAGCGCATAAGAACGCGTTTTGGAATTGGTCATTGTCATTGTCATTGTCATTGTCATCATCATCATCATCATTATTATCCTTAGTTAGTTTCCAAGACGGTGCCCAGCGCCGCTCACGAATTGGTAACTTGAGTCTGTAACTCCGTGACGGTGTTTTCATTTATGTGGCATTGCAGTTTGCATGCGTTGGCTAATCCGTAGCTCGTAAGATGTTCCTTCAATTGGTCTAAAACAGACGGCATATAAAATTATCGGTCGATCAAATAATTCTTTCTATTCTGAATAGATCTTTATACCTAATTCCAGGGCGCGATTCAATAACGATAACGCGTTTAACATGATGTGTACGTCAAGCTCACGGGAGCGTGCAAACAATTCGCACATATTGCGTCCAAAATCTGCTTTGATCAATAGCTCTTCAGATTCCGTCGGACAAATTACAGTCAATAAATTAAGACCCATAATTGCTTCGTTTTGCATTAGCGTGTGTTGCGCTAAAAGCATATCTACTAGATGCTGCACTGCACCGTACTTGATAATTGACAAAGCAACCTGCTTGTCCCTAAAAATTATATATAAAATGTTGAAAAACTAGGTTTTTAGGAACTTCATATCACTAAGCCATAGAAAACGAACCTGCTATTATTTATTAGCCAGGCAATTAATCGGTTGGCTTCACCCTGGACACCAGGGTGGTCCTCAGTACTGCACCACTCAACTACCCGCTTAATCAAGTCCTCTCTTCGCCCTAAAGAAATTGCTGCTTCTTCTAAAACAAGAAACTTTGTCTTAATTATCATATTATTCATTCTGAATATAATAAATATTGCTTTAATTTTTAAAAAAAGCTTACGACCTCTTACTTTGACCGTCTATGACTATCCTAAGCGTTCCCAACAATTTGAAAACGACAGGATAGGTAGGGATCTCCAGCATTGGATACAGCACATCGATTAGACCATCGGCAAGAATTAACGATTTATTGTCTGCAGGTATAACGAGGTTGCGTAATGCGCTGAGTAAGGCGTGCTGACATCTAATATCGCCAGATTTGTTGCCATTTCTTTCGAGAATTTTTAACAGCTTCCGATGAATACCCTGTTCCACCATGCGCTTGCAATGTATGTCAGTTCGCGCAACGTTGCCCATGGCCAAAACGGCGGTGATCTGCAAATCCTCGTCAACACTCTCTAGCCATTCTATCAGTTTCCTGTATACAGGACCCTTGCCATCATCGTAAAGGAAATTCATGCTTTCATCTAAGTACCAAGTATGTTTGTTAAAGCCATTAAAACTTGCATTTGAATTTTCCCCTAGAACTCACCTCCAGTTAAAATCAAAACAATCAAGTTACAGGCGACTTTAAGAATCGACCGTGTTTCTTCGTCGGTGCATTGTGGACCATGTTTCTCCAACAGTTTCAGGAGCAATTCACACACTCCTGCCTTAGCCAATAACAACTTCGCATTTTCTAATGGAATTATGTTATTAAGCTATTGCTCTCCAATTTAATTCAATTTTAAATTTAAATCCAATTTACTTAAGACTAATTATACTGAAATATTTAATCAGCATAATTCCAATTAATTTAATTTAAATCAATTTAATTAATTAATTTTAATTATTATAAAATTACTGTTTTACCATCTTCTGCTTGGCCATGTAAGATTTCTAAACACATCTCAGATAGCTCAGAGGAAGTGTCATTGGCCAGTATATCAACCAAAACTCTTGTCAATCTCTCATTGAGAAATATAATATTCACGTCGTTCAATATGCCAAGAGTGAGTAACACTTGTACTGCTGATTCATCACCATTTATTCCATCTTCTTCTAAAATACTGCAAATAATCGGTACCATATCCTCCTCTAGTGCCTGGTAAAGTATATCTTATAATAAAATTATTGCTTGCTGTTGCTTTCTATTTTACAATATCACTATTGATTCAATCACAATGTACAAATATATTTTCAAAAAATTTACCTTTCTGTATAACATTTCCTGATCCACCAAAAAATTCAATAAAACTCCAGCGGCCACATTTCTCAGGAAGCTCGCACCTTCAACATTACCTAGAGCAATTCCTTTCTTCAGTAGTGCTAGAATTACTTTCAAACCATCCTGTTCTGTCACCAGGTTTTTACCAGTCTCTGTAACATAAATGTTTGTTAGCTTTTTTTTTAATATGAAACTTACATATATTTATAAACACTTAATATATAAATATCCCTTTAAATATCAAAGCTTTGAAATCTTATGAACCATTATTTCGAAACTATATATAAATATGTAATAAAATTTCTGTCATGTAAATATAACTACTACAACAACCATTCTCATAGCAGATGTTTCCTAAAGCTCTGGAAGTTTGTGTCAATATGTCTATATCTTCTTCTTTTAGCAAACCAATCAAGGTCCGTATCAATTCAAAACTGGTACATTTCTCTCTCCCTCGATCAGTCTTTGCTATCTCTGCAATAGCTTTTGCAGTCTTTGCTATGATTTGTTTAGATTTGTGCCTAAGTAGCGTTAGGAAGACTTCATCAATGACTAATTCGGTAGTCTCTGAAACCATCCGTTAGTATTCGATAACAATTCCATACCATATAATACTGTGACACCTAATTACAGCATTTAATTTAGTTGAATCATCCAGTTATACCTCCGATTGACGTTTTGCTAACATTTACTACAGAATCCAGTATCTGAACAATATTGGGGCATTCCTCTTGCGAGGCTTCGAGTCTTACAACACATTTCAAATCATCGACGAGTTTGTCGATATTGTGCTTTGCCTCGCCTGTAACGTACATTGAGAGATTTACACATTTTTCTTTCTGAAAATAGTCTGGCGAGAAGAG
Organism: Acromyrmex echinatior; assembly: GCF_024713525.1. Classification (NCBI taxonomy): domain Eukaryota; kingdom Metazoa; phylum Arthropoda; class Insecta; order Hymenoptera; family Formicidae; genus Acromyrmex; species Acromyrmex echinatior. The sequence continues at coordinate 7,348,438 of NC_141862.1, read as the reverse complement.
GGATGGAGTGGACTGTAACAATGATTTACCTTCCATTTTTATCGAGCAAGCATCCGCTGGTACCCACGTCGTAGATTCCGCAGAACTCGCACTCAATTCACCCAAAAATAACGTACCTCCCTTTCACGATCTTTCAACAAAGAACTGAAAAAAAAAAAAGATCCGGAAATCTTTATTTTAATATATAAATGTATAATCGACTTCCTCTCACTATTTTAATATCAATGGGCGAGTTCAAGTCGGCAAAGCGGCTAGTAGCGGCTAGGTCTGCTAACCGAACAATTAAACATGATTGGTTGGATCCAGTTGAATCCACTTGGTAAGAACCAATCATGCTCATTCACTCACAAGCATGTCCAGCCGCAATGTCAGCTTGAACTCGCCCATTGTAATTTATAAAGCCGGTTCTACATTAGTTGCAAACTGATTGCAAGTTTGTTGCGACAGCCAATATGAAGCGTTGATTTCAAAATGCAAGCAAAACTACTGACAGTAGGCGTGTAAAGTACTGTAAAGTTTATATAGTATCAAATTTTATATGATGAAAAAGCGCAATGACATTGACTGTCGGTAGGCATGTGCCGTGTAAAACAGTTACGGAATTGCGCCCCTAATGTCAGCATGATTTGCGACTACTTTATCGACTGTAAGCAATTAGGGACAATAAAGATGTAAGAATCTTTTTCATGTTACCACCAAATACTCCAATCGAGATTACGAGTGGGCTTTAAAAATGGTAGACCCTAACGACTAATTTCTTCTGTAAGTGTAACGTGATGGCGAAATCGAATGACACTGTAAAAACATCCGTAACGAAGTCTGAGAAATTGAAGGAGAAAATTAATGGTACATTTTATTTAAGAAAGGAATATTTGCTTGCGTATAAGTTGCTTGCTGCAAACTAACCTCACTTTTACGAGTGCGATAATGCTCCAGCTCTTATCATTTAACACCCGATAATAAATTAAAAAAAAAAGAAAATTATAACAATGCGTTTTTACTATACTTGACATGTACTATCAATATATAAGAAGTTACAGTATTTTTCAGTTTATGAAATCGATTTAGTCGGCTTAACTTTGTTTTACTAAATTGCATTAATCTTTGCACAGCATAATACATTTGATAAATATAAACAAAAAATTTTTAGAAATCAATTCAGATGAAAAATAAAATATTTTAATTGTGAATGATGCTTTTCATGTGCAAAAATTAATATTTTAAAAACACAAATATGATAGAGAACGTCAATGAACGGTCAAAGATTTTAGATGTTTCAAACAATACGATATATATTCTTTGTTGAATCGATTTATTTAAGATATTAATAGTTTAATCTTTTTTATCTGATAATTGTCGCACTGTAGTTCTATTATCTAATGATAATTTTATTTTTAATCGATAATCAAGTTTCTTTTTTTGTTAATATTTATGTAACTTCTTTCAATGAATATGTCTTATTGTTATTTCTGTAGCTACAGTATTTTTAAGCACTGTTGCAAGTATTTCTGCTCTCATTGGATTTGCCACGGCAGTGGCGACAGCCAGAAAGCAAGATCCAAAACATTTTGGAGATGGAATTTCTGGTATAAAAGGAATTCCTGAAACTGGAGCCTCATTAGCTATAAGAGCCCTTGGCTGGGGTACATTATATGCTGTCACAGGATGTGGCTTATTTTTTTATGGAATCTGGAAACTCTCTGGAGCTACTAATGCAGAGGAATTTAGATTCAAGATGGGCTCTCTACTACCAAAAATACCTAAGAATGACCCACCTCAAAGCAGAACAGAGTTTGAGGGTTTGACAGATCTATTGACATATATTTCTGAAGATTGGGGACAAAATAAGGAGGTATAGTTACATAACTCAATTAAAATATTAGATATTTCAATTTCTCTGGAAATTTAAAATGTCTAAGATACTTGAATAGAAATATCGAGGATCAATATACATTTATATGATGTTAAAGAAAAACTCTCAAATCTGTCAATTCTCATCTTTTCTTGGAGCACCTTCTTATAATTAGAACATTAAGATTAAACTGTTTAACAGGTACTTAACAAAAAATTCAAATAAATATTAATTTTTTTGAATGACAGAACTAAAAATTTTTTTATTTTGTCCATTCATAGTTTTCTATGTGTAAAAATGATTAAACTCATAGACACTAAAAAAATTATAATCTTCTGAAAGTAGAGATTTTAATTTTTAAAATCTTGTTTTAAATTTAAATTTTATTTATTTTTAACGAAGTTATAGTTGCTTGAAATATACAGCGGTTTTTTTTTCAAAACTTTCTACACAATTATGCTATGAATTTTGACCGACGAGAATTTGTAAATAATTTATTGCAAAAAATAAATCTCAATCGGAATTCGGATACAAATTTCGATTGAGAATATTTTGATTTATCATAAAAATATTGAATTATTTAGGGTGCTCATTAACATTTAAATGATTAATATTTTTTAAAAAATGTTTATTAGCTTAAAAATTATTAAATTACTCGTTAATTTAGTAAGGGACATTACTACTCTACTCCTGTTAATTGCGTTTTAAGACCGAAAAAGATTTCAACGGTTTGTCGAATCAAATATGTATATAAATTCACACAGAAATATTTAAATACTAACATCTGCTTTTATGAATGCAGGATTTCTCTTTAATTAGGTTTATTCTCGATTGTTCAAATTCATATCATAATTTTTTATATCAAAATTTACATTGTAAAAATGTCATATATTTAGGCTGAATGATGTGATAATTTTATAAATTTTGGCAGGAATAAATGTATACATAATATCTTGTTCTGGAACCGTACTGGTCATAGTTGACACGCTTATAGCAGTATTCGAATTGCTTAATCAAGATCGTATGACTGAGGATCGTAAGATTGGGTTTACTGCACGGGTTTACTGTATGCATGAATAGTAACGCAAATAGCAAAGGTCATATGAAACAAGTTTCATACAATTGTAAATTAAACTGTTGAAAATGAATGTATGAAAAATTTGGTATATTGTACTTAGATATATCTAATAAAAATTACTAAACATTATTTCTTTTTCGTTTCACAGAATAATGTGACGTAGAACAATCAATAATTTATACAAGCTAAATTTTTGTTTACACCATATAACTTTTGTGTGCGCGCGCACAATTGTTTTATTGGAAATATCATTTATATTTTGTCAGGTTTTTTGTATATAATAGAAATAATTTATAGCGAAAAAAAGATTAAAAATTTATTATATTCATAACATATCTTTCGCTTCGTTCTGTTGATGAGATAAATGTGCGGATAAGCTTATTTTAGTAAAGTCACGTAATAATAGAGTATACGCTCTGTTGTAAAATATTTGGTGAGTTTTACAGCATGACATCTTACAAAAATGATATATACGATCACGCTATCAACACAAGATAAATCACGTTAAAAGAACGTGAAACTTGATATATTTGTACAAAAAGCGATGAAAAGTACAAAGGTGATCTTGAAGTAAGGAGAATTGCACAACAGGCGATACAATAAATAAACAGTTAATGATATACAAAAAAAATTTACATATTTAATTAAGTTTTATGAGCGGAAATTAACAGTCGCATAATTTTTTCCGAAGTCATTATCTATCGGATATTATTAAAATTGATACGATAAGATTGACAATCGACTTTAATATCTGCATTAAATATTACGTAAGTGATCAATTATTTACAGTTATGTTTGTTGTGTCAACTTTATATAACTATCATTACCAAGCCACATGAATCGGTTATTCATGGTATTTTTATTTGTATTTATTTTATATATATATATATATATATATATATATATATATATATTTGATATTTTATACATTTTATAATTAAAATTAAAACACTACAAAAATTATTATAAAGGTCTAATGTATCAAAATATTGCATCATATATTATAATTATCCACGCGCGTATATCAGAAATTATTTTATAATCACATTTATTTTTATTTTTATAGATACATAATATCAAACAATTTGAACGAAAAGGCCAGCGTGGAATATCTGACCTGTAACCCATATGGTAGATGTTAAACTATATTTTCTCACAATTAATTGACTATTTATTAATTGACGATTACGTCTACTATATAATTAAATGAACATTAAATTACAAGCGATCAGAAAATGTTTCCATATAATAATTGCAGAAATTTTAATTTATAAAAAGAAGCGCGTAAAATATTTTGAAGTTCCTTTATATACTTTTCTAAATGTAAAAGTTCCTTTATATACTTTTCTTAAATGTAAAAATATAAATATTGTTATGATACGTGATATTCACATAATCTTTCTTATAAACACTGCAATAACTTTATTTTGAAAATTTTATTAGTCACTGATTAATATCTATAATTATTTACTTAATCTTTCCAAGAATGTTTTAATGCAATTCAAATTTATCTTTAAAGTATGTTTTTTATATTATAAAATTTATTCTATAAATAGTATAAATGATTTAAAAAATAGACTATTTATATAACTAAGAATTTCATATATCCTTAATTTTTTTGACCTCATCAAGCAATGCACTGTGCACATTTTGCGATTTTTACTTTCACGAGCTAAATCTTTATTATTTGAATGACAAAGAAATGACAAAGAATATCATAAGAAATTTTCTTTTTAATAAGTAATAGGTCTATGGATTGTAAGTTAACGCTTACAATGACATTTGAAACTCGAATTTTTTCTTTTGAAATTTGATTAGATCATTGAAAATTATATAATCTTTGGCGTTTATATTTATATAGTTGAAGTGATTTCAAGATAGGATAATGGAAAGTAAGATTTAGAATCTGGTGTCATGTAGGATTTATAAAAAATTATTATTTACACGCATATGTGTTTGATCTTATAAATTATTATTAAATAATACCCAGTATGTATGTATGTATGTATATATATATATATATGTATATATATATACACACACACACACACTCACACACACACACATATATATATACATATATATATATATATATATATATATATATATATTTATTCAATTGCAAAAGAGATATAGATAGTAACAAAAAATCATAATAACAATTGTGCAACAGCCGGTCGGACTTGAGAAACGGTCGCACACGTTTCCGGTACATGCGAAAGTAGCTCTTTACTAATTACACGTAAAAAAATGAAAAGAGGAGAATCGCTATATATATCCTCTCCTCCAAGCGAACCTCCTCCTTAGGATATCCTCCGCGCATAGGCGGACACTAATTGGCTAAGGATCCTTGATTAGAATCTATGTATCCTACGACCTAAGGATCCTAAAAAAACCTACTAAAGGATCGACAGACCGTAGGATCTAAAGATCGCATGAAATATGAATCCTGAATGTTGTAGATTCGAAAATTTCATCAATTCATTGTTTCACGAATTCTATAAGATAGATCTTAGGATCTTATATGAATCCTGAGAAATATGTGTCTTAAATATATCTTAGAATCTATGGGCTCGAGGATTGACAGATTCTGTGATTCACAAGAACTATCTTACGAGTCCTAGGATGTAAGGATCCTGAGAAACATCGCACCCAAGATCTATAATTTTTAGGACGTACGGCTCCTAGAATCTAAATAGAGTTTTAGAAATATAATACGATGCCTAGGATTTGTGAACTTAAAATTCGATGATTCCTAGGATATACGAATCCCATATGTGAACTCTATAAATCTAAATTCTTGTCACAGACATATTTACAAATTCTAAAAATTTAGAGCGTGTACTTTAGGCTCTATATATGTAACTTTACATTTCGACGTTCTAATGAATTTCATATCTTAGAAGAGAAATTTCAATATAATGGCAAGTCTACATGTTTCTGGAGGCCTGAAACTAATATCTCCCATCTTAAAAAAATATTATCTCAAATAAATAAAAACGTATTTATTTAGTATTAACAAAACGAACATAAAACGCTTATGTTAAAAGTCAGTTATGTAAAAAAAAAATATATATGTATATATTCGAAATTACAGTGTTATATTCAATTAAAAATATATACATATTAACATAAATAAATTTAATTAATGTACAATTATTTAACAAAATCATTTTGAAGTAGAAACAGAAAATGGGAACAATCATGTATCATATTATTATTATTATAGTTAAAAAAACATATCCATAAAAGTCCTTTAAGTTTAGCGATAGTACCACTGAACACGTGTGTGAATCCTAGAAGCCGTTAAACCTAATATTTTCTAGCATGAATAGATCCTGGATGTATGGCTACGTCGACCAGCGGCGTGAGAAAAAAATAGTGAAAGAAGAATGGAGGAAAATAAAAAAAGAAAGTTGGGAACAGAAAGAGAGCGAGGGAAAGGGAGTGAAAGATAGAAAAAAGAGCGCCTTAGTGTACCGATTAACGCCTTAGTTGACTTTGAGCTTGTCGTTATAGCCGATGTGACCAGGTGCGCTATTGGCAAAGTGCTTTTTGTCGGTCTTCTTTCCAGCCAGGTACGTCTTATGGAAGAAACGCGCGAATAGAACAAAGTAGCTCAAGTACATCGCGAAGCTAAAATGGATATTCATGCGAGAGATGTTGCAGTCTACGTTGCCGCTCTCCAAGTATTGATAGGCAGATATATTGATATAGCAACCGACCACCATCTGGGCAAGTTGTAGTGTGGTGATCACCATGGAGATTACTTTAGGTGGCCTGTATCGCATCGCCTTCAGAGCGTAGTAGCTGTACATGATCGAGTGGACGCAGTAGTTCATCACGACATACCATCGCGCGGATGCGGTGTGCTCCGAATAGGAAAACCAGGAGTACAATAAGACGGTAATGTGATGATACCAGTGCAGGAAGATCAGTGGCTGTTTGCGCAGCACAATGAAGATCGTGTCGCCGAGCTCGGGTAGCTTCGACAGTACGAACAACCACGTCCAGAAGCCCGACACGCAATCTTGCTCGATAAAACTGCAATCAAATTAAGAACTTTTTTGTAGAAGATTCTCAATTACAAAGTTTATAATTTAAAATCGCAATCATTGTGTTGCGTGATGTGTTTAACGTCATTATTTAACATAAATTACATCAAAATTTGCATCAAAAATTTCTTTGAAACCAACATTGAAAATCTTTCAGAAATTCTTCACAAATTCTTCAGTTCTAAGAAATTGGGATAAAAATGTTTAATATTACATTAATTTTCTTCGAAACCTGAGAGTGGTCGCATCCCGACCATTTTGTTAATTTTTGTTTTTCTTTTCCATTTATGTCTTTCAATTTATTTGGCACTATTATGTTTTTATTATGTTATTATGCTATATAAATATTTATACTATATAAATATTTATACTATATAAATATTTATTAATGTTTTTTCGCATTATGTATGAAGATTTCAAAATGAGATGTATTTATAATACATTAACGTTAATCAATTCACGCTCTCTGACTTAAAATCTTGACCTTAGCTTTTAGAAAATTTTTTATATCCGTTTCAAAAGAAATTAATGCAACATTATTTATTTTAAACATGCTAAAAAACCTGCTAAAAAACATGCTAAACAAACAAAAGTCTTTGTAGAATAGTCATTAGAATACAATACATTCGATACATTTCAAATATACTTAAATAAATCATGTTTATTGATGTTATTTAAATTTTCATTGTTTCAAATGTATTAGGTGTTGGAATTAATTCGTAGCGTTTTACAAGTGATGGGAAGTACTTTCATTAATGTATTTTTTAATGCTCATGTGAAATAAATAACATTCTTTCATTAAAAAACGCTACGAATTAATTCCAACACCTAATAATTATAGACTGATATAGTCAATTCTTATTTAAAGCAGTCTTAAGCATTAAGATGCTAATATCTGTGATTGATTTATATCTTAAGACTGTACTAAAGATGCTAAGACTGTATTAAAGACTGCATTAAGATGCTAATAGAATCTTTCAAAATAATAATTATAGACTGATATAGTCAATTCTTATTTAAAGCAGTCTTAAGCATTAAGATGCTAATATCTGTCATTGATTTACGACATCTTAAGACTGTAAGATGATTTTGAATACAATATTCGACTATGTGTGAATACCAGCCACAATCAGAGTTACATTAGCACCTTAAAACATTATCTAAAGCAATTTTGAAAAAGAAATCAATGATAAATATCGATCAATTACTACTTACAATGTCAAATTTTGACAATGAAATCTAAAATTAATCAATTACGAAAAGATTCGGGGATTTAATGGAACTTAATACATGAAAAAACATACCTTGGTATGCAAATGCTGTGGAGCAATCCGTGATGCCTGAGAACGTGTATTAATTCGGGCGCCGTTCTAGTAAAGCCGATGATAGAAAAAGAAGCCAATAATGTATTCCAAAGACACAGTATTCCCCTGAGTTCGAATCTGGGCCTGCTGGCCATATAGTGTTGTCCGCCGAATATTAGGATCATGTATAATCCGCAATAGTAAAAACCATTCGTCCAATTCTTCATCATCCATTGTTTGGTCTCGTGCTGACTGAACGTCTCCTCGAAATTGAAAATGTAAGAATAATTCGGGAGAGTTACTTCCATATAATCCACTTTATTCATCTTTACGTTTCAAGATATCTCAATGATAGCTTGGTAATTCTGTAACAGACACGGATAAGATATCACTTGGTCAAATTGTTTATAAAATTACATTGAACAATCTCAAAGTCAATGGGAAAAAAATGTAAACACATTTTCGTATGTATCGAGAATCGCATTCAAACATAACTTATGTAATAACTTAGGTAATGGCGTTTAAAATTCTGAGAAATCATTACGTGTGTGTAATGTTTATACTTTTAAATTTTATGTTTAAAATGTTGCGAAATCTTGAAGGAGAAGGAAAGTTGTGCCTCATTGGCACAAAGGTTAAATTTTATATCAATCCTACTTATTTACAAACGTTCTACAATAAGCCATTATTTAAGCTTTATATAAATCTTAGGGGTCATGATATACAAAAAAACTTAAACAGTAAAACGTAAACAGAAAACATTGGATTGGCTATTGCTTATATTACGATCTTTACTGAGATTGGTCAATTAACTTATTACTTAAATTTGATGAATCGATCATGACCAAGAAATTTACCAGTCACTAGAAATAACTGCGAAAATAACTGATTTATCATTTTTACGGCACGTTACACACAAAAAACGTAAGCAGTAAAAAAACCAACAATGGATTGATTATTGCTGAGGGATCTTTATTATAATTGATCAATTCGCTTATTGCTTACGTTTTATTGCTTAAGTTTTTTTGTGTGTCACTAAACTTGAAGCTCAGGTAATGATTTATTATAGAAAAACTCAAGGAGCAGTCTAATCTTATATTTAAGATTGTCTGAAGTATGATCTCGAAATCGCTATATACACATATATATATATATATAAAATTACATTAGCTGAACAAAATAAAAAGATCAGACTTAAAACTCAAATATAAAATAGGACTAATGAATAACATTTACAGTTTGATCTTTTAAAATCATTTTCAAATCTGATCTTCGAAGAAATACGCGGAAGTATTCCTTCTAATTTTGAACTTTTAATATGTTATTAAAAAAAAAAGCGTTTCTTATTTTGATCCAAAACAAAAAACTTATCAAAATCGAAAGAGGACATCTATATTTCTTTGTTAGATGATCTTGAGAATCCATCTAATCAGTGAAAGTATATCATTAAGATAATATTATTATCTTACTTAAAATGATATTATCGTCTTTTTATCTCCAGTATGATCTCGAGATTTTGTGCAGTCATTTTATTGAGTCAAACATTTTTTGAAAATACAAATTTATGATAAATGCAAACAGATCGGACTACGCTCGGTACATAGTTCGCTCTTAAATTTAAATATATATTAATCTTAATTAACAGATTAAGCTAATTATTATCTCGAAATTTCGAAATACTATATGAATGTTATTTCATTGGCTGGAAGGAATCTTACGACCAGCATTCTTCAAATTAGTACTTAAGCACAATTTCAAATACAAGACTGGAGATGGGTTTATCAGTCCAATTTTACATTCAAGATTGATCTTATACTCAATCGGATTATTGATCCAACCAATAAAACAATAGTACAATATCTCGAAATTATATGATTTTAAATATAAAGAATGGACTGTATGTATAAGTGGTATTCATAATCTGTTCTTATTTCAAGTTTTAACTAATGTCTTAAAATACTAATATGATTGGTTCATGACATTTTAAACATAAGAAATCGATTATGAATAATCGGTCTTTAGATTCTACATTCAGCTAATGAAATGATCGTAATGATCACATATATACGTCATCATTGATCATGTTTAATAACATCCATAGTTATTAAATAAGTATATTAATATTAGTAGTTATTAACTACTGACATCGTTTATATAAATATACTGAAAAAAGTTTGGTAACAAATGGGAAATACGAGGGTGGATCAAATATAAGCGAAAATTTTTTTTTATTATTTATTAGACGAAAATAAAAATATAAAGAAAACAAATTATTTTTCTACATAGTTCCCTGCTACATTAATATATTTTTGCCACCGGATAGGCAGTTTGGCGTTTTCATAAAAAGTAGCAAGTTGTATCTGTAGCTAATTGCACAAGAATTTCTTTACACTGGCATTAGCCACGAATCGTATTATCTTCCCAATTCTTCTTTTAATGGTCCAAACAAATGATAATCGTATGGACTTGTCTCAATGCGATTTTCATTTATTTGTTTTTTTTTTTTAAGAATTCAGAGATCCGAGGAAATTCGCTAAACTCCCCGCTAGCAAAAATATAATATATAATGTAGCAGGAAACTATGTAAAAAAATAATTTTATTTTAAATATTTTTATTCTCGTTTGAGAATTTGATCCACCCTCAATTTCAACAAAATGTCCAGTTAATAAAATCAAAAATAACATTACTCATCTAAATATTTATATTTATACGCATAGAAATTTAATTTCGACAATCTTACATTTAACACATATGCGCAGAAGAGTAGTTGATCTCCACGCTATTACTTTTCCAAAATTCCGTTTTCCGAAATTCCGACTGGAACATCCTCAAACGGACAAAAATCTAATATAATATAACGTATAAACGTACAGTTAGTGTTTCGAATTTACATTCAAGACAATCTTAAACACGCTTCGGGTTTTAATCCTAAGATTCTAAAATTCAACCAATGGAGCTGCCAATCCTAAATCTCCAATCCTGAAATCTGTATTTTATTGGCTGAATTTTCGGATTTTTAGAGCTTAAGATCGAGGCATAAGATCTGATTATGTACACCATCCCTGAGTTCATATCAGTTCACACCACTCGAAAAAAGCGCAACTTGCGATCCTATAATGTTCTGGTCGCGCAGCCGCGTCGCGCACGCGTGAGACGAGCGCGCCAATCCGAGTTCGACTCTCGATCTCACGCGATGATGGAATCGATGGGAGAATTTCGTTACATTGTCACGACACGTTTGAAAAATTCTGTTTATGCAAAATTCCGATTTCGCATATGTTATTTGTTATGTACATGATTTGTCTTCACGTCACGGAAGAATGAAATCATTGAGCAATATTGAAAAAGCATCGGATTATTGACGCAATTGTTATGCAGACAAATTCGCTGAAATTATGTTGAAATGAGATCAATCAAGTCACATAAAATAAATTTACGTCAGGGATAATTTAAAAAAAAAAAAAAAACAACTTTATCGTTCTCAAACCACACTACTACCGGTTCTCCTTATATTAAAAGGATCAAAGTTTGATTCTTGACTAAACTAGAAAAACTTGAATAAAAAATGCAAATACAACCACATTAAAATTCCTGCCGCACAAATAAACGTAGAAAATGCTTCTTTAATTGACATTGAAGTAGAATTCCGTGAATTAAAACTAATGTATATAATCTATATATATTATGTATATAATCTATGTAACATCATCTATTATACCAGCGATATTTGTTTTAATGATTAAGATTAGAATGTCAAGCGTGCCTAACAAGCATTTCTTCGAAAAGAACAAATTGGCAATGATACTAATGACATTATCTATTGTAGCGAATATTTTTTCAACGATTTGAATGTTAAACGTGTCCAAGCATCGAATGATTTTCAAAATTCAAATTAAACGTACACAAAAAAACAAATAACAATCTTTTTGCAAACGTCACCTTACTCCTCTCAACTGATTTTGCAACGCTGGTGTCGAAATTATAACGTAACTCCGCTCGAAAGATGATTCTACCATAAAATCCGATATTTATAGCCGGTTCTTTAAGAGCCTCAAGTAAATACTTGAAGATGCTAATGCAAAGCTCTGCGAGCATTGCTTCGTACAAACTTCAGACCCATACTTCAAACGACCTTAAATATAAGTATAGAAATACTGGTTTGAGATGCAGGCATGGTATAAAATATATGTAACATTAATGAATTAATAAATCAACGAGAGGAGTTTGTTCACACGGAAATAACGGGTTCCGTTGAAGAATGCGAGGAAACACGCGCGAGAAAACGTTTGGCAAGGAGGAGTTTCGTCTGTTCGGATCCTAAATACCACTAAACACATACAGACGCGACAAGATGTGCGCGAGGTATTAGTGCAACCTTCCATATCCAGGTCGTGTCGTCTCGAGTGCGCTTTCTGAATGATTTCCGATCCACGCGCGCGTGCGGGTGCGTTGCACGAAGAGAGGTGCCAAATTCGTTTCATTCAACCTACACACTTATATCTGCATGGGCGCCGTACCTGCGGACGGTGTGCTGTGCGCGCACGCCAATACACACACATGCACATACCATACACACACACACACACACACACACATACGCACCATAAGCAAGGTAGGCGTACGTACCTAAACTGGCGTTACACCTTTCGCCAATTTTCCAAAGTTGTCTAGAGCGAGGAAATGTTCGAGGTGCCGCGTCGCCGTCGTCTTTGGGCCTCGGACCTTCGAAGCTCGGAACTGTCAAAAAAAAAAGGGAATCTTGGTCGCACCGCGAGCCGGCGTATTCGACGTGGGCAAGGCCACTTCCTATTGGAGCAAGAGCCACCGGGAGTCTGGTAGCACCGGCGCCTTTGTGATACACAAGTGAAATCGATAGATAAACAAATGTGAAAGAGAGAGATAGTACTCTCGCCAGTTTCGTCCTAATGTCGCCGACACGTTCGGTCGTGTGTGATGGTGTGTGATTCACAATCTCTCTCTCTCTCTCTCTCTCTCTCTACAATCGCTTCCTCGTTTCTTCCGAGGACACACGAGCGAGATCTATTCCGCTCTGTATCTTTCTTTCTTTATATATAAATTTATGTATGCGTGTATTTGTTTGTGTATGTGTATGTTTTAAGATGCGCCAATATCGCCGTACTTGTACTCGATCATACCTGCACACACTACGAAGCAAAGCCGCGCTATGCCGCGCGAAACTGCCCGCCCGTCGTCTTGTAGCGTTTTTCGCACCATATGCATCCCTCTCCCCCACCCTCGCTTCTCGGACATCCACGCCCGATCGCACAAGCGGCGACATCTATCGATCGGCGACGAGCGCCGCTTAGTGTCGTTTTAGTACCGAATTCATCCGCGAGGGCCCGCCGTCGGTAAAGTAGCGACATTGGTATATCGCGATTAAATTGCATTATATTATTGCAATGGCTATGGAGCGTCGACCGTCGAGCTTGCATTTATGTTATTGAATCCGCGTGGAGAGCCAACATGACAGGCAAGCAGAATCAGGTGGACGATAGCGAGGACAATCAGTCGAGAATAAAATTGATCGCGGACAAACGCAGACTGTTGGACGAGAAATCCGCTCAGGTATGATAATTCACCTGCATCTCCCTACATTTATGCAAATCTACTAGATCCCGTAGCGTATTTTTCGCTGCACCGTAGCTTGTATGTTTTCTGTGTTTTTTTTTTGTTTACTACTTTACAAAAAAAGTAATAAACGGTATAATTTTGTGATAAAAGGTGTCACTGTACATGGCATTTAAGGCAAAACATACGAAGTAATGTATATTTTTAAATTGAAGTCTCTGTACTTAGAGACAAGATGGGAGTCCATGGAAATTATTCTCCATTCCCCTTGATTTCAATCCACTGTGGAAATCTTTAACTATCCTCTGCAATTATATTTTTACTCCCTCCATCTATAATCTGAGTTTTTTTTTGTCCAAGTTTTTTTACAGCCCAAATTTTTTACTGTTTTAGACTAAAAAAAAATTCAAGGTTTTTCTATTAATTTTTTAATTTAAATGTTAAAATCTTTATTTAATAAAAGTTGTAATTTTAGCAAAAATGAGGCTGTGGGAGTGAAATTTTATTTATGTGAAAAAAAACTCAAATTGCAGACATAGAGTTAGAAATAGATTTGAATTAATTTTTGTGTACAAAAGTAAATTTAATATATTGCAATGTACAGTTTATAAAATCATTATTTGTAAATGGTAATAAAAGATGCTGTGAAAGAATATAAAATAAATTTTTATTTAATAGTTAATATGATACATAGAATGTTTCAAAATAGAATATCGATATCTTAAAATAATCGTTGTAAACTGTTTTTCATTTTTATATATAATCATAAAATTATGAAAGAAAAATATAATTTGCAGGTTGAGGCAGAAATCAGAAACTGTTTTGAAGGTCTAACGAAACTTCTGCGATCTAGAGAGAAGCAACTGCTCCGACAAGCCGAAGCTATTCACAGGCAGCAACTTTCTCTAATAGAGACTTCATTAAATTTCTTACCATCGTCAGTAGTTGTCCTGAACGATAAGAACGAGTTAGAGGAACGGATACGCCAGTTTGGTAATATCGAGACGCATGGATCAAATAGTATTACAGTAAAGGATGTGGAGCCATATAAAGTTGCAGATTATCAAGATGCTAATAAGGATCATGTCAGTTTTGATAAATCAATCACCAAATCATCAGATCAAAAAACCAGAGATCATCTGAGCCTTCCACGTTGCAAAGATTTTATATCTGACTACAGAACTGTGCGTATTTCAAGTCTGCCTTCCACACTCTTTACTAATAATGAGCTGCGAGATTCGCATAACATAAAGGCCAATGCATTAAAAATTTTTAAAGATACCTTATCCATATCAAGGTGCTCACCACTTTTAATTATAAAACGCAAACTTGGCCTGACACACGTATCCTTGGACGGACTGCACGCTTTTGACAAATCATACTCGCAGAATGTACAGTCCTTCGGAATGTCTTGTATGACTACAGAATCTTCTGAGCTAGATAAATTGACAAACGGAGCGACTGAAACTAATTTGCAAGAATTTGATAAAGAAGAAGTCTTAGATCACGATGATTCCGAAATAATTAGATCTCCAAAGGAACGAGAGAAAAACGATGAACATCCTGTACAGATAAAGCAATGGTTGCAACAGATACTTGCAGAGACTGAGATAGAGCCTGCGATTTACGAAATCGGGCAGTTTACAGAGATATCAAAGGCAAAGCTCTGTAACGAGCTATAATTCTATTTGACGATCAAATTAGATATTCTTGCATTGTGTTTCAATTGGGGCCAAAGTTTCCAAAACGATGGAAAGCAAACAAAAGGCTGATCTACCTTAGAATTGCATGCCCGATATTCTTAATTTATACAGTCTCTCGTAAAATAAATTGGAGACAGTGTAGCTTTTCCGTGATCACAGAGGAACGTAAGAAAGGATACCAATTTTGAATGATGATAGAGAGAAAGAGAGAGAGAGAGAGAGAGAGTAAAAGATTTATTGTGTACATCGATAAACTTTAGTACCTCTACCACAGTTGCTTAATATGTGGTATTCCTTGTTAATACAACGAATACTTCGCCGTTCTTAAAACAAAGATTAATTAGTACCCTTTTGAAAAATGTGCTTAAAAATCCGAAATATATAATTGCTAAGCTTGTTTTTATTCTGCTAAAAATATCGCGTATTTATTTTATCGTGTATAAGTTTTTAGTCTATATTAACTATGCTTGTCAAGGAATTTTGATGACAGCAAGTGAATAATTTTATTGCGATCATTTCTTTAAGTGATATCTTTTTTACAAATAAAACTTACGATTGTACGACATCGTTGTAAATAATTAATTTATCGTCATAATTCCGTTTTCTCTCCACTTACATGACTAAATTGTGCGTATGCATATAGTTGTATAGATTCTGTAATCAATTACTTAATTCATTAAATGCTCAGTATTTTGAAATTATTAAAATCCCTCCCATCAACTATCAGCATTAAACAGAAACACTCTAAGATTATTGTTATTGCATTTTATCATTGCTAATACTGTTCAGATAATATTATATTGAAATGTGCTTTATATTTAATACTATGAGAAATTAATATCCTGAATAAATAAATTTTTATTGTACTAGAAATTAGCATTCTTATAATCAATGATTAGAAATATTCATCATTTTAATTAATTTACATTTGTATGCTCACGCGTATAATTTCTTGTTAGCTTTATTTCTTTAATCCTAAACTGTATAAATCTGACGTGTACTTTATAAATAAAACAGTAAGAAAATTATAATTTTATAAAAATTATCAAAATCTGCAGGTAAAAATTTATTTCTAAATATTAATTTCTTCTTCTTCTCTTTCTATCTTTTTATTGTGTTGTATCAATATATGTATAATATATTTATGAAATCATTACGAAAATTTTATTGTGACGATACAAATTTATTATACCGATATGTATTGTTGTAAGATGTTTTATACTGTTTAGGATTAATTGAATGCATATATATTTATTTATCTTGTCAATTGTAATCTTGTCAATTTAAATCAGAGGAAAACGCTTGTTAGAAAAATAATTTATCGATATAATTTTATCGTTCTTACATCGAGCCTGTATAAAATACAGAATGTATTTATACATATGTATATATGCGATATATACATGATATACATCGACATACATGTATCAATGTACAAGTTTCTGCGGACAAACAAACTGACCGCGATAAAACTATTTAACAAAGATATAAAGAAAGAAAACTTACAAATAATATGCATCATTGCTGATAATCCTTTTACTATAAACAAAAATATATTTAAAAAAAGAAACAATTAAGCGTAAAACAATTAAAATTTTTTTCATATTTAATAATTATGTATGTTAATAAAGGATTAACAACAAAAATTGTATCATTAGTTTATATTAGATATAAAACAAGAATAAACTTTGAAGCAGTTTTTGCTACGCTTTCATATAGAAAAAAAAACATTACTATTCGAATACTTCGATTTGTTGAATAAGATAATTTCTTATTCGTGACATTGAGGCAGCGATGGAAAAAATTATGTATATATATATATATATATATATATATTAGGTGTTGGAATTAATTCGTAGCGTTTTTTAATGAAAGAATGTTATTTATTTCACATGAGCATTAAAAAATACATTAATGAAAGTACTTCCCACTTGTAAAACGCTACGAATTAATTCCAACACCTAATATATATATATATATATATATAAAGTTATCATTAAATATTTTTAAATACTTATTTTTTAAATTTAAAGATTTTTAAATTTTAAATTGCAATAGTATGGATACTATTTTTTCTAAACTGTAAAAATTTTATTTGTTTTCAAGAAAATTAGATAAAAGTTTAGGCGAAAGACAAAATATTGATATTCTCGAAAAATCGTTAAATTTATTAGGAAAATATATTTCGACGAGAGGTAAAATTTAATTCGAATTAAATCTACTTGGAACTTCGAATCCTTTAAAAAAAAAAGATAAAAAATCAAATTGATGATTTATATAGAGAAGGTATCTTATCTTATATATTATAAAAAGATATATATTTTTCTCTTCTCTGTTACCACCTATTATGTTTTTGGATTTATCTTCCAACGTTGTTGTTACGATGATAAAATTTTTGAAAAAATCTCGAGATAAAACAATTATATCAATAATTAACATGTTACGAAATGAATTAGTAATAGTTTGATTCGTCTCACTCAGGAACTAATTTCATTAATTAATAAGACTAAAACTAGGAAGTAGAGCTTGGGTCATAAGACAGGCAGCAGACTGTGAGGAGGCCGATTCCTCCAGGTTCTGCCCGAATATTCTCTGCTCCATCATTTCAGTGAGACTTGATAGAAGATCCAATCTTCGAAAAAAGATGGGACGAAAGCGCGGTCTTTGGTAAACGTGACCGGTACACACAATTGCGATAGGACTTCTTCATACATTTTCAAAGATTCTGGACAAGACGCACCATTTCCCTATATTCAAAAAAACAATCTTAAACAACGATAAAATAAATTTATATCATATATATTTACATTAAGATTCTATATCAACTAGATTTCAATTAAAGTCAAGAATACTTAGTATATGATAAATAAAATTGAATGAAAATAAAATTTTTTTAATCAAAATACTCACATGCGTCATATATTTTCCGGTAGATTTCAACACCTTCATGGAAGAGTTGAGAATTAGTCTAATAAAATCCCAGGCATCACCATGTGGCGTTGTGCTAATAGGAATGTCCGTCAGATCGCCGAATACGTAATCAAATTGTCGTCCTTCTTCGATCATATGAGCTAACGCTTTCACACAATCACCAACAATGATCTACAAAAAAGGATGATGATAATTATTATTTCTATAAATTTAAGATCATAAAAATCGATAAAACATAAATGTTCAGATTTGAAAATGTTTGGTTCTTAAAATTGAAGTGCATGAAAATTCAAAGTCTTACTTCGTAATTATCGCCCTTTCTCTTATCTAGGCAGTCGCCACATATGCTCCGCATGTGCTGGCTACAGGCTTTCATAACGATGTCATCAATCTAAAAGATATGTAAAAGCAGATAGTACTTTGTTTATAAAATAACTTACGTATAAAATTCAATTTACATACTTCCAACATTGTGACAAATTTCGGTTTTTCTTTCAACAATTCCCATAATAGGCCGCCGTCACCGCCACCAAGTATCACTATCTCCTTGCCAGCATAATTTTCTTTCCCTCGTTGCATCAACGTTTCTGTATATATGAGATCTGCCTCGGACATGTCTGCAGAAAAATTTCTAGTAAGTTGTAAATAATAAGCAAAGTTAACATAATGTGACTTACTTTGCAGCTCGTCGAGCACCAGCAGATTTCCTAACGATTTGGAGTGCACAATTTGTACCTTCTGATACGGTGATCTAGCCTCGAACACGAGCTTGTCGATGTCATATTCCAGCAGTCGCTCGTCTTGAATAAGGGTAATCTTTATTGGCAATACTTGTTGCCAACTTGTAATAATGTTAATTTAAAAACATGCTTCTATACATTAAAAAAACATTGCGAAGAGTAGAAAAACAAGGTATCGCAAGGCAAAGCTGATAACACGCATGGGAACGTTAGCATCATAACCAGATGAAAAAATGATGTGAAGAAGTTGTAAAAGACTATAATTAACTATTAAAAATGGGCGCAACTTTGTCATGCAAGAACAGAACAAATAATGTTCTCGGGATTAACGCGGAGAGACGTTCCAGACTGAACCGAGCCGAGCACAGGTGCATATTACTAACGAGAGTAAGATGCGTCTAGAATCACAGAAATTGTCAAGCCTAAAGTTTTAATTATGAATATTACATTTTAAATTGATTATATGAATTTGTGTGTGTGTGTGTGTGTGTGTGTGTGTGTGTGTGTGTGTGTGTGTGTGTGTGTGTGTGTGTAGCTCTTGATGAGTTTTCATCTTAATCACTTCGAATATAACTTTAACATGGTCTTCTTATTCGTAATATGTTTACAAAAGACAAAGCTGCAGAGGACATTTACAACACTAATATTTACGAATCGATATATAATATTAATTTTCGAATTGGATCGTGTTTCCTTAAGTACAAGCAAGTTCCTTGTAAGAGTCGTTAGCTGGTCCGTAAACATAATTATAAATAAAAACTCACCGGCGGTAGGATAGTATCTCTCAAAGGGTCCACCGCGTTTAATTGGAGTAAGCGTGTGCGACCGTGTAGCGGTTGCTGCTGTCTGCAACGCCGTTTCCAATTCCTTGGCCAACTATCATAACCGGCCATCATCATCATCATCACCATCATCATCATTATCACCATCGCCATCATCATGATTATTATCATCATCATTATCATCATCAAGCCGAACCAATGAGAATTGAACAGAACAAAGACACTATCTTGTAAAACGGAAGCGCTACACTCCTTGTTGTTAAGGAAGCTAAAAAAAGGTGTTAATCTGGCAAGCCATGATATATGGCAAGGCTTATTTTTGTCCAACAAAATGATACGTAACAAACGGATCATGATAAAGGTAGCTGTGTCTGTGTATGATTGTATTATCGCATGAGTCGTTACGGAGCCGTACGATTAAAAGTAACGATTCAAAAAACCTACACTGAAGAAAAATATTCTGATCAACAAAAAGTACAAATAAAATCATATCATTAAAATTCGGGTTAATTGAATTTTTTGTTATCTTCATTGGAATGTTTGATATAGAATTAACTAGTATTTGATTTGCACCTTTTTGATTGAATCAAAAAAAAATTCAATTATAATGCAACAAGACTTTTTTCCAGTGTACAAATCTAAGAATCTAATAATTTCAGGATTTAAGGATTTATACATTGAAATGTATTTCAAAAAAAGAAAGCCATTATAAAAATAATATTTTAAATTTCATAAATATACAATATATTTGTAGAAATAATACGTATATATTTTTTTAATTCTAAGTGGGAAAATCTCAATTTTTAATTAATATTGTGTTCTCACGGTATAAAATATTAAACGGAATCTTAATTTATAATACACATAAGAGAGAAAGAAAAATATAGATAAAAGAAATCAATAATAATAACGCCATTTTTATATGGACTTCTGACAGAAGTCAAATTGTTCGTATAGAAGTCTGTGTTTACATCGGATTCTTTGATTGCCTTTCACAGCGAATTATTCTTAGATTTCATAACGAAATACGCCCTGTGCATTGCAACAGTCGCCTAAGAACTTTTATTCGTACGACTGAAGAAAGGCAAGAGAATAATTAGGCAAGAGAATATAAATACACATTCAAATATTCTGTATTTGAATAAATGGCACTTTTTTTTTATGAATGAACTGAGTGCTGGATAGAAAAATTTGGGCTAAACGTAACAGTGCTGGAAGTAAAATTAAGTCAGCATTCCTGGCAAGCGGCCTATCCTAAATATCTATTAGTAACAGTCAATAGCAATATTGTAATTCTCTATGCCAAATATTTCACGAAATAAATCTACAAGTATGTAAAGTATGTAGTTGTGTTAGGAGAAGTAAACGAGGAACACAAAATCTAATGAGGGAAAGCATTTTTCTACCTGATAGTGTCAGATAGAGATCATATATGGTTCCTCGTCTTACGGGCGGTAAACGCTTGCTACGCTGGCTGTTCAAAGCCATGGCAACATCAGCTTCCAAGTATCGCCACTGCTACAACGTTCTGTCAGTTATGTCATATTTCCTACTTTTGTTATCAAAAAAAATTTCTATACAAGATATTAAAATATCTAGTTCAAGGCTGATAGATACATTTAATGCTTTAATCAGAAACTGAGTAAAGAATATATTTAATCGAAAAATAAACTTCTTAATGTTATGTGTATTTTCTCTACTCTCTAGATATAAAAATTATCTTATCAGTTAAATATGATAAGATAATCTTTTCCTTACAATACTGAAAAAAATTTATATTCACTCAGTAAATAAACAATTTTAGATCGTTAAATGCAAATGCAAATAAAGGCAAGTAAATCAAGTCAGGTCAATTACAGGCAGTTTAAAGATCTTAATTCAAAAATAAAAAAAATTATCATCACTCCTATGATAAAGTAATTTGAATTAATGGAGTTTCTTTCTCGGCAATATTCGAACGATAAGGCTAATTCTATAATGTGCTTTTTATTTTCTGTTTCTTGCTGTTTGTCTCTCGTCTTATTGACCAAAAAAGCAAGAGACAAACAGACACAAACAGCAAGAAACAGGAAACAAAGAGCACATTAGAATTAACCTAAGCCTTCCTAAACATATAACAGTTGAATAAATTATAGAAAGACCAAACGAAAATCATATCTCTGATTAAGATTATATAAGTATTTATATAGTAGTTTCATTACATGTATAAGAAATTTATAATAAACGCATGACATGGTAGCAATACAATCAAGAAACAATAACTCAACACTAAATCAAAACATAAGTTAAAAATAAAGACAAAATCTAATAAATACAGGAAACGAGGTTATGACTTTGATAACAAGTCCTTTTTTTTTCATAAATCTGAATCATTCTGTAAACTTGAACATGTTAACTCGATTCTATGCATTCTATAAATTGCTTTATTGATACAAAAATGTTTATCAATATAAAATTAATGTCTGACAAAAATATATTGTTATATAAACTTTAAGATTAACAATAGACTTTTGTTAATCTTAGTACTGTAATTTTAATTATTCTATCAATATGTAATCAATATGTAGTATCGAAATGAAAATTTAAATTAAATAAAGTGTTTTTCAACTTTTTAACTTAATGACTAAATACTTTTAAATCAAATTACTTTATCTTTATAATTTTTTTAAATTACTATGTTACCACCCTACATAAATTACTGACTAATTTACCATAAATTACCGAGTAAATTATTGTAAAATTTGATCATTTTCATATTTACTCAAACTGTATAAAATATTTTTTTATTCAGTTTATAAGCATGATTGTATCTCTTAAGTCTTGAACTTATTTCTTTAACATCCTGCATTTTACGTTTCATGTTTTACTTTAATCTCAAGTTTTATTACGTAACGATTGATACGCCAAGTGTAATTAAGTTTGTCAGATTTGTTGCAATTCTTTAATGAAAAATATGTTAGTTACTTTTTCTTTCTCTCTGAGAAT
Source organism: Acromyrmex echinatior (assembly GCF_024713525.1). Classification (NCBI taxonomy): domain Eukaryota; kingdom Metazoa; phylum Arthropoda; class Insecta; order Hymenoptera; family Formicidae; genus Acromyrmex; species Acromyrmex echinatior. The sequence continues at coordinate 7,325,418 of NC_141862.1, read as the reverse complement.
TGATAAGTTGCCATTTGATTTATCTTTATTTTGTTTCTTAAGACTTTGATAAAAACCCTGCCTAGAAGGAGTGGTGTTTATCAAAAGCACTAGTATTTGCTTTGCAACAGATATTTCCTATCCTTAACAAATTATTTATCAAGTTCATTACATACCTCAAAAGTTAAGAGCGCTTCCTGGTCGTCCTGCTTGTAATACTCGATGTTTAATGTAATCAGACCCTCTGTGTACCCTCTGACAGTGATTAGACTGCCCCTGGGTCCGGTATATAAAATGAGCAAACTGCCGTCGATGTTAGATTCTGTCAGTGGCTTGAGACCGGTGAAATGTTCTGCCAGTACGTTTGCAATCGCTGATTTCAAACCCGATCGTTTCTCCATATCGGCGATCACGCTACTGGACACTGTGAAGTCCAGGAGTACGGTATGGGCCACCATTGCTTCTGCAATGTACGAACAGATATTTATAGGATACAAAGTCAATCCGAAAAAAGAGACACGTCGATTATGCCTCATACACTTAATTATTAAAGGCCTTGTCACGCGGGCGGTAAATCGTGCTATTAACAAATCACGAGCGAAATTTCAGCGTGCAAAGTAAGCTTTTTTGTTTTTTTTTGTTTTTTTGTTTTTTTTTTTAAATAATATACTTTACACGTCCATTCGAGTAAATAGAATAGCAGCCAACGGCGGTGGCATGAAATGTCCTTAATGTCGTCAACGCTCAAGGAAAACACATTACATAATTAATCCCATAGAAAACAGGAGCTTTGCCAGTGTTGGCGTAGTGCGATAAGTAACGTAACACTGAGTAGCCATCGATGTTCAGGAAATTTGCGGATGATTCATTAGCCGCCGGTCGTTAACTTGTCTATACTCACGTAATTGTGCAATAATGTTTATTGCTCGGTCTGATCAGAAGTACGTCAATGTGTTACTCCCAGGACGTGAAAGAATGACACACACTGGCACAGAATTATGCGCAGGTTATCGAATGCGCACGAGGAACTCGCGTGACGGAACTTCTCATCTAGCGAAGATTGACGAAAATTAACGAATCATTTTGATTCTCTTCGTGCTGGCGTAAATCGATGTTGCGATATCTCGAAGTTTGACGACCGATTTAAAATCCGCGGATTAAAAAACGCACGTAGGATCAGGTTGGGAATGTATCATATCTTGTATATATAGATATTCTACGTATGATACTGAAATATGATACCACTTCATTTTCATATGTTTATATATATATTATGTATTATATGTCACTTAACCTCATTTTTTAATTCGATGATCTTATTTAGACGTTTTAGACTAGCAAAATAAACTTACATTTTACTGCAATATCAACAATTTGAAATGATTACAATATATAATTATATTGAAAATTAATTAGAAAATTATCATAATCAGATTATATGTACTTTCAAATTAAATCCACGTGATAATAGCCAAAATTACAACGAATTACTAATATTATCATGCATCATATAACATGGTTCAATAATACAAATTAAAAATAAAAGTTTAGAAAGGCTATGAATCAAATAACAACAAAGTAAATGTATAAATATAAGAAATAAATTATTGTCATGACCTAACACAAATAATAAATAACAAACGTCGTTTCAAACCCGATCGGGTCATCTTCAGTATTAAAAATAAATGTAAAATAAAAATTGATATACTTAAATTAAAATGAGTCAATTGGTAAAATAATACAATAAAAATTTTTATTTTTATTATGATGTACCAAATTCATGTATATATTGCAAGTATACACTTACATTTTTAATATTATTTTCTTTCCGTTTTTTAATTGCAAACTATATTTTTAATAAAACTGGAAAGTTTTTGGAATTATTCCTAATCAATATATACTTTAAAACTTCAAAACCTAAAAACATTGTTTTTTAGTCAATAAGATTAATAAAATAGAAGTTAAGATTATGTTAAAGGTATCATATAAGTTTGATACGTATTTTACGTATGATATGCATTCATACGTATCAAACTTTCAGAATGTATATTAAATCCAATTCTGGGATTAGGGATTTAGGAGTAGGACCGGTCTCACCAATTCCGATAAAGGCTTAAACGCTTAAAAATCGTTTCATCCCTGTTGTTTGTCAAATGTTAAACAAAAACAAACGATGCTCATGAGCGTTATCAGCATAAATCGAATTTGACATAATCGATTAATCGTTACATTGGAACTGATAAATTGTATGTGTTATACTGTTCAGCAGAATTGACCAATCACGATTAATCGGAGTTGGTGAGACTGATTTGTCGATGTAGAAACATTCGATCTGTTCACATTGCTTGCACTTTTTGCATTTAGCATCTTCGTTCTCTCTCTTTTCAATGCCTCAATATTCATAAGTGTAAACATTTTTTAGGAATGTCAAGCCACGCGAACAAAGCTTTATTATAAATTAATTACATTGTAGGTTGATATTCATAATCGGTTCTTATTTCAAGACTGTCTTAAGTAATGTCTTAAGGGTCCTCTACATAGAAATCGTAGATGATCGTGTGGAGTCTTAGGTCGAAGGAAACCAACCACAATCAAATATAAAGAGAATACTCGAATTAGAATTGAAAAATCAGTTTCCTACGACTTAAAATTTCATGACCATCTACGATTTCTGTGTAGAGAACCCTTTAAGATGCTAAAATGTGTAGAGAACCCTTTAAGATGCTAAAATGTCCTGATTGGTTCATGACATCTTAAGGCTGAATTTAAGACGATCTTGAATATAAGGACTAATGCCCGTATTCATAGTCAGACCTTAAGGTCAGTACTTAAGGTTCTTAAATTTATCTTTAGATGATCAGTAGCAAATGAAGTAATTCGTATAATATCTGAAGATAAATTTAAGGAAGCCTTAAATATAAGACCTGACTATGAATACGAACATATGAATATCATAATTGTAATATCGAACACTAATTGCCGTATGCTTTTAAGTTTTTCAATCATATTCCATGATACAGGAATACATCATGCGTTGCATATTAACGATAAAAAAAACTTCTTAAATTATTTTTATTTTTGAGCAATAAATACTAATGAAAATAACATGAGGCTAAATTTTTTTTAAGCGTCGCAATGTATCGCAGATCCGAATATAAAAAAAAGTTATAATTACAAAAAAAGACAAAATACAAAAATAAAAGATTTAAGCAATAGATTTATTTTAATTCATCAAGAGCTTATCCAATTAAAAAATATTCATTTTTTACTACATGACCTCTTTATAAAAACACTAACATACTTTATATACATATGTATGTGCGATAAAATGTCTATTTAATATAAAGTATAAACAATTTATATAATATATGTAAAACCGAAAATATTATTACGAATATTATACCGATAATATTACAAGACTTTTTACATCCTTCATTGTGTTATAAGATTAATCGTAAAAAGCAATTAACTATAATATAAATTAGAAAATGTATCCTATGGATGCATTTGAAGACGCTGCATGATATCGATGGCGTTACTTCTCTTCCGTGTAATTATATTCCTGCAACAATATATGCATTTGTTCTTTTCGTTTTTTTTTTCAATTTACATGATATCCAATGGAATTGTTTTGTTACTGATCAACATATAGAAAAAAACACACAATAATGTTACTTAAAATATTGTATTTTAAATCTCTACCAAAATACTCAAATATCATTCACAAAAATTAAACAATGTTTAAAAAACAATCATTTATAGCTGTACACAGTACACACAATTTCATTTTATCTTAATTATGAAAATATAAATCAATATTAAATAATTATATTAACGCTCTCCGAAAATTTATATGTTATTTTGAATCATGATAATTTTCGGGGTCTTTCTTTGCTCTTCCTATATCATATTTCGCACAACTAAGCCACTATTTATGCAAATATATTTTATTCAATAATTTTACAATGATAATAAACTACTCTATTAGCCCATTTACATTTATGTATAACATAAAATGATGCGGTTTAATATCTTTTCTGTACCTTCATTGCAGCTTTGATTCCAAATGTGGCGAGCATCCCGAGACCGAATATAAGTACATACGGTACATACTTCAAAAGGGGCAAATTAGATCTTTTTGAGACCAAAAGTTCGAGCAACTTCAAGTTTGTATCGGAATAGGGTGGAAAACGGGATCTAAAAAAACATCTTTTCTGCTTAAAACTAAAATATTACTGAAATATTAATATATTAAAATGTGTTCATAGCTTAAAATATAGAATTATCTTATTATATAGAAAAGAATTTATTTACTTGGCCAGGATTTCTGCAATTTTGTTATAATTCCGAATCAAACAACCTTTCTTATGCGTGAATGTGTCGAATGTAAATTTTCCATGGTAGGCTCCTATACCAGAATAACCTACTCCTCCAAAAGGAAGAGTTTCAACTAAGGAAATAGTATACATTAATAATGAATAGAATGTATAGAATTATGTAACAAAGAGAAAACGATAATGGTGGTTATATAAATACGTAATTATCACTTTTAGATTTGATAATTTTTTAAATTATTTTAATCAATTTGGATTGAAGATTTTATGTTAATAGTTCTAAATTATAAATAAAACAGTAATTAAATATTACAAATATTAACAATAAAAATATTAAAAATATTAAAAAATGTATAAAAGATTCATCACATAGATTCAAAAGAATTTAATGAAGAATAAGAGTATCAATTTTTAATAAATCTTAAGAATACAATAATTTTTAAATAACAAATAATTAAAATCGACCATTAAACTCCCATTTTCACACAGATTTAAAGATATATCAATAGTATGTATAGCAACATTATATAGCAATATATTTATACATATATTATGTCCTTAATATTCGTCTATCTGTAAGTCTTCAATTCCATTACCATTTCTTAAATTATTTTAAAATCAATGTAGATTTTATGCAAAATCTAATATAATTAAGCAATACAATAAAAATAAAAACATATAGTGCAGAATATCATTCATTCAACATTTAGCGACTAAATCTAAAGAAAGCATGCTATATCTAATAACATTCTCTGTTAATATAGAAGCAACGTAATGATGTTTGAAAAAAAGCAGGAATATACAGTTAAATAATTTGTATAAAAGAAACTTTTTATAATATTGCTAAAAAAACTACCTGCTGCTTGTAATATCGTATCATTGACACTAACGTCGCCACTAGACGTATTATTAATGAATAAAGATATAGTTCCTTTATCCAGGCTAAATAAATACAACGATAATGGCTTCTCCCTGTATGTTAAATAATCAATGTAAGAATATTAGTATCATTTCTCTTTGTGAAATGTATATTCATAGGCATGTGAATGCATGATATGAAGTATGTGCATGTGTGTTGCTCGCGTGCATGCATGTGCATTCGTGCTAATAATAATGAATACTTGAAAACACATTATAATTGCAGATCATCACTTGGATATGAATATTCTTAATTCTACAGCCACCACCATTTTCAGATACGTAATTTTATTTGTCTCATTAATTTAATATTTTTTTTTTATATAAAATATGTAAAACACATTCAAAATAAAAAATAGAAATAATTTATATACAATTTATATACAATAATTATGAAATAATAATTTACATATGATTATCTATATATGAATAATTTATATATGACAGTATGAAATCTATCTTATAATATGAAAGGAAGATACAAGTTCTACACCAGTCATCACTTAAACTAATCTAAACCAACCTAAGCCAAAAGAAGGAAACGCGCATGCAATACGTTTTAATTAAAGAAAAGGATAAAATCCTTCACATGCTAATAAACAAAATATTATATATAAAAAACATACTCCCTTATAAGCAGAATTAAAAAATCAATTTGTATACCTATCCAATCGCATTTGCAGTATCTACATTCTTTTCCGAAAGAAAAAAAGGGCTTTTCTGTTAATTTCGATAGAACAAATATTAAAAAACAATATATAAATAATATAAAAAAACCAAATAGTATTGTAAATCTGAATCGTAACCATAAAAGCATAAAAATTGTGGAAAGAGTTGATGGTCTCTAAAACGAAGTTTTTCTTTAACCAAAATTCTTAAATAATAAATAAATAAGCCCGATAAAAATAATAGTTCCGTCATCTAAAATCCGGACTCACCGGCATATTGTAATACCGTGTCGTTGACACACACGGATCCGCTGCTGACCTGATCTATAATTAGATCTTGTACCCCCTTGCTCGTCGAAAATACGTACAGTACAAGTGGGCTTTCACTAGATGCGAAAAACTAATTACTTTGTGCCGTTTCCTCGTACAATAGTGAAATCGTGAAGTGAAATACAAGTGAACGAAAGAATATAGGTAAAAGTTTACCTTACGGTATTTTTTTCGAATATATTTGCGCGGAGAATAAAATTTTCTGTGAGTGAGAGATTATAAAGAATGCGAATAAATGAAAATGTTCTAATTATAGAAAAAAAAAAGAAAAAAAAGAGAAGAAACAAAAAAGAATAACTACGCGCATTCATTTTTCATAATCACTTAAATAACATACCGACTGTTGATGAAATTTATTGCTTCGTATGCATTATTAATGTTTATTATAGGCAATAACGGTCCAAATATTTCCTCTTGCATGATGGAATCCGTTGGTTTGACATTAACTAGTATTGTGGGCGAAATAAATTTTTCTGCAGGATTCACGTCGCCACCAACGGCAATTTTGCTTTTGTCACTTAAATAATTGACAAGCCGCCTAAAAAGTACATGATATTCCAAATTCACGAATATAAAAAATTGCTATGGTGTTAAAACTCTCGTAAAACTTAAATAATTACTTTTGTGATTTTCTATTACAGCAGTTTATAAAAATATAAGAATTTAAAACAATTGTTATTATTGGGAAAACAATTGTTATTATTTAATTTATCCAATTGTAAACTGTTTTAAAAATTGTAATCATTATCAGTATTATGAACAATTATATTAAATATTTAGATATAAAACTTACTGATAATGTTTGTCCGAAATAATGCGTGCCAAATCGGGACTCTCACGTGGATTATCACCGTACCATTCGTGTAAAATCTTTTTGGCTTCCTCAATAAATTTTTTCTGTATCTCGGGTGTACATAACATATAATCGGGTGCGATACAAGTTTGACCTATATTGATGCATTTACCCCATAAAATGCGTTTTGCTGCCATAGATATATCTACTGTGTTATCTATGTATACGGGACTGCAAATCAGTGTTATTTAGTGCAATTCCATTCGAAAAAAAAAATTTTTAGGGAATATAAATAATTGTATTTTATACGTATTTCAATGTTTTGGAGATACCTTTTTCCACCCAACTCTAATGTAACAGGTGTGAGAAACTCATTAGCAGCTTTCCGTATGATTTTTCCAACCACAGAGGATCCAGTATAAAAAATATAATCAAAACGTTGCTTGAGTAGCTCTGTCGTTTCTGAGATTCCTCCCAGTATTACACGGCAACTATCCTGTTTACAATAACACACACAATAAAACACGAATCATATCATTTTTTCATAAGAAAAACCTTCAACATACATATAGAGGTAATTTTATCTTATTAAGAATGTATAAATATATTTCTGGAATATAAATCATAGTGTTTTTCAAACTAATACATTGAGATATATAATTACATAGAGAAGGAAAAATAGAGGAAAAATAAACTTCCTCCATTTTTCAATGCGTAGTTATTATGAGTTATGCAACAAAGTGCTTTATAGAATTCAATTTCATAGTCTACCTCCTTTAACTTAAGAAATAAAATAAAATTATGCAATTTATGATAGAATATCCTAAAAAAGTACATGATATTCCAAATTCACGAATATAAAAAATTGTTATGGTGTTAAAACTCTCGTAAAACTTAAATAATTACTTTTGTGATTTTCTATTACAGCAGTTTATAAAAATATAAGAATTTAAAATTAAATATAAAAAGTAAAATATGAAGATGATAATATGAAGATAAAATTAATGTTTAAGTTGTTATAATATACATATATCACAACGTCTATGATCCATAAAGATATTGCTAATGAATTAGCATGTATAAATGAACATATAATTTTAGCAACATGTTTTGTCCAATATTAATATAAGTATGACTTAATTCAGTCAAGTCAATCTTTTAGATTTTATAAAATGCTGCTGTTTTTGTATAAAATAAAAGTTATAAATACATATTAATTAATATTTTTTTTAGCTAAAAAAAGCTTTTTTAGTTGTAATATCTTAATTCATAAATCTTGGAATAATTATAATATAAACAAATATTCTCGTACCGTGTCTAAATATTTCGGAATGGTATCGTATAAAAATTTCGACGTAGCCATTGCAATTTCGGACGGTTTTACAATCACGCAATTTCCAGCTGCAATAGCGCCCATCATAGGTACTATACATAGTTGAAGGGGATAATTCCATGCACCCATAACTAATACAACTCCATAAGGATCTTTCCGGATTTCTACTGCATCAAAAAAGTACGCAAGTGACTTGCTCGGCTATAAAATATTGCAAATTTCAGTATTCGCACTCTCTTCCAGACTGTTAAAATTATTTGACGAATAAAAAAAAAATTTATTTTTACATAATAAAAAATCGTATTCAGATTACAACCTTTTCTATTGCTGCCCATTCTTTAATATTCATCAGCATGTATTTAATCTCTTGGATTGTATAATTGATTTCCAACGCAAATGATTCGAACTTGCTCTAAAAAATTATCAAATATAGAACATTATTAAATTACGTAATACGATTAAGTTAATAATAAAGCAATTGTCCTTATAATCATAATCATACCCTACGTAAATCTGATGCAAATGCTGCTGTAAGTTCTGAAGTATTTTCCGTTAACATAAGTGTAAGCTGTTTTAATTGTTTGATTCTCCATTCTATCGGTCTTGTTTTTCCACTGTTAAACGTATCCCGTGATTGCTGAACTAACTGTAAACATTTTTACGTAAACAAGTCGTTCAAATGTTTTTCTACACGAGAAAGAAGATATGGTGATTTGTATAATTAATATACTCTAAGTAAATTAATCAAATATGCATATGAAAAAATTAAAATTCTTATAAATCCAATTAGTTTACTTACATCAGTATAATTTATAGGTATTTGTTTATCATTTGTTTGTGCTGAAACAAAATATATTATTTAAGATAAATAATCAACGCCCCTCGATTTTAATTACTTATTATGGCATAGGACATAGGATATTCGGCCAGGATATTACACATATCTTAATATAAACACTGAGAAAATTTATGTGTAAATTAAATTGAGTTATACATTGAATTAATCACGTTTGTTTCATTACGAGTGTAAAAAGTAATTAACTTATAGAAATAATAATAATTCAATACAAAGCAAAATAATTCCGTTTAAGAACTTAAAATATGTTTATCTTAAATATATGACAAGTTAAATTTCAAGAAAATTTTTAAACATGTTTCTAGATGAAAAAGATGCAAATAATAAATGTCATACTAAATATCATATTATTAATTGATTTATAAATTTTAAATTTACAATTTGTAATTTAGTTTTTGCTTGAATAATAAGTTAAATCTAGATTTAACTAATTTAATCGATGACTATGTTCAGCAGAAAAACCAGCTTTTACAACTGTCGTAAAATTCATTAATATGATTGGTTTATACATTAGGTTGGTTTATACATTGGTTTATACATTGATTTATCCAGTGAAGAATTAGAAAGAAAAAGAATCTAGATGAGAAAGATGCGTTTATGTCTAATATTTAAGGCTATCTCTCAAATTAAATAAAGCGCGGTATAAAAACATTAATACATAAAAATATTTGATTTTTCAGATTGATAAATATATTTGCTCGAACAAGAGATAACGACTCGAGAATTCGAGGGATATTTAATATTATGAATTTAAAAAATTAAGAAAAGATAAAAAAGAAATTTTAAAAAATTGCAAAAGAAATAAAAAAGTGAATTTCATTTTTAAGGAATAATCGGAATAATCTTGAAATAATTAATTTAGAAGCTGATCTCTCTGCGTGAAGTCAGAATTCAATCGAGGAAAATTATATCCTGAAAGTTATTATCTTATGTCAACGTTTCCGTATATCTGCATTTTTAGTGTTTTCTTAGCGAGAGCACGAAAGAGAGAAAGGATGATATTTAAACATATAAAGGAATTAATCTCATACGAAAATGTTTTCCTTCGATATGTGACAACTTCCATTTTACATACGTATACAGGGTGACAATTAGAAAGTGCTGAAATTACACGGTTATTTTATAATAAATGGGCAAAAAATGAAATGAATTAAACACTACTCTGCAGTAGAGAGTTTTTCTCATGTTCCTTAACGTAAAGTGAAAAGAGGATAGATATTAGACTCGTAAAAATAAAGATATAATACAATAAAAAGGTCGAAAATTTGCATAGTGTTTAGAAGATTTCGGCAGAAGCGATCATTTTTATAAAAAAGAGTTTTTCAAAGACAATTACTTGTACAGTTAAATTAAAGTCTCTTTCATCAATCTCTGAAATGATCTCTGGTTTACTACCGTTGACTGATATTAAAATTTGAAACAAAATGCAAATTTTAATATCGGACAACAATAATAAAATTTAAGAAAAATGTAACACCACAAACAATTGAATAAAAAAAAGGAGTAAAAATTGCAAAAAATACTATATTCTCTGGATTTTGAAACCCTCTTGCCAAGTTAAGAGATAAATAATTGACTATTGCAGACGTTCCAGCAATAGTTAATGTATCAAAGTTTCTTTTTTCTCTTTCTCTCTTAAGATAAATTTACTTCGCGCTTCAATCGTTATGGTTGATTCAATCAATTGAATAAACAATTTAATCAGAGATTTGTGAAAGAGATTCTCACACACGTTCATTTTTATCAAAGTAGATTAACTTTAACTCTCGATTTTACTTACTTTTTATCTCTTGTTAGAACTAAAAAAAAGATACAAAGAAAATTAAAACGAGATTAAAGTTAACATTTTGGATATGATATCTGTTTTTATCAATGTAGATTAATTTTACGCATGATCGAACTAACTCTTCCATCTTTTTTAATTCTTACAGAAAAAGATGCTTAAAAATATATTGAGAAATATATTTATTTCATTGAAATAAATATTTATTTAAATACTGGTGAAATATAATTTTATTCCTAGCAAATAAGCCATCTATTTTATTATTTTTTTCAATTAATGAGATATATTTCACAGAAATGTATATTTCGTCACAATCAAATTTCATAAGTAACAATTGTTTCGCCCATACTTCGACATTTTTCTCTCAGTGTATTAGAAGAAGACGAAGAGTAAATTGAATCGAAATTAAAGTTGATCTACATTGGTGAAAATGATCATTGCATTTATTAATATTAAAAAATAATTAAAATTTAATAATTTTTAAATCCTTTTCTATAACATTTATTTTTATAAGTGCACGTACACTGAAAAAAAATATTCTACATTTAGTTAGTTATTTATTTGAATAGCACTAATTAAATATTTACCAAATATAATAATATATTTATTTTATACAAAAACCAAAGAAAATTAATCTGATTTAATAATCATTTTTCTTTATTGAGTAAATACTTATTTATTGTAAGTAAATGTTTAGCTGGTTATTATTCAAATAAATATTTATTAAAATTTAGTATATTTTTTCTTCAGTTATGTATACTCAACATTCGAAAATAAATTTAATCGAACTGAAAATTGCAATTTATTTTAATTCATCTGAATTTTTTTTTTTTTTTTTTTTGAGAATGAGAGAGGCTGGATAAAAAAGAATTAAAATATGAAGACATAAATTCGTGTTTATTCATAAACATGAATATATTGTATTCTTTTCACACTAATAAGACGTTAATAAAAAAGAATATTTTGCAAAGCAAAGTTTAATTCATTCAATTTTATTCATTTGTTGCAAAGTTATTAAATTTTATCAACTTTTTCGCCATTCAACATAATGCAAAGTGAGACAAATTTATTGATGCATTAACATAATTTCTGCATATTCACGATCATTATGACACAGCACAAGCGCGCAATACAATATAAAAAAAAATTATGAAAGTTCAATTTTATTATTCGCTTTAATCATTTCATTTATATACAGCAGTTAATTATCAATGGTAATTCATAATAATTACTCAAATAAAATTTGATTACAAAATTATATTTGTCATTTTTCTTTTATAAAAATTATAAAAGAATGTTTAATATTTAATTCCAGCATCATTTCAGATTAATGTGCCATTTATCTTAATGGCACATTAAAATTTGATAATTTTATATAAATGAATAACAAAGGAATAGTTTCATCGGAAACGAATCTGAGAGGAACGCGACATGTAGGCAGGAGTGTCGCGGAAGATCAGTTTCAGATGGTTGATGGTTGACTTTATGGATTCAGAGATCAAGAAGGGACGAGTCCACTAAACGAAACTAAGCGGAAATATCAAATTCACGAGAGATTGTTCTTACCCATGTTCGCAAACACTGCAGGACCTTCTATAGGCGTTTAATTGTTCAATTTGATAATAAAAGGTTAAACGGAACAGAAAGTTAGTTAGATCACAGCCTTCCGTATAATAACGTTGCAAGATCGGCGCTCTACTACATACTAACTTCCTTACTAAGCTTCGAAACACTACGAGAGAGCAAATACCGTACACTGTATCTTGATTCTCGAATATCTCTCCGTGTACCAGAAAAGTGGGGCGAAAGAAATATGGAGAAGGTCACTTCCTTGAGATGAAGAAGTAAAGAGCGCCGTTACGGGGATAAAGATAACTGACAACTGTCGGATGTAACAGTCGGATTATATGCGAATTTATCAACAATAAATAAATAACGGTGCGTTTCGTATGGGGGGGGTGCGATGGTTTACCGCCAGAGAGCGCCATGTGTCAAGAAAACTTAGGCGGGGAAGAGGCTCGGAGAAAGTGAAGGGTAGAACTACTAGAATTCAAAGATCGATTCGCGGGGTGAAAACGATTTGAGTCTTGGGAAATGGTTGTTTTCGCATTTCCCTGCATGGAGTGTTCCAGGTAATACAGGTGTATTACGTGTTACTTTCTCCCGGAAGCCTCTCCGCTCGCTTTTGCGATTCGTGATAAGTTTTTCTTTTCCACGGTACGTTAAAGGAGCGCGTCTTTATCTTTTAAATCTCGCTATCTATAATCTTTCTGCGATGAAGTTATATTGAAGTCGGCATTTGATCTCTTGATGTTAGATATTCGATTTCTCAATGTTCTTATTTTTCAAGAAAGATCTTTTTTGAGGATGATTTTTGAATTCCGAATGATTAACTTAATCGGCACTATTTATATTCATATTAAGTAATACGAATAAAACTGTTAAATTAATTAATAGAATTTGTTTAATATATTGAAGAGAAATGAAGAACCATAAGGAGCATATATATATATATATATATATATCAATACTTGTATATTATATACTCATATATTATGTATTCATTTAATACTTAAATATATTATATACTCATTTATGTATATATATATATATATATATATATATATATATATATATATATATATATATATATATACACATTAATAAGTTTTGTTTTTAATTTACATTTTATTTATACGATATAATTAATATAATTAAATTCGTATAATTCGGGAAATTACATAATGTAATTTTTTAATTTTTTAATTTGAAATACTGAAAATGATCTAATAGAAAAGTCGGAAATGTTTGTTGTTACGTAAGATACAAATCAATACAATTGTTTACGCATAAAATATTTAGGATTGGCTTTTTTTACGCTTCTGTGGATCGATTAATTGTATATTATCTTGAAATAAAATGAAATTATAAAAGTGAAAAAAAATAGGTGTTGATAAAATTATAAATACTTTATTGAATTTACTCTTTTGTAATTTTTGTCTCATTTCTTGGTATACAATTGACTCACTGATTCTTATTATTGTTGAAAATGAGAAAAATGCCATTTGAAAGTATTTTTTAATCGATATTTAATTAGTCAATTTTCTATTAAATTAAAAAATAGTTCTTTTCCTTTTCTGAAAAATTTAACTATTTAAGTTATGTCACTTTTGAAGTCTTCTTCTCTGTTAGAGACATAGTGAGCTCTTCTACATGTATCCACTTTCTATTATACAATACATGTAACCTATAGTTTTTAACGATTCGAAGAATCTGATTTTTTAGAAGAGGTTCTCAAGGATGGCAAAAATATCCTTGGTTATTTGTCTTTGCTTTTAGAGAGATAACGATTAAATAATATCTGACGTGTGTGTTTTAGGTAAATTTAAACTCGAATCTTTGGTACAGAGAGCAGCCACGCAACTTTCTATGTCACTTTTGAAGTAAGGAAACGATATCATTTATTACATATATTATACATATTATATCACATATTTTATATATATATATATATATATATAAAATTTTTTATGTAAAGTTGTAAAACTTTTAGAGTGAATCTTACTTTTAAAAATTAAAAATCTTATAACTACTCTTTTTTATATATAAGATTGGTTCAATTTTCACTGTTTAAAATGATATTTCAAAGAATTTAGAAAACATATAGTATAATTGTTATATTTATTTACACATTATTATCATAAAAAATGAATTATTAAATTATTATCAACTTATAGTCACGAGACGACTTATAATAATCATGAAGCGTGCGCTTCGAACGTGTCCTAATTTAAAATTCGGGGTGATAAGGGCAAAACCTTGTTGAATATACACAAAAATGATCGCTACAAAAAGATATAAAGATAGAGACATACCATTATGATTCGTCGGTTGCACGTTTATTTTTACACATTCAGTTTTCGTCGTATCCATAGAACCGCTCAACATTTCACACAGAAAGATAAGAATCTTTCAATTACTACACACGTTAGTTTCAAGTAATATATACTGCGAGGTAATCCACGACCGTAAGAGAAAAATAGATCCTTGAACAATTGTGAGACCTGCGCGCGCGCGCATTTGTTACCGATCCGTCGCTGTTGTTACGTTCTGTACTTCGTATTCGAAATCACGAGTGTTGTGTCGAGATTGTCGGATTCAAGACTGGATCTTTGATCGTTTAGCGAGATAGTTAAAGCGAGTTTGCGGCTGTGCGAAAGGTGATTTAAGGGTGGGAGTAGAACAGAATTTAAAAACATCTGAAACAATTGTCCTTAAATTTAATGCGATAGATCTTGAAATTTACCTAAAAAAAACCTGTCAAGATTGAATGATGTAATTGGGATTTGCAGCAAGTGTTGAGAGGTGTACGAAGTCCGAATGCAAATAAATCGTGGAAATGAATTTGACCTTAGAACCCAGCGTGAACAAGTTTCAATATGTTAGATACATGAGTTACTATCGAAAAGCAATAATGTATGAGTCTTGTTAGTTCTGAATAATAAAACAAGACTCATGCTGCAATTATAGTTAACTGCCACGTACAGCAAAATTCTTTCTTATTATGCATCTCAACGATCTCTTATTTATGTTCAACTTATTTTTAGACTATCCTTAAGTAAAGGACAGGACGAAGAGAATTTCTGTGCATTAAACTAGCATGGTATACTTGAAAACAAAACTTGAGAAAGAAAGAATAAGAACGAGAATCGTTATCTGTTGTACGCCTTAAGACTATAGCCGGTACTCATAGTTCATTCTTATTTCTTAAGACCATCTTAAATAATGCCTTTCCAGTAAACGAGAATGGCTTGAAATGAATTAAAATGGATTTATATAGACTTTCAGAAATACGCAATTCACAAACATTAAAATGAATCCTTTTCAATCCGAATGCATTTTTATAAATTATTGGAATAGTATAAAGTACATTTCTATCCCGATAAAAAATTTTTTATGCATGAATATGTATAAATATATATATTAGGTGTTGGAATTAATTCGTAGTGTTTTTAATGAAAGAATGTTATTTATTTCACATGAGCATTAAAAAATACATTAATGAAAGTACTTCCCATCACTTGTAAAACGCTACGAATTAATTCCAACACCTAATACATAAATATTCATAAATATGTATAATCATGTTTATAAATATAAAGTAATTAAAAGAATAATTTTCGCATTGTTCGTTTTAGAAAAAAAACAAGTTTGGAAAAATGTAAAGAAATTGCTCATATACAATTATTCATAATTTTATATATAATTATGCATGAGTAATTTTTTTTACATTTCTTCAAACTTGATTTTTTTCTAAAACAAATAGTATGAAAATTACCTTTTTAATTATTTTTAATATTTTCTGTATTTTTAATATATTAACTGTATATATTTTCACATTACTATTATTATTTCTATTACACTAAAAAATAATTTTACAAAAGAGAGATGTATGAGCATGTATTTTCATACATATATGATTATACATGTTTATGAATATTTATGTTTATTATACATTATATTTATATGTATACATGAACAATTTTTTATTGGGATACATTTCAATTTAAAATAAGATCAGCTTTTTCGTGCATCATGAATATTTCTCAATTCAAAATTCTAAATAAAGAAATGCAATTTTTCAATTCAATTTAAATAAATTTTTAAATAAAAATTAACCATTTTTTAATACATTCGAATGCTACTAAAATAAAATTCCAATTCATTTTTATCTATTCTCATTTATTCGATTAAGATGTTAATACGTTTTTTGGTTCATTTTAAAATCATATTTAAAACGATATAAGAATCGACTATGAATATCGGCTTATGTCACTTCAAGGAAGGTAAAAAAAAAAACATCAGCTTATGTCATCTCAACAAAGGTAAAACAAAAAAAAGATAGAGAGGAATTATGAGCAGCATTAAATGTTGGAAGCCGCGACAATCTCACACACGTCAAGTTTGAAAAGGTCAAATAGTGTAATAATCGCTTCTGAATTAATATACCTTTTGTTTATTTTTTTATTAAAGATGCGAGCTACGTCTGCGATTTTAAAGTTCGCATGCTATATACTCAGGCACTTACGATCAGTAGCAGCTTGAGTATGAATGCGTAATGCGATAATGCGTAGTTATTTCCTAGTACTAGTACCTAATACTAGTAGTATGTTTTTAATAGAAAGAGATTCGTTAAAAATCTATAATAATACACTTTCCCAAGAACTAGATATCGCTTCCTCACAACGTTATTGTAACTCCATTTCAACTTTCGTTACAATTTCCAGAAAAGAGATGTTATATAAAATCAAATACATAGTTGTGACAAGTTACCGTAAAAAGAACAAGGTAACATTTTAAATTTAACAAAACTTCTTTTTAATCTAATTAAAATTCAAAAGAATTACACACATGATTCGGAAGCGTCCAGAACAGCTGTTGGCATATCGATGTGACAGATATCGGACTCTTCCGAGACATCCATCGGAATGTCCAGTATTGTTTCAGTCTGAAAAGGAAAATATCTTATAAATATATAATAAATATAATTAATTTCTCGATGAAGATCAGTTTTATTTTGAAAATTTATTATCGGAAATTTATTTGTGTTGTGAAAGAAACAGATCGAATAAATTGTTTCCCAACAATTGGAGAAAAAATTGTTTTCCAAGATAATAATTAATTGATACGTCAAGCTGTCCGTCGTCAAGCAATCCGTTTAAATCATTTGACGATCATTGAGATTTATATAAGTTCACATACACGGCAGAATATATCACTCTAATCTACTTTATAAATCTGCAATTTAAAAATCTGCAATCGATAAAACGATTTTATACACATTTTAATGATCGATAAATGCATTTAATACAAATCCTAATTGTCGCAAAACGCTATTGAATATTTTAAATGTATTAACATAAACTTGTCGCCGTCATTATGATGTATAAGCTCTATAATTACACATTTCCTTAAGAAAGCAGATCCATAGAAATATACATAATTGCTAATAATTAGTATTACATTTCAACTTTTACATAATTATTGCTTTATTTTTCTCTCTAATGTTAATCCGCTTGGTGCATGCTCTCATTTGTGACTAACGATATGGAAAGCGGAAAATCAGGATCTGTGACTTCTTATTGCGCGTAATTTCACTTCCTTGTCGAGAGTGCGAGTGTATGGCTTCGCATACTGGCCTGGATACTTGTACGAATGTATAACAATCGCCAGAATGATCAACTTTCGATTTCAGAGAGAATTGTTTAACGCCAAAATTCGTGAAATTTCGTGATATACAGGGCTTACTATACAGTGCTATTTCTAATAAAAAATTAAATTGAAAAGTCCTCTACCCATTTTGCAATTTTCACAATAGTTAACGAGATATGAATTTCTAAAAGTTGCTGAATAAATGGATAAAATCGATGTATAAGACAATTTAAAAATATCTTTCAATATTCTTTGTGAAATATTTTAAAGATGTTTCTTAAAGAATTCTCAAAGTTGTCTTATATGTTGATTTTAGACATTTTGCTCATTAGATGACTAAAAAAAATATTGCGAAAATTGCAAAATGTTAGAGGACTTTTCACTCAGTTTTTTTATTAGGAATAGCACTATATGATGGGCGTTATTTCAGATACACTCTGTATATATTGATATATTTGGTGATATATTTCGTGATATATTATTATAATTATAGTTATATTATATCATATCTCGTGTATGTCAAAACAAAACTTACAAATATTTAAATCGTTTATAACTTGTTATGAATCTTATTAGAACAAAGTCAGCATCGTATAATTTTATATAAAGTAAAGTTCGCTACTTGTAAAAAAATATATCAGGTATTACAACATTATTTTTAAATGTTTATGATTTAAATGCTGATAATTTAACTTGTTTTACATATATTCAAATCGATTGCATAATGGCAAAGATTAACTGTATGTTTTATCGTGAAGCAATCGATGATAAACAAAATAATCCTGAATTAAATAATTTGTTATTCCTGATTCTCATTCATAAAATAATTTTAAGTTGCTTAACTGGAATATAATAGAAAAAAGATATGAAAATATGATAAGAATATAAAAATAAAAATATGAATCGGAGAATATAAAAATATAGATATGAATCAAAGTCAGCGAATTGAAGGATATTTCTTTCAAGGACTTTTTAAAAATTTGGAAGAAAGATTATTCTTTCCTATTATGCCATTTGCGACTTTATTCATAATTCATGACATTCTCCTTCTTTTTTTACAATGTCGTAGATATGTATACATAAAATGTGTCGATATTCATAGTTCATTTTTATATTAAAGGCTTCTTAAGTAATGCTAATACGGCTTTGTGATTGGCTTATGATATCTTAATGTATTTAAAACGACCTTAAATATAATCCAAATAACAACATGTCTGTCAGCATGTTGCTTGCTAAGCATGTATTATTAAGTATGTGTTGCTATCAGAATTGCGGCAACTGAGTCTTCATTTGTTGGCAACTTGATGCCTTCACGATCTGATAACATTAAGTAGCAACTTGCCAGTAATTTATCGACAACTTTAAACTCACGATAACGTCAAAATGACATTAAAATAAATTGGAAATAATTAAAAAATTACTTTTAGTGATCATTTTGACATTATTTTGATATTATAATGACTTGTTGTTCTGCTTGGAATGCCAAGTTGCCATAATAATATGCAGCATCATACAATATTGTTGTTGCCGACAACGTACGATAATATTGACGTAGCTATCTTGCTGTTAAACTGCTGGCAATACATATACACATTGTTGTCTACATGTTGCTACAATATCAATATTCGAAATTGTTGAAGAAATCTACGACAAGTTGCCAGCATCATAAGCAATCACATCAGTTTGTACGATTTTGCTGAGACATGTTTTGCTATCTGGGAAGAACCGATTACGAATACTGATTATGAATTTTAGATTTTGCGCTCTCATCATGTAGCAATCTCGTCATTTTATAATTTAAATTTCCATTACAACTCTTTAAATATATCACTAAACTCGATAAGCTTGTATATGTGAGCTAAATAAAATTTCTATCAATAATATATATATATACACACACACACACACACACACACACTATCGATTAAAACTCGTACTTAAAACTCGATCAGCCGTTATCGAAATCTGATAATTTTGATTTGACTTACTTCGCGTAAAAGCGGCAGCATAGTAAGCATACCCAGTAACGATACTGAACGTCGGCACCTTTGATGTAAGTGTTCTTAGGTCATGTGATTCACCGCCATGTACGCAGCAGAGTTATGATAGGACAGATTCTTAAATTTGAATTTTTATTAAATTTCTAATACGTCCGCCATATTCCTAAGTGTACAAACCAATACATGCGCACTAAAAATCACAAAATAGTTCAATGTTCGTTATTGAATATGATTATATTACGTCATGCTTAGCATCAAGACACTACCGTGTCTACATATATATATATATATATATATATATATATATATATATATAGAGAGAGAGAGAGAGAGAGAGAGAGAGAGAGAGAGAGAGAGAGAGAAAGCTATTACGTATATGATATAACCGTATATGATATAACTATCTGGAAAATTGCAATCTGTACGTAACGTTAATAAGACAAATATTATTTTATCATTATTTAGTATTTGGTGAACAATAAAATAAGAAATAGACGCTCGAATGGAAATTCAAATATATTCCTATGAGGAAATCATTCCAACGATTTGATCTTTTTGTTCTCTTTGAGTGAGATTAAAATTAATTTTTATGTTGACAGAAACGGGCACTGATTGATGTATTCCAGTGGTGTTTTCTCAAAATTTTTTCGTATAAACAGTCTTTTATACGAATTATACGGTAATACGAATTTTTTTCCTATCACAAGAAGTCTTTTATATCATTTTACCATTGATATATTAATCACAACACGCCAATCAGAATACGATGATTCGAACGTGACACCGGAAATCGAAATCACAGTTGTGTCAATTCCAACACGTTTTAAATTTGATAGCATATAAAATCGGCATGAAATGCCGATGCCGTGTCGACAATGAGAATGAATAGCGTATATCAAATTTCGAGATACAGTGCACGGTTTGCATCGAAGAAAGAATCGCGCGGATTCATTAAATACTGAACGAAATGGTTGAAAAATTACTTGCTATTATATAACTTATAAGTCGTTTCACCGATCACTGAGCGCTACATAATCTTACGGCTCAAACACGGCAGAGAAATAATAAATAAATAAGAAATATGATATTAAAGATTTTATTTATAATAGATAAGTTCTACTTTACGAATTATAATAAATAAACATATTAATTATATATTAATACCTTTTTATTCAGTAATGAGCGGTTTTTTCTGCTGAACGCAGTTCAGCTGACATAGTCAGTACTACTCTCGTCGATTCTCATTAACGTGTTAACACGATGGATCACTTAATAAACAGTTGCAAGCGTTGCGTGAAACTGTGACTGATTATGTGAGAAACTTACCACGTTTGATGATTCTGAATGAGGCATCCTCGAATCGAGCTGAAGCTTAATTATATTTATCATCGTACGGACACAGATTGTCGTTTAATGCAAAAGTCGTTTCTGCCGCGTGTAAAGAATAAATGTTATACGCGATGCAGTCGTTATCTATATACGAATTTTTTATAACCAACAGAGATCCGAAGAACTGGACAGCGTCATAAATGCTTTCAGTTTTTCTCAAATAACAATAAATGTGAGCAAAACGCTTCAATCGAGCGGCAAGAAACTCAGCACGATTTAATTCTCAAGTTTCGAGTTTAGGTTACTAAATGCTTCTTTATCCAAAGCGTCGACTTGAATCTATTGTGTAGCGTATCATGAATAATTAATGTGACCCCGAATGATCTCACGTATTTATACACGCAGTTGAACTCAAATAATTTTATTTATACAAGTTATTTTTTCGAGTTATTTCGACGAGCTAATTCGAGCAGCTTTATAGAAGAAATGAGAAATTGTAGAACTGTCGAAAAATAAGAGTAATTCTTGAGGAAAAAAAATTACTCACGACGAATAAAATTGAATTTATTTTATAATAAATTTATTATCATAAATAAACTGTCGAAAAATAAGAGTAATTAATTCTTGAGGAAAAAAAATTACTCACGACGAATAAAATTGAATTTATTTTATAATAAATTTATTATCATAATTATAATTTATATCAGCATCTGATACGTGTATTTTATTTTTCTTTAATTATATAAGTTTCATTTTTTTAACGGAAACTCTGAAAGATTCAGCTATGAGTTTTACAAATCATACTCGTGAAAATATTGTGTGATCATTGATCACAAACATTTTATTATACCTACTATATAATGGATGTAGAAAGTCTAAGGACTTCTATTTATAAATGGATAAAATAAAAAGAAATAATTGTTCCTTATACAATTCTCTGTATATATTTTTTTAGCATTATAATTATGCATAAAAAAGTCTCATTACGTCTCAAATGTACGCATTGATGATGGCTAAGAAATCTACACACTAAGGAATTGTGTTAAGGACTCCCATTTTTAAATATGAAGAAAACGAAATAATTGTTCTTCAATTCTCTGTCTATATAGAAAAGTTCTTTTTCTAAAAAGAATATAATTAGTTCAAATTATAAAATAAGTGACAGAGAAGTCGCAAAGGATTTCATGTTCACAATTGAGAATTAAAAAAAATTTTCGAAGAGTTTATATTTAACAAATAATTATGAAATATTATCCAGCGATCGAGTAACGTCCGTAATTGACGTAGGAAAAAAGAATTATCGCGTCAAGAAATTAATAGATATCTAAAAAGATTATTTTGTTGTAAATGCGAAATGTGATGTCCGTCTCGTACGATATAATTTCGTGTTGAGATTTGAAAACGGCTAACGGCAGTTCCAGACCAGACACATGCGCGAGGTATTTCGTTATGTCATAGTATAGAAAATTAAGAAAAAGAGAAAAATAAACAAGTATCGAATGAATGCATGAGAATTTTTTTCTTAATATTAGCATACGGCATATTGTTTAAAGTAGGACCATCTGTTCAAAGTGAAAGTGCGTCATGTATATCATCGCTGAAGTTTGACGGAACTTGGTGTTTACTGACAAGACTAATGAACGAAAGGAGAATCGTGAAACAATCGACATCGAGGAATTCACCTACAATAATGTTCTTCCGTACGTATACACATTAGAGATAAAATTGATTTACAATGAAATTGTTGACTGCATTTTTTTTTGCCAGATGTTGAACCTAACCTATAAGCGTGGGAATGGAGGAGGTTCCTGCCTCGTCCTCGTCGAGCGACGTAGTTTCTAGTCAGAGATCATTACCGTCTACTCACGATGCCGGATGGAATGATCCACCGGAATGGGCGTTGTCCTCGCAACATAATTCATCAGGGATATCCACCAGGAGACTCCTGAACAAGCGAGTGGCATTTCCGCTATCCTCGCAAACCCCTTCTCCAGAGAAGGCTACTGTTTTGCCTGCATCATTGAATATGCCTCCTACTTTACAGTCTACCGCAGTTCCCACGATAACCACAGCTCCTCACAAACCTCTTCTGGCTCCTACCGATAAGGACTATGCAAAGACAATAAAATCAGATGACAATTTCGATAAAGATCAAGCTTTGACAGAAATTTTGACCAGTTTAGAATCTGTGATGATGGAGCAGAAGATAGAAGAGAACAAGGTGAAGGAAATACAAAAACGATTAGATATCATGAAATCTAATTGGCTCGAAAACAAACTGAATGATACAGTACAGAGAAATATTTTGAATATATCGAAAGGTAAAATCGTTACATCCATATGTTAATATTATGTATCGTCAGCATGATAAATATATTTACTGTATACATTTATAATAGTTGTATATATATCTTCAGCACTGCTAAGGAAAGACGTTAAGGAAGCCGATAAAATCCATGTTACTCTTATGATGCAACATGCAACTGTTTGTCGTACTTGGATGCCAGCAATCAGAAATATAATATTTGAATTAAAAAAGGAATCTGAGAAATCCAACGTCCTGCAATCAGAGCAGCCACCTCTGTTATTTGTTGACTCGAATAAAAACTGATTTTTTTTTTATCAAAAGTAAGCATAAATATCATAAATATATAGAATAACGATAAATATAAGAATTGAAATAATTTAAATATATAACTAATCTGTGCTTCGCGGGTTTTCTCCATGTCTTGGTCCATTCTTGATGTGCCAACGTTTCGTGGGCCTTGCAGTCCACTTCATCAGGGTGAGGAGCAGCCTGATACTCTCCTCGCCCTGATGAAGTGGACTGCAAGGCCCACGAAACGTTGGCACATCAAGAATGGACCAAGACATGGAGAAAACCCGCGAAGCACAGATTAGTTATATAGAAAGCACCCATGGAAGCATCAAGAAGATTAATTTAAATATATATTTGTTTTTTGATATGCCTATATTGCGTATGATATTTTTGCAGTGAATGCAAACAATATTTTAATATAATAATATAATAAATTTTTTCGAGTCTTCAGCAAAAGAAACACAGATGGCACAGTGTAATGAATCATTTTATCTTTTTAATATTGACATTATAAATATAATAATGCAATGATTCACATTGAAATGCTTTATATTTGATGACACAAGTCAATACAGATGTCGTTACTCATGATTGAATGTTAAAAAAAAAAAGAATAATATTTGTATCACCAATGGAAAGAACTCTGTTTCTCATACTGTGTTATTTGTCTCTTGTTAGAAAGTACTTATAATATTATATAATTGATTACCGTTTATTACAGGAAAATTATTCTAAAATAAAAATGAAAGCAGTTGTATTCATAAAAGTTTTTTGTATTTTTCATTTCTCTCTTATGTATATTCACAAAGGACAATTACATCTGTCTTACCACATATCTTTGTCTAAATGTATTCTTACGTTGATAATAGTCATCGATAGCTAAAATCAATTATTTTTTATTACTTATATGTATCATATACTCACTACTGTATTCTAAGCATACTTCAATCTTAAGATGGACACATCCATGCATCCTGAACGAAATTTATTATTAACTTGAAACTGCCCCTTGTTTATTTTTTCGCCCGTGTAATGGGTCTTTTATACCATTGCTTTCAGCTGTCTTCTACCTTCATCGTTTCGAGAACTTTGTGTCGCGGCTAATGCGCGCAAAAGTGCTTTACAAGTTATGGCTCTTAGAAAACTTACATTTATAACTTACGACCACTTCTTTAATCGTCAATATATTAAATTTTCTTCCATTCTTCGCGTAAATAAATATTCATAAATACATTTAGGGGAGCGACGACGTGCGTGAAAGCTCTCTCGACTATCTTTCATTCTCTCTTTCACTCTCTCATTCTTTCTCTCTCATACTTACTCTCATTCTCGCTCTCGGGAAGAACGTGTCTCGCCAATTTCGCGAGAAACTACGAATCCGCCGAGAGATAATCACATTCTCGCGCGTCCCCGCCCAAATTTCGATTTAAAATTTCTTCATGGCTTTATCCAAAAATATATATACATATATACGGTCGGTGTATACGTAACGCTACACCCTTACAACGTACATCTTTACGAATTCGGGCCACAAATTTCACCAACGAACCGTTTACTAGATCACCATGCGTTTCTTTTTTTTCTCCCGCTTCTTTATCATTGAGCGATATCCATAATCACGCAAAGGAAAGTTAACATTCGGTTGTGATCACGCGGGTTAATATTAACCGATGTTAACCTGAATTTAATGAATGATAGCCACTTTCATTCACTAATTTGCGTTTTTAACAGCACTCCGTTTCCCCGACAATTGATAGATTATAAGGCGTGTAAGCGGATTTCGCGGGACATATACACCGACTTGTTTGCTTCGTTTCGCTTTGTTTTTTTTTTTCTTTTTGCTTCTTTATTGTTACACATCCATACGCATGCTACGAACTATTTAAAAAATTTGCTCTCGCACTTTCGTTCGTTCTTCTTCAATCGCTACGTTCGTTCTCTGTTTTTTTTTTCTGGATTTTCTCACTAGTTTTTTCGTACAAAACAAAATGACATCTTTTTGGCATTGGAAGAAAAAATACACTCTTTAACGTTTATCTCTTTCTTAATCCGCCTCTCCCCGTCCCTCCTCTTTTTCGCTAATTAATCCCTTTATGGATCAGATTTCGGGTTTCTTTTTCTTCCTTATACAGGAATCTACGCAACAACTCGCCGAAGAATCGCGCAAGTATCTCGTTTAACGATTTATTAAACAAATTTCATTACGACATTCTATTTGAAAGAAATATTTAGCTTTATTTTGATAGATTTGCGCCAGCTAATAACGAGAAATATCACCGTTGTTGAAATACCACCATTGTCATTGCGTATCAGCCTGTATTTCGGACAGTTCATTATTTCTTTTCGCTCTTCGTGATAATATTGATTATTGTTATTACAAACGCCTCGCTTAATTATTTAATACTATTTTGGCATCGTCGAACTGTATAATTTTCGAGTTTCCGCTTTGTAAAAAAGTTTCTTTTTTTCCTTCAGCAAGAATAACGCATCTCTTAGGACGCATCTACTTATAGACAGATTGGAAGTTTCGTACGATGGTGTCTCGGGGTGCATTACGTGGCTAAGTATAAATTTTCGGAAGTCGATGTGGAATTTTGATTTCTTTTCACGATTGCACGCGGTTGCATCGGACGTCGCGAGAACTTACTTATTTTCTTTATCGCATTCTCGGCGATCGATCCATCAAGTCTTAACGTGGCTCGTGATTCGATCTTCGTCGCGCGAGAGAGAGATTAAGGATGCAAGCTTTCCAGCAAGAGACACAGATGACACAGTGTATCACAGTGAATCATTACATCCTTGTTGCCAATGTTAAACGAAGATGATTACTTTGTCACGCTGTGTCGCTTGGTGGGAAGCACCAAAAAGAAACAATCCTTGTTATTATGCGAAGAATAAATCTTGAAATACCCGCGACGTCCGCTAGATCCGAGAATGATCGTCACGAAACGCTTAATTAATTGTAACTTGGACAAAGGCGCCTCGTTTTATTGTATTGTCATTTCTGGCGGAATACGAGGAGGACAATAGCATCTCGCTATACATACATTAAGAAAAAAAGGAAAGAAGAGAAAAAGCCATCGGGGGGGGGGTGGAGCCCGATGCTATTCTACATTGTACTCTCACTACCGTCCTTGCTGCTCTTATCTAGAAAAATGGATCGGTGTATCGAGCGGTTTATATATATGCTTAAGCGAAAGAAACGAATCACGCCCGAAATTATCTCGTCCCGTTTTACCGTATCTATACACGTGGTTATCACGTGAAGAGAAGAAGTTGTAGCGAACTTAAGGAGAACAAAGATACGTTCTTTTTTTATTTATGTTTCTCATTTATGTTTCAAGAAGGAATCAGCATATTGAATTCGATATCAGACGTACTGCGACTTTTTCATACGTCTGGATGGGTGGCTTAGTTATCCTTGATAAATTTTTAATTTATTCAACTATTATAATATAAAAATTCCTCGTTTTATTTATTCGTCTCCAGTAGACTTTACCCTGAACTTTGTGAAATTGCGCGAACCGAGAGACAATAAATTCGAGATAAAATAAACCGAGAGAATCAAAAGAGGACTACGTTTTTTTATCCTAGGCGATTTGTAAGGTTCCGAGCAAAAAATCGACGTGACGTATTGAAATTTTTTACGTGTTACAATAGAAAACATCGATCAATCGGTGCACGGGAAGTCAGACAATCTCAACCGAAAGTCGAACCGCCAACTTGCCGAAAATAGAAAAAACGGTAAACAGTACCGTGTTCTCAAACTTAATTAATAAATATATAATATACATTAAATTAAATTACATTACTAGTTATTACTGTTGCCGATATTATTATTATTATTTATTATTATTATTATTATTATTATTATCACTATTACTATTACATGCGATAACTAATGAATGATAATATATTAATGATTCCTATAATACTCCAGTAGGCGAGGGTTGGTCGCGTCTTGCTTCTTTCTTTTTTCATTCCACCGATTTGCGAACGCAAAAGAAAAGGGACTCGACTCGGTGAACACGAACCAAAATCAAAAGCTCGCCCTTAATTCACTCCTCGTTAGCTAAAATAGAAATTTCGCGTCTTAAAAATCGTACTACGCTTATTTAAGGGATCGCAGACAGAGATATAGCGAAAATAAATAAATAAGTGGACCTCCTCGGCTACTAATCCTGCTGGGAGTTTCTGCTCGCCTCGACTTTTCTCCAGTCAGTTCTCCGCGACAGGGTATCTTTACTTACGTACAACTCAGTTTGCCTTCACTGAAGGCAAACGATGAATTTCGCGGCAACGAGAGCTGCTCTCCGGAAAGTTTTACTGTTCTATTTATTGACTCTTGCCATTGCATTATTGATTAAACCCTTACGCTCACCTAGCCCAACGTCACATTCGAGGAAAGCACCCTTTAAACTCTGCCATCAAGGTGACATTCCAGGCTTTTGATAAAGAAACATGGCGAATCCTCAACTGCCAATTCTTTTCGGAAGAGACCCGAATTCTGAATGACAGTGATGAAAAAAATATGAAAAATGTGAAGACAAAGAAGGCGTGAAATCCTGGTCACAATTAACATTATTAGGAATAACGACAATGGAATGTACATCGCGATAATCTAACGAGAGCATAATGAAACTAGGAAGAAAAGTGATCTTCATTCAGGATTCTTCCGGACTTGGAAACTTTTATGAATCAGAAGCAAAAGCCTAGATATGCCACATCAAGAAGCACCAATCTATCGTATCGAGATCCTCCGAGAAAGTTTCC
This sequence comes from Acromyrmex echinatior, assembly GCF_024713525.1. Classification (NCBI taxonomy): domain Eukaryota; kingdom Metazoa; phylum Arthropoda; class Insecta; order Hymenoptera; family Formicidae; genus Acromyrmex; species Acromyrmex echinatior. The sequence continues at coordinate 7,296,511 of NC_141862.1, read as the reverse complement.
ATGATGACAATGGACATTTGATCCATCGGAAAGCACACTGCCAGAGGCCACGTCGATTAGCCCTGAACGTTAAAGATTATTAGCAGGATCCTGTTGCGAAACTTTGTGCTGCTCGCAACAGACTTAGACTAATAGACGATTAATATATATAAATAAGATTGAGAACAATAGAGAAGATAATGGATAAAGAGAAGATAATGGATTACAAATCGAATCTTTTCGTTTCTATTGGTTCAATAATAATGCGTCAAATCTTAGAAAACCGATCGAATTCCTTTTTGTCGCACCGAACCGATTGACCTCTCGACTACTTTTCTTTCGTTTGATGAGATATTAGATACGAATGTCATTATCCGTATTAAAAAATTAATTTTTATGAAAAATTAATTCATACAATCATCATCCTAATAAATTTACTAAATTTTATTGAATAACGTCAAATTTTGTTGCAAACGACAAGCTAGCATAAAATCGCACTATTAACTAATTGTTGTTCGAGTAAAAAGGATCAAACAAGGTGGAGCAAGCAATAAGGGAAGAACGTCAAGAACTGACGATGAAGACAACACCTAGCGTATCCAGCATATACCGCCGACCATTAGATACACCTCTACCTACGCGTCACGTGATTGTTAGATAAATGCTTTGTACTCAGCCGACCCGAAGGGCGCATGGTTAGTATTATATCGCATGCCACTTGAATTAATCGTACTTAGTACTTAGCTATGATGAGTACAAACACGTAAATAAATACGAGAATAAGAAGCGAAATGTACAAAGGCTAGAAATCAGAGATATACATTACATATCATTTAATTAATTTAAAGATTTGAGATCATTGTGTTGTGTGTCGTCGTCTGGATTTTTTTTTTTAGGATTGTGCTTGGACTTTCGCGAAAAATAGTTCAATTAACAAATATAAAAAGGTATTCTCGAAACTATCGGCCCTTTCTTCTTTGACTTCGACAGATCCAAAAAGAAATTTGGAATCTACTGTCTTTGTTAGAATCCGAAAGAAATTCGGATTTAATTGAAACGTTACGAGATATCGATTCATCAAACACGAGATAAAAATATTAATTTAATTAAAACATTATAATATAATATATAAATATAATATAATAATATGATATATAAATGTAATATTATATATATATATTATTACAATATATATAAATAGATAATATTAATAGAGAAAGTCTAGGCAAAATAATAATATATAATATAATTACATATTATTAATATATATAATATTATATATTTTATATGACAAATAATATTTTACCTGAAGCTTTCTTTTTTAATTTTATTTCTTAATTTTATTTAATTTGGATAATCGATATTTTTATGCAATATTCATGTACATACATGAATATGATTAACCAATTTTTTCCTTTTACTTTTTTACGAAGTCTCTAGAAAGGTGACGATAATTCTGAGATCATGTCGTGCAAGTTTCCTTGGGTACCTTGAAGTGCATATACGTTCAATATGTGCTTTTATGTATACGTGTGATATCGCGTGATTCATCATCTAGACTTCGACTAGCTAGTAAGATTACAATTCTACCAACACGAAACCGTTATACGTAGCGATATTACTTAAAGTGTACAGGGTCAGAATACGAAAATCTTCGTATCAAAGTCTTCACAAGGCGTAGCTTTCATCGGAGCTTTCCTGATACATCAATAGCCTCGATCATTACCATTGTCTCGATTTTGCAGCCTCTATCTCGATTACGAGAGTCTCTTTCGAGTTCAACTCAGTAAAAAGTCAGTATAAAACGCGAGCCCCAACAAAGAGTGATGCAATCACACTCGGCGAGGCTTTTTTTCAAGCACGTTTTTTCGCTATGTTTAAATCTTGCGTAAAACTCGAAATAGAAAAATGGCAGTGCAAAGTGTGTGTTTCTCGTTTTCGGAATAACTAACTATAACGATAATAACAATATAAAGCCTCTCATGGTAAAGTTGCCGCCTCATCATTTTATCCTCGATCGGATTTGTCGCGATTCTTCTTCAGGATCTTGTTTCTCGAATCCTTTATAGCTGATTCGATTTTTGGTGATGGCATATTTCAATACAAGCTTCGGTCATCGACGATCGAAGCTGTATCGTCCAACCTCGACTCATCCAATCGCACCACCTTCTTGGTATGGTCCAGTTATCATACATGGATGCATTGGGAAGAGCGTTGTCCAAGTCATCGTGGTGTAAGTAGGTGATCTCATCATGAACTGTGAACTGGGGACATTTGGAATGTGCGAAAGTGGTGGAAGTGGCGTCATTTTTTCGTTTGTTGTACTACCAGGACTTGTTGCGGTAGTTGGAGTCGATGGATTGGTTGTCGACACGGACGCATTGCTAGTTGATGTTGTGATACCCAATTTTCGCAGTCGCATCTTTTCCTCCCATTCCTCCCAACCGTGCTTGGATCTGTTTAAATTGCGATGTTGATAGAACACCAAGCTAATTCTAGTCGGATTGAGTCGATTGGGTTTTCTCAGTGCAGTGGTGGCATGCATCTCGTGCTTCGCACATTCGAAGAGTACACTACCATGGCTTAAGGCAATCGCAACACCACCCATTTGAGGATCTTTAAAACATTCCTCATTCTCAGAATAGTCCGTTATTTCACCAAGTGGTTCTGCCTTCGGAGGAGGCTCTGGCAGGACCGGGAAATAAGGCGTCGATCCGTAAATATCCCACCGCGATGTATCCCACCTCGTCCAGCCGGAATTCAAACCTTGATACGTAGGGTTTAAACCTTGATACGGATATTGAGACGAATGGAAGCAACCTTCACGTTTTGGTTGTTGATAGAATTGTTCCGGTGTTTGATACGGGGATTGATTATGGTTATAGTTGTAACCTTCCCATGAGTTCGTATAAGGTTTCTCGAACACTGGATAGGGTGGATATCCGTACTGAGGAAACGTATGGTGATTTAAACCAGACATAGCATGGAGATCTTGTTTCACTTCATCAGTCCATGCGAGAGAATTCGAATTGGATATTTCTTGCTTGTTATCATAAAATCCTTCTCGCAATTTATCTTCCGTGCAACTGTCCTTCAAGTGATTAGATATACATCCGTTTTGGGCCGTGTTGCTAGATGGAGCGTCCGGAAATATAGGTTTGGAATCTGGAGGTTTTAAAAATGTTCGGGTCAAAGGATTTGGATAAGCATTAGGTTCCGCAGATAAATTCTGATTGGATATCGTTCGCGAGGGTGGTCTTCCTCTTGGCACTCGGAATGGTGATGGTTCAGACGACGTTTCCCAGGCAGTTTTAGTTTGGTCCGATCTTGTTAGTTTACCGACCCAAATCTTCTTGTCGCCCATCTGCTGATCAAATTGATGTGGATTTTTGACTTGATTAGAACACCATGAATTCGCCATATTCCAATTCTGTGGGTAAGAAACTTGATCGGAAGATGGCGATGGAGGATGATTGCTAACAAAGGATTTTGCTTCCGATTGTCTGTGCGCATGATAAATGGATTTTCGCTGATCATTCGACGAGCATTGCGCGTCATTTCGTTGTTCTGGCAAATGCAAGGAATTATGTCCCAAAACATTCGAGTTTGGAGTTTCCATAGATTTATGATTACTATTTTCCATGTAAGAATATAAATTTGACGTGTTACCATCGTAATATTGATTATGATAGTTAGAATTTACAGATGGTTGCATTTGTTTCGATGGAGATAGATGTTGCATCCTATTTGCAAATGTTTGTTCAACTTGTGGCCTCAGTAATGGCGATTTTGTAGAGTTTTCAGCATCCATGTAATTTTGTGTCATTGTATCCGGGTATTTCTGCGAATTAAAATCTCCCGTATATTTAGGAGATGTTAATCTGAATTGATTAGTGACACAATCTTGATTTATATTACGTACATGAACTGGCGACTGATTCATCTTGGATGGAATATTTCGATGTGTCATCTCCATGCCGAATGATGGATTGAGGGAGCCGAATTTTGAGGGAGAACAGTCATTTTGTCCGTTGACAGAAGCAGCGTAAATTCCAGAAACCATTTGATGATCGTAATTATTTTCCATGTTTGAATGTTCCAATCCTTTTAATGGAGCCATTTTCGGATCCTGAGACGTTGTGGTACAGCCCCTGGGTGATACATTATAAGACACCTCTCCTGATATGTGCGAACGAGGTGAAACCGGATGAATTCTAGGTGAACTTCCATAACATCCTCTGGCTGAATCCACTGTAGAGTTGGGTAGATTCCTCGAGCCTGGTCTGTGTTCTTCTTGAGAAACGGTACTTCTGGGCCTAGTATCATCTAAACTGGTACTGTCTGGATCCACTTTGATGTCCCTTTCTAAACCACCAAATGAAGGATATTCTCCCCATGAATTCAACCAATTATTTTTACGCTGTTCGAGCCAGCCGTTTCGATTCCACTGTTGCTCACCTTGATATGCTCCCCATCCTTGGTACATGGACACCGGACTATCTAAGACCGTGGATGATACCTGAGAGCTCTGCAACTGCGCGTCAATTCCCTCGAACATGGGTGTCATCTCCAGTGTTAACTGCGATTGTAGCTTAGAAAAATCTACGTGTCCCGAACGTCCGGAATCAGTTATTTTTTCCGTCATAATTTTGACTGAATCTTTTTTGCTGGTCTGAATATCCGATTCATCTTCTTTCCTTTTTTTACCATGACGTCTACACGGTTGAAGAGGTACCGATCTAACTCGAACCTCGCATGGATATCTAAACAAAAAGTAAAAGATATGTTTTATGTATACGTGTAGCATTTTCCCTTCTTTTCACGTCTACAGTCATAACTATCAATAATTATGTGAAACAATTTTTTTATATAGATTATTTTTAAATACTTAAAAGATACTAACTTAGATAAAAATTCAAGTGCACCGGAGCGAACCTTCTTCTCTTGACCTTCCTTGGAACCAAATTCGTCTGTGTCATCCATTATGTAAAGAGGTAGCACATGTAACTGTTCGTCTTCGGGTTTTGATAATGTTCGATGTTTTGTTAGAGTAACTACCTGATAAACGTAATAAAAAATGTTATAATACTTATAAAAAAACAATTTCATTTTTTCTAGATACTATAGAGAAAACAATAATATTACATCGCGAATCGAATTAAATATAAAATTCACGCACCACGGTACATCCATTATTCATGTTGTGTAAATCCCGATGGGAGTGTGCACAGAAATCAATGCAAGCCGTAACACCAGAAAAAGGTCGACCTGGTTTAAATCCTAAACGACATTCGCTCGCTTCCCGCTCGAATTGAGTTTGATTATTAAAAGCCTCTGGCGCAAGACTAAGATACAAAGGTGACAAAAGCGTCGCCAGAACATGCATTCTCTCTTCAACTTCTTGTTCCTGCGAAACAATTCTTTTGTTACAATATGCAACTGTTTTTTTAGTCATTTTGATTATCTTCAAGATATTTACCTCCGATCGTACAGACAATCGAAATTTGCGGACGGTTTTACTTCTGGCATATTTGCAGCCGTTATAGTACATTGACCAGGAGCAACCAAAAGAAAAGCTGGCGCCGCATGTGTCAGGATCGAGTCCTTGGCATGCACACGTTCGCGGTTCGTTGGTACCGCACCGTCTGGTGGTTGGAAGACCGAATCGATTGAGTTTGTGACTTAAGAGAGTATAGATACGATCCGCTTCGTGAGTCGGTACTCCTTCCCAGGCAACCATAGCTACAACGATCCAGGCGGTTGGACACTTATGACCTTGACGATGTTTTACCACGGTTAAGATTTTCTCATCAATGCCGGATCGTCGAATGATCTAATAAATTTATTAATGCTACAATTTCGCGTAAGGAGAAAAACAGACGCTGTTGCTACAAATATGTTTCTTTATAATAATTACTAATACAGTAATTTCACAATTGTTTTCAGAAAATGCCTTACCCACTTGGCCATTGGACATCCTTGCGTGGTTTTGCCCTCTTTGCCAGTATAGACGACCTTTTCGAATCTTATCGCGTCGCCCTTAAGGCCAGTTCTTCGTTCGAGATCATTCCGAAGATCAGGCAGACTTGCAGCCGCTCCGAGGTGAGTGTAGTACGAACCGGGCTCTGGCGGACCTTGTGGTTGAACCACATTTTATTTACGAGCGGCTGACACGTAAACGAAAGGAAGTAACGGAAGCGGAAACATTTATGCCGTGCACATAGTAGATACGACCTTGCGAATAGGGTTACGTTAGGTACACACATTCTCCTCCGGATTTCAGGATGCATAACCGGTTGGTGTTATTGGTAATAAAATGTATATTAGTATGTTTATTAACTTTCTTCCATGTGTTCTTTCGTGGTTAGTGTGCTTTTTCAATGTTAGTGTAGTACGGAATACGTAATTGTAACTCACATTTATCGGCGGGGAAGCAGTTGCAGTCCGGTACTTCGGTCCTGACATTGTTCTTCAATTTGTCCAAGTGATCTTGCAACTTTGTCGTCACAGTCGTCGTAGTTGGAGTATGCGGACTATGTGGTCCTTCATTTTTTAATTCAGCTTTTTCCATGGAATCGTCTAGTATTTCATCCTTGGTTTGGAGACCCTGACAACAGCCGTCTCTTAGGTGTTCAGGAGTCGGCTGTTCGGTCCCGCCTCTTCGACAGCACCACGAACCGGTACCCGGCGACACCTTTGCGGGTCCACCATCGCCGCGAAACTTATAATCTCGAGTAATCTCTTGATTCTCTTCGTTCTCGATTATGTTGGATGTATCATGGGATACGTGGACATAATTATGTTCTTCGATGTTCTCCTGTTTAATTAATCGGTTAGAATCGCATTTATCTTGGAAAGATATATTCCGATCAGCAGCGTTTGTCGTCTTCAAAAAATCCAGATTATCGCTTTTTATTCCATCATTTTTGGATATCTTCTGGGACTTCTCGAAAGACGTATCCTCAATTTGATCCATGCACAATCTTTGTTGGAAAGACTTGTCGTCGATCTCTTGATCTTTATCATTTCTTCCTTCTGTATCCCAGGAATGTTGATCTTCGTCTTTGTCATATGATTGACTCTTATTTTCTGTAGTAAGCTTCATAAAATTTTCGAAAACTGTCATTCCATTTTCTGGTAATGCGGAATTATCTTTATTATCAATATCGTTATTATTGTGATTATGTTCTCCTTCCGTCCATTCCCATAAGCCACCACCGTCGGGCAAATTTTCTACCCGAGGGTGGTGGCTATGCAATAAAAAATTACCGGTCAAGTTTTCATTAGATTGCGTCATCGAAATAATATTTGATTGATTGATAAAATGATCCGTGCGTTTTTCTTGCATCTTCTCGTTGCTTTCATGTGCATCGCGTATTTGATCGTCCGTTGGATATTCCGAAGAAGATCCATTATTGGTATTAGTATGTTGTGATTGCATCTGATGGTGTTGATGGGTTTGCTGTTGTTGCTGTATTTGCTGCTGCTGTTGTTGCTGCTGCTGCTGTTGTTGTTGTTGTTGTTGTTGTTGTTGTTGTTGCTGCTGCTGCTGCTGCTGCTTATTCAAAATCATCGATTTCAATCGGCTATTAAGATTTACTCGATTGGATTGAGCATAAACATGGCTTTCCGAATTATCTTGATTTTCCGGAAATCCGTTCGGTTTACTAGTATCTACTGTTGTTTGTTGTTGCCATGCAATTCTCTCTCCTGAGTTTTGCATGTCTTGCTTTGTCGTCTGTTGTCCCCAAGTCGGTTGAGTTTCCGATACAGAACTTACAGGCGACCAAGACATTTGACTGTCCAGTTTATTTTCTTGTGACAGCTGATTTTGCCATTGATGACTCGGAGTCCGTCTAGGACTGGGCTGCGAATCTTGCCATTGTTGCTGTGGCTGTTGACTATTATCACTTTTTATGCTATTTGGTGACCAATTCGGTTGACTAGTCGGCGTGTCAGGCCACGATATTTGATTGGACGGTGTGAGTCTGGGATTCTGCTCCACCTTGGTCTGCTGCGGCCACTGCTGTTGTTGCATCTGCTGTCCGGAAGGCGTCAATCTCGGATTCTGTTGAGATCCTTGCATTTCCGGACTATTTTGCTGCCAGCTACGTTGGCCAGATGGCGTCATCCTCGCATTTTGTTGAGCATTACTGTGTTGGTGGTCTGACAGTTTCGGAGAGTGCTGCAGCCAGGTCTGATGTTGAGACGGTTGCTGATTGGATGGCGTCAACCGTGAGTTTTGTGGATCCCTTAGCTTTGGACTCTGTTGCGACCAGTTTCCCTGAGTTTGTTGTTGCTGGTTGTCGGCGTTTTCGGACCACGATTGTGGCGTTTGAGGTTCCTTCACGCTTCCAGTCTCCCAGCTCATGTGACTCGCTGGTCTTGGCAGTTCCTGTGATTGTATTTGAGTAGTTTGTTGCTGTTCCACCTGAGACTTCATGTTGCCTTGCATATTTTGTTGCTGTTGGTGTGGAGGTTTCTGTGACTGTTGCATCGCTCTTTCCTGCCAATTCATGTTGCTGTTGACACTACTGCTCATTTTTCCACTTGTGTCTGACCATACATGCTGTTGATTATTGTCGATCACCGATTGTTGTTGCATTTGTGTTTGTTGATGTTGTTGCTGCGAAACCATTTGCCATTGATTCTGCGTTGATTGTTGACCCATTTCCACATAGCCTGGATACCCGTTAGAGTTGTGTAAACTCTGTGGGTCCGGTTGAAGTGGATACCCAGGCATCTCGTTTCCCGACACGTTAGTAGCGGCGATCGTCGCAAATCCCTTTACTTGAGTATCCGCGGCAGTTTGTTGCTGCTGCTGCTGTTGCTGCTGCTGCGATGGCTGCTGCGGACCTCCTTGTGGTTGTTGCTGACTGTCCATATGCACTGAGCTGCTGCGACTCGTCGGAGTTGTCGACGGAGGCGGCGCCATTGTCACGTCCTGCAAGAAGCCCCGTTTTGCGGTGTGTAGCGTTCGTTGCAAATGCTTCATATGATTCTTTAGAATGGCTATCGAAATAGGGACAAATACGAGAAAATTGTGAGAAATGGATCCGCGCGAATTAAAAAACATAAGTGAAAATTGGAGCTACATATTTATTAATCAAAAACACTTACTTGTTGTTGATAGCCATTTACATAGTCTTGTCGCTCGTAAGCAACTGATTGATTAGTGGTAGCCGAGGGATCTACAAATTGTCCATTCAACTGCCTCTGAGGTGTCGAAACCACTGCCTGTCCTCCGACAGGGGTCAACGGTGAAGGTTGCCCCGTGATGGTGTACTGTCCCGTCGTTCCAGCTCGTTGAAACGCAGATTGGTCCGTCGTTATAAATGTTTGTTGCTGATACGGAACTATAATATTAAAATTAATACGTTGATATAGACACGCGATCTTACATGACATGACATAAAGATGGTCATGTCTCTCATGAAAAACATTCAGTATATACGGTAGTTTAAAAAAACAGAAATTATTTCGGACAACTTTAACTTATTCCTTTTCTAGAGTGATACAATGATTACCGAAAAACTATATAATAAATGTCCTTGTTATTTCGCAAGCATTGTCTGTTTCGTATTGCTATTATTTCGTTTGAGTTTCATTCACCTGCTTGAGGATGATAAGGTGTTGCGCCTCCATACTGAGGATGATACCTCAACTCTTCGAGTTGATTTGGTGCGGGAATCTGCTGAATGAATTGCTGAGGTGGCCACGGTGCTGGTGATGTTTCGACCGCTACTGTGCCAACTGGTCCGACTCCCTGATGCCAAACCGTATTTCCAAATCCAGCTGTGGGACGGAAACCGGCGCCGGAATCACCGTAAAACGGCATTACTCCGGGTGACTGCGCATAAAGAGAATGGACGAATCGTCGTTTAATTTAACGTCGTTTTCTTCAGACCGTGAAATTCTTTGTTAACGTATCGAGAATTGAGGATTAAAATTTGAATGGGGAATTTATATTAGAGGTGGCATTTTTACCTTGCGCTTTGTTTCACTCATCTATAAATGTAATTCTGGCACATATATAGTTTTGTAAAACTATTTTATAATGTAATAAACAACGATAACGGCAATAGCTGGAGATAAAATAACGTGCCACGTGTTTAAAAATGGAGCTGTGCGAATTCACTTTCGTTTATTTCCATTCGCCCGACTATTCTCTCGGCTTTGTCTGTCCCGCGTTTTCTCAACGAAATAGAGCGAGAGAACAGCGCGCGCGCGCGCACGCGCAAGAGAGAGAGAGAGAGAGAGAGAGAGCTCGGCGAGCTGGGATGGAACGACGGAGACGGCATCGAAGGGAAAAAAAGGACGTATGGAGGCACAGCGAGGTAGAGAAGGAATCGTCCGCAACGATGCGAGTCGAAGGAGAAGAAAGAGCCGGCAACCTCGCAGCCAGACTGTAAAACTTTGTGCAAAACGAGAGTCAGAACGATTGGTTCGTTCGTTCGTTTACCGCAGTCGATCTTTTGTCATCCATTCACAGCGGTTTGCCCCATAAATAACTAACGAGTGACACATCCTAGTCTTTAGAAACGAGACCGAGATGAACATTCAAACTTCGAACAGCAAAGCAAATTCGTTTTTAGATCTTTAGGTAGTCGGGAGGAAATCGTATTTGCTTAATCATTCTAAATTGATGCTTAGCTATCGAGTTTCCGTATGAGCAACCTCCGTTAAGCGATTACACACGTGGCTCCAAAATCCAAAAGCGCTGATAAAGCACATCGCGCTCGCAAATAGATAAGAGGCTTAGATCCTGCGTTTGTCCATGCACTTATATGCATGCGATAGAAAGCAATTGTTAATGTCAGAAAGAAGCAAGTGTGAACCCTTTCTGTCCATTTAACGCGTTATCGCATATGAGCTATTGAATCAAACGGCTCGTGCCGAACGTTCGATCTCACCGAGAGTCGTTTATCTCAAAGCTTGGGGGAGTCGACCCCCTCCCCCCCCCTCTCTCTGTCTGTCTTTCTCTCTGTCTCTCTGAGAACCCTCATAGTGACCGTGAATCGGTGTTTGTGGTCGAGGCTGATAGCGTCAAAGAGCTGGGCGTTTCGCCAAGCGTGGCACGGGATACCTTCGGTATCATCCTCCTTCTCTTCCATCTTACGCGCACATTGCACACGCACGCGCGCCCTGTCTCTCCCTCAGGGAGAAAATCCTTCCGTTCTCGTGGCATCGTGACCTAGGGCAACCTAAGACCCTGGCGTGATAAAACGGAACGTTTTGTGACAGCACCCAAACATGACCCTCGGGAGCCAAGTTGCCCTTCCGGCGGATATTCACGGGAGAGTTTGTCGACCCCGGCCGCTCTTCACTTGGCTCTTCACCCACTCCCCCCCGTTTTCTCGATCTTACCACCGTGGGTGAGTTCAACCGCGTTTACACAGTCACTGTAAATCGATGCAACGCGACGCGTGCCTGGATCTCAAAGAGGGAATTTTCAACCGCGGGAGAAATGGAGGAGGGAAACAGGTGTATCCTCTCGCTTTCTGCGAACGTTCGCGTGCGGCTAAACCGCATGTACGTGGCAACGGGAACGCAATTCGCAATTTGCGCACCGCCAACGATCAGACGGCGGCATTTCGCGGTTTCGGTTTATTGCATAATTGGACGCTCCGACGAGTACGACCCCGCCGTAACGTTGATTCCTTTATCGCCGCGGCATTAGCAATTATCGTGCCGCGTGCGACACCGAATGTGTTTGCCGCAGTCGGATATAGCCGCGTTTAAACGTGCGAAATGCACAATTAACGCCGAGCGTAGACATCAATGAGAACGCTCCCGCGTTTAAATGCAACGCAGAAAGGGAGCGACACGCCAACAGATTATATTTTGTAACCGTATGACGTATATCGTATTTCGCGAATGTACAAGTTTATTACCTCTGGAAGTGATATCGATATTGCAACAATAAAGCTAACGATAAAGATAACAAATTGGACGTTTATACATACGCACGCATTTTACGCAAATGTTGAACGCTACACGAAATATATCGAAATATTATGCAAATTAAGATGACCGCGGCTGCGTGTGGCAAACGTTCCGATTAATTGACAATTTGAATTCGGGTGAATTAATAGCATTGATTATATGATGTATCTTGGGATTGTATGATGCAGTTGCGACTTTCGGTTCGATTTTTTAATTGAAGATGTAATTGATGATTCGTAATTTTAACTGAACCTTTTCTTCGGCTCCTCGCTGGCAACGAGTCACCAGATGTACATAATTAATTGTATAGCTCGTCTAAAATATTTATGTGAATCATTTTTTGAAATATTGTATTAAAATATTTCACAAAAATATTTTAGAAGTATTATACAAATATTCTAAGAAAAAGAATACTTTTAAAAACTCGAACTTTCCGGACATATTTATATTTTAGAAAAATTTCATGTAAAATTTCTGAAATGTTTCGAAATCCTGTAATGAAATAGTTTGCAAATATTTCTAAAATATATCATGTTGGTACGTTCTACCGCTTAAGTTTTTTTTTGTGTGCCATAGACTTCCTAGTCGACAATAATTTAAAACATCAATGTTACAATTTCACACTCAACAATATAATCGTTATGTAACACCGTGTGTGTCATATCTATATTCTTGACATTACTGCAATATTGAGGGGATAATTTGAGATTTTTGTCTGAAGAACGCTTAGTAAGTTCAATGTACACTGTGTGGAAGAATTAAAAGATTCGTTTCGATGAACAGAACGGTAAAAAAACGCGTTTCAATTGCAAGATTACGAATTTTTATCACCGGCGCAATACACGATATGCAGTATCCCTCTTAAGCTTGCGCCAGACTATGTGCGATTCGTAGTGATTCGTGCCCTTTGATTTCGACAAAACCACTTCACTGGCGCATTGGCACGAATGGTAAACGACGAATGCAAATTCGACAAATATATGTCCATTTGCACTATTTGCAAATCCCATACGAATAGCAAATTGCGAATTTCGTACTGCTTCGTATCACGAATCGTGCACAGTCTGGGACTAGTTTCATCCATATATCGATATGTAATTTATTTCATTAAAGAATACACACGTAGAGAATTTCACGTGTCACATAGACGAACGACCGACCATGTGGAGATGATTCATTTATCGTTCAAATTGCGCGTCCCAGCACCCGCGATTATTTCGAGGATGCGCAATCGTTCATTGTTACGGAAAAAAAAAAATGGTAAGAATTATTAATAATATTACGAAAAGTATCTTTCAACCGTAATATGAGTACATAACAAAAGTAGGAAATAAAGATTTTAAATGATCAACCTGGATTTTTAGTACTTAAATTCGATGTAAATTTATATACTACACTCTAAAATCTTTGGAGTAAAATTTAACTCTAAAGAGTGACAATTGAGTCAGTGTTGAAAAAGAGTGGCTCAATTGCCAATTTTTTTTTTTTTTTTTTTTTTTCAAAAAAGATGAGATTTTACTCTTTCGAGTTAAATTCCATTCTGGAAGATTTTAGAGAATCGAATCCACTCCTACAAACTGCGCGCCGAATTTAATTGTCAATCTTGAAACGCAATTCTAACAGAATTATTAAAACGTGTATTAAAAGAATCTCCATATAGGAATCGCGAGGACGGTCTATCCCGGCATACCTCGGCGTACCCCTGCGACGCGAGCGGCTACCCTTGCCGGCTTCTATCGTATCGTTACTTCTCTGCTCCACCTCTTGATACCGCTCGCTTTTCATCGCTTCTCTCTTTCTCTCCTTTCGTCCCCGGGATACGTCGTTCTCCTCTTCCCCTCTCTCTTTCTCTCTGTCTCCATCTCTTTCTATCTCTCTCCGTCTCTCTCGGTAGGTCGGTGGTTCCTGTTCCTGCGGGTATTGATTCGCGTTGGCGGCCGGTCACCGCCCCCGCACTCACTGTCTGCCGGTAGTCTACCCTTGCCCTCCATGTTACGCCGCTATTTCGGCAGTCGATTCCTTTGCAGTCATGGACCGTCGCGAGCAACGTCGCTTCGCGAACGTTAAAATTGCTTTTACATGTCCTAACCGGCCCAATTTCACCTTTATAAGGTGATCCTTGTAAAATCTCTTTACATAGACCGGTATTCTTAGTCCATTCTTATTTTAAGACCATCTTAAGTAATGTCTTAAGATGCTAATACTGTTCTCTGAATTGAATCATGACATCTTAAGATTACATTTAAGATAGTCTTAAATATAAGACTCAACTATGATAGCGCGGCCTAAGATTTCCAATCTTACTAGAATTTTCTTAAATCGGTGTCTTAGGTGCACATTTGGTTTTGAGTCTTTATCGCAATAGTATTTATTATATTATAATAAAAGAGAGAACGCGATGATGAGATTCATCATTATTCGTGTAATTGAAACAATTCTAATAGAGAGATTTAAAACTTACCATGGATACGACAGGTGGTGGCGGGTTGCCGTTTCTGAGGGCGCCCGTTTGTTGGTTCGCCGCGGGATTGAGATTGTCCTTGGTTTGCTGCATGGGATCAGGCTGGTGCAAAGATTGTTGCGTTTGTTGTTGGTGCTGTTGCTGTAAACCGCCAATACCACCCTGCGGGCTGCCGAGACCAGCTGGTGCGCTATCAGGTGTGCTAACCTGCCGTGCGATTTTCCGGTAATTCTGCAACAAACATTGTCGCATTTATTTTTACGTGTCTCGCACATAATAAGAAACTCGTGGAAAACTCTACAATTTGAAAAATTATTTTAGTGTATATTCTGAAATTAATTTACATTGGCACATAATTTGAATAATATATGTAAAATCTTGTGCAAATTTTTTTTCTCTATGCAAAAAAGACTTCTTGACTCTAAACGTAGGTTGATCGAATTTATGATTGAATTTATGACTGAAATCAATAGCATGGAAACGATGAGTCACGAAGGGTCTTGAGAAAATTAGACTCAAATCGTAGGAAGAAAGGATGGTACTAAAGCCAGCTATACGGCAGTGGTGACCCTAATGCTAAAAATAACGACACCGCTTAAGTAGGCCGAGGCGGCTGAAATGGTTTCCATAGTTCAACAAGCATCGTCAACTAAGCTGATCATCATTTCCCTACAAATGTCTCCTTTCACACCTCCTTTCGAATTTGACTCGCCATGACGTAGTCGGATTTTTCAAAGCTTGATTTGTCAAGCATCAAAAATGCCTTTGCATTTCGATATACGACGTATTAAATATGTATTATATTATGTATCGATTTATAAATAGATAGGGGCCAAGTGGGACCTACGCTGAGCTCGCAAGGAGAGCTTCTTTCCCTTACGGAACATTTGTCACCCAGTGAGTTGCTTGAATCAGCATTTCGAAATTTCCATTCATATATGCCACATTATGTGAAAAATAAAATATTAAAATACTATTCTTTTCATCTATAACAGAACAAATTCCGAACGTTGAACGATCAACGGCGATTCTAAAGATGTAATGTATAATCACGACCGTAAGTCTTTTTATAAAAAATTTCCCACATTGTAGATCTAAAGAGATCCATTTTTTCATAAAAACAAATAAAAGAAGAAAAAGGAAAGAAGGAAACGGAAAAAGCCTTTAAAAAGCTGCCGCTTTTATGCCTCATGCACGTTGGGTCAATAAACCTTTATTGAATATGTCCAAAAGGGAATGATGGTTTCATTGAAATGTCAGTCATCGATTAGTAAGATGTAAGACAAGACGACTGACCTTTTTCAGAGAGACGGTTCGGATTAGCTGGTACTCTCTCATCGTCTACTTATTTTAGATCTTGTTACGATTCACCTTCTCATACAGATGTGGGCGAATAGCCAATTATCCAGGATCATCCGCGCGTAGAGTTTTCAAGATTCAGAGAAAGACAGGAGAGAACTCAGTTCCCGCTGCAGTTCTTCGCTTCATTTTCGATTAATGTTACTATATTCGAAACATTATATAGAAATATTTCACGATAAGTTGGAAAATACCCCTCCCTAAAGCTTTTAGAGTGAACTGTCACTCCAAAAGTGAAGAATAAAATCTTATTTATCAAGATTATAAAAACTGAATAATTTTGTTTTCAAGATTGGCCCAGTTTTTCACTCTTTAGAGTGAGATTTCCACTCGAAAGAATTTAGAGAGAGCAATATCGAGCATCGTTAACGTTTGTCCTCATATTGAGGACTCATCGACAGTGATATTTTCATTACCAATGATAATCGAGTCGAGATTAGCGCAAATGTTGACAGATTTGGATTGCCAATTACTACGAAGCTCGTATTCCACACAGAGCAGAGAGCTCTGGAAATAATCGGGCATGAAGCTCTGTGTCAAACCACGTGGCTGGCGCGTGGGCATTGACCGACCGCCACCAACCGATTTCAACGTCAACGTCGGCCATTCCACTCGTGGTGATTCACATTTTGTTGACTTAAGCCAAATGAAAGTATAAGTACATACGATACTATCGCTTCGTTGCGCTCCTTATTTTTCCTTCATACATTCTGTGCAACGCGACACGACTTTCGACACCAATTTATTTTAGAAAGAAATATTAATATACACGAAGTAATACGTGAAGAAATAGTTTCTTTTTATCAAGAATAGAGATTCGAAATTTAGAGTGTAAAATTCCGTGTGGATGATCTCTCATTTATTAAATTATCACCCTAGTAGAAGTTTTTGCAATTTAGTTACTTGTTACGCCTCTAACAAGTCAGTGGATATTTTATTCTTTCCCGAGCGTCTCATACGAGTAGCTTCACTCAATCGATCGCATTACTCGCAGGTCAACGCGTATATTTTTCTCCGTTATAGATCACCTTGATCGTCGTCTGGTTTCTGCGCGCGAGTGCGAGCGCGCGCAGTGATGGAACAGCAAAAAGTTAATAAACGAGCGGAATTCGTGACGTTTCGTCGGACCGCCGATAGTGGCGGAGGACACGTCGTTTGACCTAAATTCCGCGAACACGATAGACGAATGCCGACTTGCGTAACCGGCAGAGCACAATTCGCGAAGTCGAGTTTCGCGCTCACCGTTGATCCTTGAAGCGCAAGGGCCGCGTTTTTGTTTTGTAATCCGACGTGTTAGAATTGTAACACATCTCTACAGCAGCGAATCGTTATGATAATTTATGCGAAAATTGAATTGCGGTCTATTAAAGAATACAATAAAATGAAAGGCCGATTCTTGCAAAGCAATAAGTAATAAAGATTATGAGATCATCAGATGATGAATATGTAAGACTGTTATAAATGTAATGTATATACTTAAAAATATGGTTTCGACCGGAGTCTTCTTATTATTAGTCAAGAGCAAATGGTTATAACATCGCGTAAAAATTTGTAAATAAAAATCAATACGAATAAAAACGATTGCAGGACAAATAGAATATATTGTGTTCTATTTTGTCCTAATCATTCTTATTTATATTAATTTGTATATTTATTGAAAAAAAAAAATTATTTTAAGCAATATGTTACAACTCTTTGCTCTTGGCTGATAAAGAAACTTACATTAGTATAATAAAAAAATAATACATTATTGTTCTATTTTAAGAGCGAATACATTAAATTTATAACTGGCTCTTATATTTCTTTCTATTGTATTAAATCAACTTCGACAACAATCGATAACGTAATCTAAGCCTGCAGCTTTGTATAAAGTTAATTTAGAGAGAGCGTTACGTACAGGCTAAATCAATTAAGCGACCAAGTTTTGTTTCGAATCCGATTGCAATTTTGTAAAGATTTATATAACAGAGTTACGCGTGACATTGAATAGAAAAAAATATGAGCTATCGCTTAATATCACATTCACATATACAAGTAGCTCGAGGCTCGAGGCTTTTTATGAATCATTCGGTTTCTTTTTCTTTGTACACGTCGTGAAGGAATCGTATTGCGACATCGTAATCCATCGCTATCGCTTCGAGTCTCTGAAGCACTCCAAAAATATAAATATGACTGCAGACCGATGACGAAATATCAAATCGTCAGATATTTCTCATATTCTCCATTCTGTTTTTGCCGATTTCTCAATTCATTTAATCTATTTAATGTAAATATAGACGGTGTAAAAATACGATTCATCGAGTTTTGCCGAGCCGGCCGGTCGAAGAGAAGCGGGAGTTGTTGCGCTCGTGGAGAGGTGCGCTCCAAACACGTGCCAATTGCGCACTGTCGAGTGCCAAGAGATGAATTAAAAAGGTAATATTTCGTCGTGCAATCTCGAATAAAAAGGAGAGAGAAAGGGGGAGACTCACTTTTTCGCGACAACGTTCGTTTACGGGGCAATGCTTCGCGCGTTGAAACACACTCGATCTTCTCCTCGAAAATCTTGCCTGGAAGCACTTGAGAAACACAGAATGGGATCACTCCGTAACCGACTCCAGTACGAGCCAAGTTACGTATGTATGTACATATGTCGTACCCTACGTTTATTCTTCGCGCGCGCACCGTGTGACTCCTCTCTCTCTCTCTCTCTCTCTCTCTCTCTCTCTCTCTCTCTCTCTCTCTCTCTCTCTCTCTCTCTCTCTCTCGATTTATCGGCAGCGACACCCACACCAGCGAGGTAAGAAACCCGTGCCAGAAACTGCTGAGAAACTGCTTCCCACCGGAGAGGATTCGCGCCGAATACAACCCTGAGTGCGCTCGAACTTGTTCAACTAACCGATCGAATCGATCGCTCTCACACTCACGAGAGAGATCACTCTGGTCGCGGAGCGATCCGCCGAATAACTCCCATGAGACGCCTCTCCCTTTTCCTCCGGTACCTCCTCCCCTCCCTCCCTCCTCCCTCTCCCCCCCGCCCGCCCAACGCCGCTCCTCGTCCCTCTTGCTCGCATCCCTTCTCCCCGTTCTCTCTTTCTTGCCTCTTCCTCTTCCTCTCGTGCCTCTTCGCGCTCGCCGACTGCGTTCCCACCTTTCTACGCTCCCTCTTCGTCCCCCCCCCCCCTCCCCCACCAACCCCGTCTCTCTCTCTCTCTCTCTTTCTCTCCCACTCAGAGAGCACGAGCGCGCAATCGCACGTGTGGGTGTGCGCGGTCGTGCCTCGTTGTTTCTCTCCCACGACTCGCTTCCCCTTATCTCCCCACTGGGGGCCTCCGCGTCGCGCGTTATCGCGGCGCGATATCGCGAATTCCTGCGTCTCCTCGCGACGCGCCGATTTCTGCCATGACGGTACGATCGGAAGTATGACCAAGGAAGGTCCAATCAAGGAGTATCCCTGTAGAATACACAACATCCATATTTTTTCCAGCGAGACACGATTTTTTTCTGACGTCAAATCTTCGACGATATACCGAAGAAAAATTGAAGTGGAAGAATTGGATTGTAAAATTGGTCAGGGGATGATTACGTTTGACTGCCTCTCGTAATTATATCTGAGGATTCAAGAGTGATCAGTCGAACTCCTGACCGCTACATTGATCGCTTCTTCCACCTCGACATCTTCGAACGTGTAAACAAGCTTCGGCGGTCTACCTCTCCATCATGAAACAACGACACGACGCCGTTTCTTCCATGTAGAACAGCTCGCTTCGCTCGGAAACGCTCGTGCACGCTCGTGTCGATTTTACATGACCCCCCGCTCTTCTTCGTGTCCTTCCATTCCCTCTTTTTCTGTACTTTTGTTTTTCTACGGCTCTTAGTCTGGCGTTTTCAACTGTCTGGCGTTCCTAGCTAACTAAGTGTATTCAACTGTATCCAATATTTCTTCGGTATTCAAAAAAAGAGGAAATAAAGCGCCATCGATTTAGTAATAAATCAGGATGACTTTTAGTTATGGTTTTAGATTTAGCTGAAAAACGAGTAAATAAATTCAAATAGAATTATTTAACCACTATAAAGATTCAGCTTGAAGTTTGAGGCCTTTATTTCTAATTTGTGTATTCACATTATGATTAAAAAAAAAAAATACTATAAAGCTTATATGCCATATTCTTAACATCGACATTAAATCAAGTCTTGTTTATATATAATATATATTATATATATTATATATATTATATATATTATATCGCACTTTATACATTTCATCTGTTAAAAACGATTATCGACCTTAGTCCATCATTGTTTATTGTTTTCACATAACACAAGAGTCTTTTTATTTAAAAAATACCATATTTAATATTGTCAAATAATATTTGTTGGCTTAAAATCTTATTACGTCGCTTCTTAATCCTCCCGAGTTGAGATGCATCCCTCCCATAAGTTTTCTCACAATGTTGGAAGATTAAACTACACCTAACTACTCAAACTATGCTATATTTCAACAATATTATATTACGTGTATACCTACATTATATTGTATATTATAGGTCTGACAATTTTAACGGCATTATTTACGAGCGTAGGTAGATTAAACTTTCCATAATAGCTACGCGTCTCGTAATAATAATAAGAGGGGAAAAAATATCGGAGTATTATACGAGAAAAACACGCTTCAGGTATTGGCGGGACGACGTCGTGCTCCAACAGTGAAGTCGCGGAGAAGAAAGGAAAAACAAAACTTGCGTCGCGAAATTGCTATGGCTCTCCATAGGTAGACGATGGGAGCAATAGAGGGGCCGACGTTGGCGTTGGTGTTAGTGTTGGTATCGCCGCCACCACCGCCGTTCGCCGTTCGCCGTCGCCGTCGCCGTCGCCGTCGCCGTCGCCGTCGTCAACGGCAGCGGCGGCGAACGGCGACGGCGACGGCGGCGGCGACGACGACGACGACGACGACGACGACGACGACGACGACGACGACGACGGCGATAGAGAGGGGATGGTTCACCAACACATCATTGTAACTGGAGGTGGCTGATACGACAGAGGGGGTAAAACTCGGCCGGTAGTGGGGCAAGAGAATACCTGCCGCCCGCGCCGTCAAGAGAAATGTTTATGTATCGGAAGGAACGAAAAGCGCTCGCGCGTTCTAGCGAGGACATTAAGCATGGATAGAGTCGAGTTAATAATATATAATTCTTTAGTTCTTTTTTTTTTTTTTTAGAATTGCTCGCAAAATGGCTATCCGAGCGCTCTTTTGTATTTGAAATTTAAAAACGATCGAAATCGCCGTTCGAAGATGTAAGGTTTGATCTAAGAGTTATTATATAAAAAGATGAATTCGCCCGTTCGATGCCTTTTACGTAATTCGAAAAAGAAAGAAGACAGATGTTTCAATCAATTTCAATTGCTAACGGATAATCGATCCGACCGAGGAACTCGTCCCTCCGCAGGCGTCGTTAAGAGGACCGACGCGGATAGAGAATAGAGATGCCCTGAAAGAGGTCAAAAGGGCCGGCATGGCAACGCGCTCAGCAACAAGTTGCAGGGACGTTAATAAACGAGTCCTCGAAAGACCGTCTCACGGATTTACCCTTAAACCTTCCTCAGCTCGCTGATCTCTGCCAGCCAAGGATTTTCTTCGTCTTATTACTATATTATACAGGACGCTATCACGTTTGTGTATCTCCTTCTCATTTTTTTAAGTTATATGCTTTTATATATACGCGTGTATGTTTTGTGCTGTACTGTTGCAATGCGATGATGATTCATTGAAAATAAATCTGAAGAGAAAACAGAAGGAACACGCGTTGAAGGAGGAAAAAGAAATGAGAGGCGCGTTTATTTGGGGTTTAGTGGATATATACAAGTGTTGGCCCTATCTTATTTTACCAGGGCGATTAAATATAGGAATGTGGAGCTATCTTATCCACACATGTTGACTGATTAGATAAGAAAAGGCCCCGTGGATCGCCGGGCCGATTTCTTCACGCTACTAAACCCAATGAATAACCAAATAAAAGGAAAATTCGAGAAAGAAACAAGACAATAGCAAATTACACCTCGTTCTCGCATTGGAAGGCGAGCTCAAGCGTGATCGAAGTGAAGACCTCATGTCAAGCAACTCGACTTTGAATTGTGATTCAGTTTGACAGTGTAATGATCAGAAGGTTAATCGTGTAACTTTTTCCCTCACGCGAAAATGCGAAAAGTGAAAATTGTTATGAATGTACACACACACACACACACACACACACACACACACACACACACACACATATATATATATATATGCAAAAAATTTTCACTTTTCACGTTCCCGTTTTAGGGAAAGTTACATGATTGATCCCTGTAGGCAACATCGAGTTGAACATTGACATCCTTGCCTCCGCGAAAAAATGAAAATGAAACGCTCCAAGGACGATGAAATAAAGTTGCTCGCGCCGTCATTTCGCCGCATGCGTGCTCAAGTCCTCACGGCAGCTTAAGGCACAAGCGGATTTTAAACATGGCGGTGCAGTAACGCGGACAGGCGCAACGTGCGTCGATCAATACCACCTTGCTTAATATCAGTTCTGAAACTCCGTACAGCCGGTACCGAGAGATAGCTGGCCTGCGTCATCGAAGTAGGGTTAAACACATTACGGCCCGGCATCTCAGGCAATTAAGAATATAGATTACTAGTCATCGATTTTCGGCGATCCATTTCGATAGACAATAAAACTAGTTATTTTTTTTCACCACGTCACGCAGTTCGCGCGCAATTAGCTTAAGTCTCCGAAAGTCTGACGGTCCATTGGATCCATTCAACTATAAATCTCTGTCAAAAACGTTAAACAATTCAATTTTCTTTGTTACATTTGCAAATTTGGATTATCCTTATTAAAATTTTTATACTTGATATTAGTTCTTTTTTATACAAGCTACGTCATCATTCTGGCTTCCAGAAATTAATTAGTACCCTCTAATTTAAATTAAATTACAGACCCAGCGTTAGTAACTATGTATATTACAGATTTTGGCGTCAGCTTCGGAGGGTTGATTTATCCTTGAATCTTTACGCTCTGCAGGAATATATCCAAGAATAAGTCAACGTGACGATAATACTCCCCGCGATTTATGTAGGGGATTTTGAAGTTAAAAGAATACAATAATTCTGTATAGAGAATTATTACATTCGTTATATATAAGTTATTATCCTATTTAAAATATATACGGTTCTATTGTTATCAGTCACGTCACGTGCCATTTATATTGTCAAGTTAAGAATTGAATTATGGAAAGTAGAGTTAAATCGAGATGCATTACTCACCCTCGTGGCGCCTTTGCCTCGTCCCCTCCCGCGTTCTCGGAACGCCCCTTCGCCGGTCTGCAGGTGGTACAGGTGCTGAAAACGAAAAGGGAGCTGTTAAACGCGTGGGTGGATTACAATTTATGGTCGGCGGGATCGCCGTTTATCGCCGCATCGCGTTCGGCTATCGTAAAATCAAGGCAACCGTATCGCCTCAATTGACCTCGTTAAGTTCAATAGAACCGGTAATAAAAGTATAACTTCCATGGCCGGAGCGTGTTAGATCAGATTCTGGACGCGCGGTGTATATAAAGTGTTTCCAACTATTCCAGGATAGAAAGGCACAGATGCACTGAATTCGGCTGACACAGATCGTTGACCTAATCTCGCCACTTATCCCCGTCAACGTTTCTTTTATTTTTTTCAATTCGATTTCTTTATCCTTTTCAAGTATTATTTGTATTAATAATACATTTTGTGCAAATAACGTTTCTGAAAAATTTAATTCATTATACTTTAATCATGTTTTGTATGTCACGTTGAGTGAAAATAAGTTAAAATAATGAAAACGCGACGTATATAAATACGAAGCTTTGTAATTATTTTTTTGCGATTGTTATGTAATATTATTGTTCAGAAGAAATGCAAAGCTTTTGGATATTTTTCCATTTTCAACATCCTATAAGATAGAGAAGATCTTCGTTCCGCGTCGATAACGTTACTGCTTTACCCACAAACTTTTTTTATAAATTGTGATAACAAAATTTGCAGAAAAATATATGTATATATGACATTTTCATGTTGCAATAAAAATCATGCAACTTCATAAAAAATTATTGTCCCTTCAATAATAAAAATATTTCATACGAATTATATAAAATACCTGCAGAAAACTGCATTATCTTCAGAAAGTTAGTGCTTACCGACATATGATAAGTTCCTTCGAGAACATATGGTAATTGCAAATAAACGCTTATCATCTTTATCGACGTAACGAAAAGATTTTCGAGTGATGAAAAAGAAAAAGAAAATTATTAGAAAGAATCATGCATACTAATTGCACGATTGCGTGATTAGTAGCTCATTAAATATCAAAAATAAAAATTGCGCAGATATATTTTCAGAATTGTTTTTGCAAAATAAATAATTGTGAAATTAAAATTTAGATAATGCAATAAATGCAAAAAATGTAATGTAAAAATTGAAATGTATACACAATATTTAAAATTAATTAAGCAGTAATTAAGTAATAAAACAAATAATTAATATAAGTAAAGTTAAGAAATTGCTGATCTAAGGTTCTTTTAGATAGCACAGGGATTGATGGGTTGTAAAAAACTTTTCAACATTTAGACATCGAACGCTTGAAGAAATAGCGAATTTGGTGTCTGGTACATTTCTAATTAGGAAACTGCAGAAACTTTCTCCTGCGAAATGGATATTTGTCCACAATTTATTTTCTAACGAAATCAATTAAGTTTGAAATAAATTAAGAAATTTATTATATCTTATTTACGGAAATTTTTAAACTTTAGAACGCAACTGATTAATTATCTAGATTAAAATCATAATTATTGCTTTTTTACTCATGTTTTTATTAATATGCAGTTCTACTCATTACATAATTATATACCGCCACTTTGCGCCATTTTGCAAAGAAGCAATGAAAACAGTTTATTAATATCTGACGACTTTTCCGCACTCAAAGAGGCAGGCGTAATCTGCTATGCGATGAGGTCAAGATTGGTTTGCGAGGGTGAGGGTGAGGGTGAGGGTGAGGGTGACGAGTGAACATTGTGATTCAAAGGCAGGCGCGGAAAAACGTCCCCTTTCGCGGCACAAGCACGTATACACATACACGTACACACGCGTGGGCGATTATGGTCTAATTCCCTTATATGCGCATTCCTAGCAACCTGACTGCCTTACCTACCAACCTACCTGCCTCTTCGTAAGGCAACGAGGAAAAAATGCTCGGGTGCATCATAAGCACACGCTCGAAAGATAGGGGCGGCGGAGGCCCTCCACGATTCCACCCCATCCCGCCTCTAGCGAAGAAAATCTATGTGTATATATCTGTGTTCCCTCTCGGGCCTTTTCTCCCGCCCGCGCGGCTTTCTCTCGTGCGGGAGGAAAACAGAGAGAACGCGAGAGAGAGAGAGAGAGAGAGAGAGAAAGAGAGGAGGAAGGAGGAGAGAAAGAGAGAGATGAGCAGGGTGAAAAGGAGGCAAGGCAAATGTCAATATCGACGATGCATCGTTGAGAGGGCGGGAATGAGAGCGTAATTAATCGTCGAAGCCAAGAAATCTTTTCCCTCTTTCTCTTCCTCGTTCGAACAATTCACCGGCGTCTTTCTCGCTCGCTTTTCTTTCGGTGTGCATCTCCATACGGAAAATCGCACACATATAGAGAAATCAGTAAGGAAAAGACAATTTAAGCCCTGACCTCTCATTTACTCCTCTAATCTTTCATTTGTCCCACTAATTCTCGTTGTTATAACAGAACAGGAGTTTCGAATGCCTCCATGGTTCGCAACGTAAACAGTCCTTTAAGAAACAGCCCTTATAAATTACGCTGCATCGAGAAAGCAAGGAGGCAGCCTGGTGGCAGCCGGTGCTTATATTTATTTAAGTTTCAACGACATCAAGCATTTGCCCCCAGAGAAAACGTTGTGAATGTCAGCCCGCTTCTTAGCGCGGCACACATCTGCTACGCGCATCTTCTGAAAATCACGAGACTCCCAATTTGCGGTAATTTAAAATAATAATAAATAATCGAAAGTATTATAGAAGCAACAATTCCATGATACTCCCCCCCTTCCCCCCCCCCCCAGCCATCTTCCAACCTTTCCAAATATCCGCAATGTATGCCTGTGGCGTTCTCCAGAAATTCGACGGCAGAGGAACAATACGATATGACGAAGCGTAGTAGCGTACATTTTCTCTTATCGGGAGCTGTGCATCTGCCAGTACGAGGAAACGTGTTTACGAAATATTTTAATTACCTTATCGTCAAATCGCCGCGATCTGGCAGCTGCCGGTCGAAACGCGTGCTTCTAATTGCCGAGCTAGATGGTAGACGGACTTATAGTGCCTGGTTCCTTATTTTACGGGACGAGGATGTATTACACGAAGTGTCACGTACTTGTGCAAACGTTCATTCATGCAATCGTAGAAATATTTTATTGAAGATCTTGGATTAATTTTTCTCCCTCGTGCTCCGCGATGTGACTTAAAATGGCATCTGCAGTGTCACACGCGATGATCCTTTTGATACTGTATAGTGTTCGAAATTTAAAAGCGGCATCTCTAGAAAATGCGCAATAAAAATTATCGAGAAAACTTTAAATATACGATAAAGAAAGTCAAGAACGGTCAAATTTGGATGTTTTCAAAAAATACGTTATATAATCTTATATTAAATTAATTTATTTCAGATATTTCAGATAAATTTGACCGTTCTTCACTTTCTTTATCGTATTTGAGGTATTCACACATAAGGTCGTGCTTAAAATTCTTAAATTATTGAGAGCATTATTCATCAATTTCGGAGAACGCGCTTTATTTTCTCAGCGCTTCTTTTATGAATGAAAATCGTGGAAAAAAGGATAGGGAAACACCGTTAAAAAATCACGAATTTTCGTGTTCCACGTACATGTATCCTTCGATTCGTCAATAAAGGGAACCGCCGTCACTTTGGTGGCATTCCGGTAGTCTATATTTCCTTTCTTCGTACCGCGTATCCATTGCGCGCGTGTCACACGCATTGCGGTGGAGATAGAATTGTTTGCTTGATAGAATTGTTAAACGGAGGGACCACGAGTTCTGTCATTCGCAAAAAATTTTTGCGCTTGTCATTCAGAGGGAAGTCCTTTCCGTTCCCCGTTAACATTCAGTTGAAAAACGCCTACGTGATACCTATAAGCCTCACGTTTACAATGAAATTTTAAGGCGTAAAAGGCCTTTAGGCTTTAAGCCTTAAGCCGTAAGAAATTGACCAATCTTTCTTCTCGTATTCAACTGTAATTGGTCAATATCTTACGATTTAAAGCTTAACCATACCTGTTGTATTTCGAGACTAAAAGGATCGCGTTTAGCGATTACGAGAAATTCCAGTTTAGGATTGACCGACTGTCGCTCGTTGTGTCGTTCCTCGATGTAGCTGGAAAGATCATGCCGACGTTTAGACGCTGGTTTTTCGATCAGCTGACTTTAATTTCATCAAAACCATTTTCACTGTGCGACAGATGGCTGGCGACGGGACGGACGAAAAAACCGTTGCACCCATTAGAAGTGCGGCGGTTAAAAATGGTAGATACGTCGGATGGAAAGACAGGTTGCCAAGCGTGCTGTGCAAAAAGCGACGATGCGTTGAAGTTTCCGCGAATAATGATACTCGTCGTGGAAAACCGGCCGTAATTAACGCCAACGGGAAATCTGCGGTTATTCCTCGTGTCTAAATTGTCCAACGAAAGTAATGACCGAGTAACCGAACGGTTCAAATATAGAGAATTTCTTACACCAACAAAAGACTCGAAAGAGACACGTAATAACGAAACAAGGATTCGCAATAACGATTATTATATTGTTCTTCGTTGTATTTGTATCCTTGGCAATCTGCCTGTCTTTCTCACAACGAGACCAAACTGCTTTTCGAACGCTTTTAGAAACGACCCGATTAATGGCTCTATTATATCGACGAAAAGTATCGGCGCGGTCGCGACTTCCAGAAGCGCACACAACGAACCCTTGCCGGCCATGGCGTCGCCGGTACACGTGTTAGACGGACGAACAAGTAGTACGGCGTGGTAACGGCTTTAATAATTATTTTTACAACGTTTCCGAGTACACGCGGCCTCAGTCCGTCGCGCTTCGCCGACTCGCAGCTGGCTTCCATACAATCCTGCGGCCCATGGCACAAGGGCGGCTACGCATGCAAACCGGCGCGACGCGACGTCTTTCCATCGAATACAGTCCCTCTTTCGATTCAAATTGAGTTTCAGCGTTTAAATAAAATTGAACTTGGACAGCGTGAATAAATAATAGATTTTTAAGAAGATATGTAAGTCCGAAGATTAATTGCATTGACAAAAGAGAAAAAAAAACCTATCAAACTGTCATCAGTCTCATCAAAAAGTTTGCTGATCCCGAAGTTCAAGATTATCGGAAAGTTTATTCTATATACGGTAGATGTTGTTTCGATGTTCTGGAAAAAAAAAAAAAGTAAGTAAAATTTGTCGGCGTCAACGTGATGACGACGGCTGTATGATTTTCACCGCGTGAGGATTGCGTGGAAAGGGCGGTACTGCGTGCAGACTTGACCGGCAGGTGTAAGTAATGGAAGTAACGTGCTTTTAAAGCAGGAGGGGAATACTTAATACTTCTTCTGCATCAGGTGCTATTTTTAACGAGGACAGCTATTATCGCGATGTCCCGCGTAATTTCTCTACTTGTCAAAATGTTCGTTACAGTTAAATAAAATTATACGAAGCATTATTTTTATCAAGTTCCAATGTATAGTTAATTACTCTTCAAGAGTTCACAAATTACGTAGTAAGTCGTATTATCAATCTCAGCTTCTTCTTTTCAATGTAAACGAATAACGCATTCAAAAAGAACATTCATTTCGAAGAAAGTGAGCGATACTTTCTTCGATCGTGACGAAAGAAATTAATAAGACAGTTCATTTTCTTCAGACTCACTGCAAATGCAGCTAAATTTTCTCCAATGGGTAGATCGCGATTGCTCTTCCGTGCCAAAATCTTGGAGGGATCACCACGTGGCCATCGCACGTGGTCATGTTATTGTTTTGAACATAAGGGTGTTGTTACTCCTGCCCAGGAGTAGGACAGGGGAATAGGTACGGAGGGTCGGACACCCCAGGGTAGGGCCACCAGGAGGGATTTCATTCATGATCCCGAAAGCCACCCCCGTTGCCCGGCTCCTCCAGAGACTGCGAGAGCAGGGCAAGCGATACATTACCACCAGAAAAGGGTAGTTCCGTGTCGAGGCACATGACGTCTCGGCAAGTGAAGTAGGGGAACCCTCGGATTTGGCCATTTGATATCTTAATACAGAACCCGCGTGGGACGAAGAGGCGTTTGTCGAGTCAAGGACGCCCCCACGTTGTATTTTACTTAACGGCGGTCGCCACCCGCTATCGCCACCTTCGCCACACGGAGCAGTGAGGATAGCTAGGTCAGTTCTTCGCATTAGCATCCCCTGGACTTGAGGGTGACGGCCCTACCATCTTCCTCCTCCTAGTAAGGGTGATCATGTGGATGGTTGGCTCGTTTAATCGACCATCCTTGCGGTTAATAAAAACGCAGAAATCTTAGAAATTGATTGTCTATGTTACATTTAACGTCTTTTAACGTTAATATTGAAGACTTGTAAAATGCTAAAAATATTTGAACGTTTGGCTGTGGTCCAGTTCCACCAATGTAAGGTTAACTTTAATTTCGATTCACTTCAATTTACTTTATCTCTTTCTGATTCTAATGTCTGTTTCTACCAAATAGGTTAACTTTAATCTTCAGTTCAAGTTAGTCTATGTCTTTTTTTAATTTTTACAACTAGAAAAAGATGAAGCGTTAGTTAAGCGTCAATCAAAATTAAATTACATTAGTAGAAATGGATGTAAGAGTTAGAGAAAGATAAACGATAAGTGTTAAACCGAAATTAAAGTTAATCTTGTATTGGTGGAACCGGGCCTATGTCGTCTACCAATCAGAAGCACAGCCGACTCACCGTGTCATCAAGTTAGTCGTACACGGACCGGTTAAATCGAGCGATTCTACGGGCATATGATGGAGAGGATGAGAAAGCGGGGTGTCCTCACGTTCAAACGCAAATCAACCGACCTGGTTGTAACCCTCTTTAAAGTGTGCGACTATACGAAGGTATAAGTAGAGTGGTTGCATTAGGTTGCCAAGGTCGAGGTAAATGCTTGAGATTGCTTGATCCATTTTATTCTTATAATAAGGACAAAGTGACTTTCTATACTCGCACCCAGAAACTCACTTGAGAAATTGATCCGATTCTTTCACAATTAAAATTGCTGCTTTAAATCTCGACGCTTCTTCGGATTGTTTTTTTTTTATTCTTTCACGTGAAGACAAAAAAAGATTTTTATTTACAAATACCCCCGAATTTCAATTAATTGGTATTAAAGATCATGTCCTTTTCGAAGAATCCATCAAACGCTGTTTCTTCGAGCCTTGGCGAAAATAATAACGACAATCGGCGCAGAATCGCGCGACGTACATGTACAGATATGTCTCTCTTTTTCTCTCTATCTATCTTCGTATCTCACTCTCCGAAGCGACATTAACTGTCTACTTCCTAACTTAATCCGTAACTTCCGACGCCGCGACAATCTGACATCCTTTTTATTTTCATTGACTCGTTCCGAGCCTCTCTTGTACGGGGGTCTCGTTCCCAGGATTTTTCTATCCATCGAGCGAGTGTGCGAGCAAACGAGCGAGCGGCCATGTTCGTCTCTACCTATTCAATTTATATCGTTGCGTAGTACGCACGTAGTCAGGTCGTGTCTCTCCCTCTCTCGCTGTACCATCTCCTGTCTCGCAGACACGGATGGGACGAAAAAGAGTGCGCCAAATTGACCGACGGAGAGTGACGGCGAGAAGAGAGTGTCCATCCGTGTCCGTCGCTTTCCTCTTTCGAAGGCAAACTTCGGAATCACAGAGAAAGCATCATACTTAACATATAAAATAATTGTCTCTCATTAAAGATATGATGGAACCAGGTAATTATTTGTATCTCAACCATCTCAGGTAATTTCTTTATCGGGCACAACGGAGACGGAAGCAAAGTGGTAAACAAATTTGTTTAACGCTCGGAAAGATAAATAGTCCAAATTCCGTCTATATCGAGATAACGAAAAAAAAATAAGATTCTTTCCTTCTCGTTTAATGGAATAACAATTAATCTTTTCGGGGCAACATTGCTTCGGTTAGATGCTTCGGTGCGGTGCCAAATGAGAAATTTCCAACTATTAATCGGAAGACGGTACGCAGCCCTCGATTCCGGCGCGCAACGTGCCTTACTTACTGCCTTCCGCCTTTAATTAAAATTGCTAGGCTGCCTGCCGAATGGGCGCTCGCCACCTCAAGAATTCGTTCATAACTCCACGTGCGAGGCAGAAGATATCGGCTAACTGCCGTTGCCGTTGCTACCGACTGCTAGACGACGTATCAGCCGGAAAGCTCGTAATGCTCGATCAGCGTCAGTGAACAGTTTGTTTTTCGCTTCTCTCCGGCCTGGAAAGAGACAGCCTGACTTCTAGACGGATACGATGATTCATCGCTTTACCCCCCTATTCTACGCAGGGTGTTCTCATCACGCCGTTACTGTCCTCTCCCGGTTTTTCTGCGAAAACTGGCGGAATCGATGGCGATCGTCGTTGTTTCGCTCCCAAGGGCGGGAATTGGGATCGACCGGCCTAGCTGGAACGTCGTACAGTAGCATACCGTATATATCTGCATGCGTGTCGATCGCCGTTTCAGTGGGAAAACGGCGACGTTGCGTGGCAGGACACGCACGCATGTACAGATGCACATATGCACGCACGCATACATACATATATATGTGTGTGTGTGTGTGTGTGTGTGTGTGTGTGTGTGTGTGTGTGTGTGTGTGTACGTACACATACGCACGCATACAGCCGAAAGATTCGAAGCGGCAGATGTTAAAACGCCCAATGGAAACCGGTCATGTTGATGTAGCTGCCGACGTGCCGCACCGCACCGCACCGCAACACGAATCGCTATAAAAATATTCCGCCATTGTCTCGTCGGTCGCTGCTTTTTTTCGATCTATCAACGACCAATCGCAACGCTCCTCACGATTTAAATTTATACCGTGGCATAACAACACGGCTCGAAATTAACTGTTAAAAAGATTGGCTTTCTTTCTTCTAATAAAATCTGATCGTTCCAGTTCGTTCACACCGCGGCAATAAAACGAGACGTAGCGATAATAATAATTATTGTACAGCTACAACGAGGAACGCGGGCGACATAGCGCTAGGTTTTATAAGGAGGCTATTATATGCCATTAGAGTTTACTTTCGACATAAAGGGACAGAGGTCAATGACATGACCGTGTTAGACTACCTGGGTCCCTGGGTCGCTGCGCAATGAAAAGCGAGAAAAAGTTTCGGGTGTAAAGAAGCCATCGTCGCTGACTTGCGTTCACGGTCAAGGTATCGCCATTTTCGCGCGCGACAAACCGCGACTATGCATATCGTTGCGCTGAAACGAAAGAGCCAATCAATCAATTCCCTGCCGCACTATTCTCGCAATGAGATCTGAGCGAATTGCATTAACCTACAGACATACATTACATACGTGTCCGTACGATAATAGCCGCGATGCCCATTGCTATCTTCTGCCGCTGCGAGCTCTCGTTCGCCAGCCACAGCTCCCTTTAGTACTTCTCGATCTTATTCGCGATATCTTATGTGTTTTTAGATTCGTTCTTTCTGTATGCGGCTAAATTAATGGTATACTCGTTATACTTAAAATGAAATAGATATATATTTGAAGTTTGATGAAGGCGACGTAGAAAATTTTAGTGGTTGTCTCTCGTTCGGATTTGCCTCGAATTCTTCAGCTTGTCCGATAACAAAGAACAAAGATAAAATGCATCGTGTAGGCAATGTTTCCGAACGCAGTGTAGTGACAATGAACAGGTTTTTTGTAATAGACCTTGAAACATTCTATGGAATCTAATAGTAAATCCGATTTGTCAATTTATAAACGCCTTCGTATAAATTGACAAAGAGCTATGTTTTACATAAATCTAGAAACTGCGAAATTTTTAATACATTTTATTGTGCTGTTTGATATAAAAACTTTGACGCATAATTAGATAATATACACAGAGAAATATCATTTTATTGTTAAAAAAAGTGATTACTCAATTTATATTTTCTTCCTTTTAATGATTATCTTTAACAAAGAATATTTTCTTGATAGTAATTATAAAATATACTCGTTACAAAGACTCGTTAAGACTTATTATTATATGTTCAAAATAAGAATTAATTTTCTTTGAAGAATATTATTAAATTAATTGAAAAAGCGACTTTATACTATAACAAGCGAATCGAATTGTTTTAATTTAATAATCTTGATTGAAATATTAAATTTATTAAGATTCAGAATATATTTTGAAATAAATTTGATATGACGAACTTACAGTAGAATATTTAAAAACAAATAATTGTTACTTGCGTTACTTTTTTTCCTTTCGATGTGCGTATAAGAAATATTGAAATGTGATAAATTTTGCAAATTTTTG
Source organism: Acromyrmex echinatior (assembly GCF_024713525.1). Taxonomy (NCBI): domain Eukaryota; kingdom Metazoa; phylum Arthropoda; class Insecta; order Hymenoptera; family Formicidae; genus Acromyrmex; species Acromyrmex echinatior. The sequence continues at coordinate 7,263,174 of NC_141862.1, read as the reverse complement.
CACAGAGAAACAAAGATGAAGCTGCGCGAATGAATTATCTAGATTCTAAATGAAAAGAAGGGCTGTGTTCAATTTAGCATGGATGTCAAAAGCAACCGATCCTCTCTCAGCTCACAGCTGTCTACAATTATTATATTTCAGATCTCTCTCTCTCCCCCCCCCCCTCTCTCTCTCTCTCTCTCGGACAGACTACCGTATCGATCAGCCGGCCATATACCTGGGTTTTTGTCGCTACCACGATTTCAGGGAGAACCGAAGCTGTGACACGCATCCAGAACGTCTATCCTCTTTGTTATGTTAAACACATCAGACGCATCTTGTTACTTACTTACGGGAGCGCCGTTAGTCCCCTTCCGAGAATATTTTTTCTAGTAATTCCCCTTGCGCGATCAAAATTATTCAAACTTTTGGGAATTTTTTTATTATTCCGATATGTAAAATATCATAAGAGAAAAAAATTTCCTAATCGTTTCTAATAGTATCCTAGAGTTCATTCAACGTGATTATTTTCATTGAGCAATATTATATCAACCTCTTCAAAATGATAATATCAATCGAAATGTGGCATACATTCAAAGAACATACATTCCACATTTACACACACATTCATACCAGATTTACACACACACACACACACACACACACACACACACACACACACACACATATTCACACATACATTCACATATACATTATACAGCCATTTTGTGTTGCGTGGCCAGATTCTATATTATAGGAACTCTACATTCTAACACTCTACATTCTAACACGAAAGATATGTGTAGATACAAATATTTGCTAGATAATGTAGAAAATATCGATAAATTTTTTATCTATTTATTTACTCAATTATTGCTGAAATTTAGCTTAGTTTAAAAGCTTTTTTCTTATATTTTTCTGATTCATCGAAATTGATTTGCTCATCAAATCTGAGAGAGAGAGAGAGAGAGAGAGAGAGAGAGAGAGAGAGAGAGAGAGAGAAAATCTGGCAACTGTTCCTAACTTGGACAGATGTCTGTGCTCTTTTGGAAGCTGCGTGGATCGAAATGAAACAGAGGCCACGTGTGAAGGAAATTCATTTCCTTTTACGGCTGTGAAAAATGCGCGCGCAGATGTGTCCGGATGTTTATTTCGATGACAACAATTCGGGTACTTAATGACGGGTGATCGACCTTCTTTCTTTTTCTGCTTTACTGATATACTTTTCATGAATTTAGATCATTACGCATCGTCGAAACTAATGTCTCTCTCTAAACATTAGTTCCCTTCCGCTAGCTCGGTGAACGTCCTTTGCTTTATTTAATCAGAAAATGAACTCTCTAAAACTTTCAGAGTGGACCTCACTCTGAAGAGTGAAATCTTACTCTTAGACTGAAAACTGAACCACTTTTTATCAAGACCGGCTCAATTTTCTCTTTACAGTGAGATTCCATTCTAAAAAAAATTTAGAGAAAATACTAATTTTAATTTTATAACGAAAAGTAACAACTGAATGCAGAAAGTACGTGCATAATAATTTATAAATATTTAACGTCTAGACAAAAAAAAAACAACTCTCTATTCACAATCTAAACATTTATGTGTCAAGTATCAAGTCGAATGCGGACTTTTCAGCACTTCTTTGCAATCACGAATGAGAAACGAACGCGCGATTATATTTTTCAAGGTGGACCAATGAGATAAGCCGATTAAACGCAATAGAGTCACCATCTGCCAGTTTTCCCGTCGAAAAGGGTCCTGGACCGAAGGAAGGAGCGGAAAAGCCCTTCCTCCCTTGATCCCCGCATATACGACACGATAGACTCATAAATTCCAGAAATCTAAAACCAGCCTTGCACCAATGAGAATATGCGGTGCATCGAAAGCAGACAAAAAGATCCATAACGGATCGATGTATTGTATGTATGTACGCACGAATGTATGTATGTACATACACCGAATTCTTGCTCGTAGGATCTCCCATGGTAACCATAGCTACTGTACAAACAAGATGGCCGACGGCTTCCGGTTTCGGCTGGCTGTGTGACGTGGCAGCTGTGCGGATCTAGTTTCTAGGCTCGCTGATGGAGCCGACGGAGACGAGGAAGGGCAAATCGTTCGGATCGATTACGTGTGTCTGAAGGATTACTCTTCTTCAGATGTCTAATCTCGATACTGAAAATATCGAAGCGCAGACATACGCATCCACCGCGACGAAAAGGCAACAAATCGAAAGCAAGATTCTGAATGGTACTGAATTGCGTTCAGTAGAAAAGAGAGCTTTGCAACATTACGTTGTAAAAATTTTTTAATATGATTGATTTATACATTTAGATCCAGTGAGGAACTAAGGTTAAGATCAAACGTATCAAAGAAATTTTATAACAGTTGCAACATTTTATAACAGTTACTTTTTCCGTTGAACGCAAAATTCTGTTGATGTCTCTCTTTGTTTTGATTCTCTCTTTGCCTAAGCCTAAATGATTCGAATATGATTTTGCCGACTGCCATTTATGAGGCGAGATTAGCGCGTCTAATGGCGCCACATGGCATCCATTAATGCGAACAAAAGACTATCCTGGAAGATCGATGAACGAAGAACGCGCACCCCTTGCATCCTCGCGCAACCCCAGCAGAAATAAATGTTCACAAGCTGCCGTTTGACATTCCCGATGCCGATTTCAATTCGCCGATCGCGCCCCGCGAGACTGGCTAAGCGTCGGCTAATCCCAATTACAAACGGTTATTAATTTTAATCGGCGGATGAAAATCGGGTCAGCGCTCGCGCATAAGAGAGAAAGAGAATTATGGCGTCTCCCTTTCTCACCCTTATCCCGCGCTCGGTTGTCTCTGCCGCTTTGCAACCATTAATCGATCGCGCGTCCCCAGCTATGATTTATGTTTACACGCTGATCATCCGTATTTGCATCAAGCTCGAACAAATTTGCAAGGCTGATATATCAGATTCACGTTGCGCGGAGAAATCGCGACGAGACGGAAAGTCCTGTCCTCCCCATCACAATTTTACTTTCCAAATTTCATGATCGTAAAATCGCGCGAGATTTCCAAAATGGCATCTCATATGCACTTCCGATTATTCGTGAAAGATCCTATAAAGAATCTGGTCACGAGATGATAAGCTTTTGATTGGCCCGTTTATATCAATTCAGTAAGTTAGAATAAGTAAAGGCCATCATATCAACAAAAATTTTAGTAATCTCGTAAAGCAATAAACAAATTGGCCAATCACAATCAGCATCGCGATCTCATCCTTAACTGATTGATCGATATGCTTTACGATCTGACGACTAAAATTTTTTTACATATAATGAAGTGTCAGTAAACCGATGACATAATGTAACATAGTGAATTATTACATTCTTGTTGTTTGCAAATGTTAAACAAACATGAAATGATCACTACTGTGTGACACTGAGCGCATTCAAGGCAGACGCAGCGGTCAAAAATTCAATTGCTCGGTGAGGAGCTCCATTTGCCTGCTCTTAGTAAGCAGGTTAACAAGGCAACTAACCTGCTCGCCTGCTGCTCGAATATGATTGGTTGGATCCATAAGCAACAACCCATCATGTGTATTTTCTCGGTGAGCAGGTTAATTGCCTTATCGAACACGCCCACTGGTTGTTGCCAAAAAGCACCAATGGCCTTTAGTTAAAATAAGGTAGCATACACAAAAAGAGACACTATATGTATCCTTCTTTCTTACTCTTATTTCGACAAAATGGTGATGGCCAGACTCGGTCACAGCGTTTCTAATCAGCGTGCGAATGGAGTACGAACATTTCCTTCGTACTCTCGCACTTTGAAGAGAACTGTACGCGCCTTAAGAGCGATTATCCTTGATCGGCAGCGGTAGGTTAACAGTAGGTACATACCGTACCAGCTAGATTCTGTGACGTCATAATGAACCGACAATCAGCAGCATTGTCGACATAATTCCCGTGGCGTTGTCTCGCTCGATTTAGAGTCAACCCGAGAGACACCGCGTTCCCGTTCTTCTCCTTCCAGTGATACGTCTCGTCTTCTCTGCGGTGGAAAGGCGGAAAGGACGAACGGAAGCGCGTGGACGGGAAGACATTTCGCAAGGCCGATACGTCGAGTTTATCTTTACGATACATATGTAAACTCGAAGGTTCACTGATGCAAATGTCGCGAGAGCTTCGCGTCCGGAAGATATTCGAGCGAAAGCCCATGTATGATTTGTCCGCGTCACGGAGACATTTTTACCCGGCGTCGCGGGGACTTTGAAGTTAAATCGATGGGAAGCAATACGGTCGAATTGAAACGAGCTACACGGAGAGGATGGCGAGAACGGGGCGGGATGGGGTGGGGTTAGGAGGGATGACGATCGTCGACGCGCACACGCTCGGAATTGGTCGCGCGAAAATGGAAGAGCTTTCAAATCGGTGTTCTTAATTGACCGAACGATTGACTAGTCGTAGTGATTACGTGCAACGATCCTTCGTGTATCAACGATTTTCCGATTTGGTTCAGTAATATGATTTTTCCCAAAAAAAAGTTCATAAGCATCTCCCCAGTTCTGAACGATCCAATCTGGATCGTCAATAAAATTTATTCGAAAAAATTTCAAAAACAGCACAATTCTATAACTGAGATTTGGAGAAGATAAAAAAAGAAGATAAAATAAGATAAAGATTCAAGAGAAATGGAATATTTCTGAATTGGATTTGAAATCTGCAGGACCACAAGCTACAGATAAATCAATATCGATAGTGAATCTGCGCCTCCCCTCCGAGAGAGCAATGGCGAAGGGTAGAAACCCAGAAAAAGGATGAAATGATGCGCCACTAATTCTGTTACGTTCGTCATCGGCGGTAGAGCGGTGCACGTGCACCAAGGCGAAACGTATAATATTTTCAGGACGCATGCGCGGCTTCCATGTACAGGGTGGTTCATCACGTATGTATATAGGACGGCGTGGCGTGGCTTGATGCGGTATGGCGTGGCGCGCCGCTGCCGCTGCCGCTGCCACGGCAGCTGTCAGACAGCTGTACGGGGCTTTTTACCTGCGCTCGCGTTTACTGTAATCACGCATACGATTCCAACCGTTCCGAAACGAAATGTACCGGCGACGATATCTACGCTCCCGAGGCAGATCGATGGTAGATCGCTGACTCTTCCGGTGTAATAAGTCAGCGCGAGAGGTACTCCTCTGTACGATTATCGTCATGGAAGTCGCGCGTCCCGCTTTCATTATCATCGTCTCGCAATTGCTTCTTGTTTACGCGGTGGAGCTCGCTCTCATTAAAGCGATTTCTTTGTCATTCTTATTATAATATTTAATTTCTCCGAAACGTTCCATACGTTTATAATTGTAAAAAACTCTCGCATCTTTCATGTTATAGTTTAATGTCTTAATAAACTTTCATCTTATTTTGAAGCTTGCATTTGACCCATCTTCCTATTCATTTGTATTTAATTTCGTATTATTATATTTATTTATTTTTTATTTTTTTTATTTATTTAATAAAGTTTTCTTTCACGTGAATATATCATAAAAAGAATCTGATAATTACTAAAATGTTAAGTGAAACAATTTCAACCAAATGTTCCGTTAAAATAATGAAAAATAATGAAAAATAAGCTACTATACTCTTCAGTGTATTGGTGCTTAAATGAAAAGAGAGACGGAGAGACGGACAATTATTCGTTCACGCAAATTATAAAAATTCTCGCCGTTTCTGCAGCCTGCCGAATCAATCGATGGTTGATAACAGATAAGAGTTGTTTATTCTCGTTTTCATCGTTTATCGGAAATTCTTTATCAAATATATCTGTACCGTACTGTTTCGTGCATAACGGAAATATACGCCTTAAGTGTACGAGGAATGGAGGCGGCAGTTTGCTGCGTTCGCGTTTAGCTATCGCGAACGCCTCGAAGACGTTACATCCGGCAAGCGGTCGGATCGATACGCGAGAGGATGGAGAGAGCCTCTCTCCCTGGCACCGACCCTGAAGCCCAAGACAGACCTTGGACTCCCCGTGAAAAGGAAATTCAAGGTACCCTGATGAGAGGCACATCAGAATAACATCGAAAGTTTATTTTTATGATTAATGTATTTCTCGAATATTACAGAAAATGTATTCTCGTTGTAATGCTATATTATATAGGAATAAACGTCGACCGATGACAATTTTTAAGATATCGAATATTAGACACGCCGATAAATTATATTAATTAAATTAAATTTAGACTTGTGATTCTCGTTTCTGATTTAGTAGCTAAAATAGGAAGCCATTAAGTTCATTTCTCCAATTGATTCGTCACGAGATCGAAGGACCTGACGTGCGTGTGAAGTGCGTGCACGTGTACGTAGCGTCACCCATACGCGTGCACTGGCATGACTCAGAGCGTTCTCGCACGCACGCACGCACGCACGCGCCTGATGCACAAAGCTGCAACTCAAAATCGATATAGCGAATCTAGCCAGATTATATCCTCCGCAGGGCTTCGCACAATACTCGTAATCCGTCGTAAACCGTGACCGCAGTTGAGACCGCTCTAATATTTAAGCGCACGTTCGAAACCGTAGAGAAACGCGTGCGACGCGTGCGATGCGAGCGCAACGTTCACTAAATTTATTCGATGTAAGACAATCGTAACGAGAGCGTTACATAAAATAGCTGAAAATTTCAAATTACAAATTAGAGTGAGAATCAGAAAATTTGGTCTAAAACGTAACCGAATGACTGAATGAAAAGCAATTTAATTAACCTTGCATTTCTAGGCTTAAGCTTCTGTTATTATTAACAAAAGTGTCACTTCTTGCACTACTTTGTTAACATCGTGTTCTACTATATTTAGCCGCGATTAGAAGCGTACAACGTTATCTTATATCGATGAAATGTTTAATCGCTCATTTTGCTCGACAGATCTTCTGATTTTTTTTCTTTTAATTTTGGATTAATAAGCAACAAAATTAAATTCAATACAAAAATATGTTTATTTTAAAAAACTTGAATGTTATCAAGTTTTCCAATTTTATTCCTTAGATCTCTTTTTTCTTAACTATCAGTTCAACTGCTATGCTCAGAAAAAAAAGCAGCTTTGCAACTGTTGTAAGATTTTTTTATGTGATTGGTTTACATATTTAGATCTAGTGAAGAATTAATGGCAAGACCAGTCCATATTAAAAAAATTTTACAATAGTTGCAAATCTACTTTCTCAGCTGAACGCAGTCAATCTTGATGCAAGCGGCCAGTCACAAGCATTTTGCATTTTTCAAGAATAATTGTACAGTGCAGCGGGAACCCTACCTTTGTCATTAAGTGCACGTAAAATGTACGTACATACGATGACGATGACTGCTTTTTATACAGTTCTAGGAAGGTTGGTCAGAATTTCTACCAACTTTATTGCATCGAATCTTTTATATGTTGATAGGTGCGAATTATTGTATTATACGTGATGATACGTTAAGACCGATAGATAATAATGTATAATCTTATGATTAATTAATATCGAAACGAGCATATTCGCGAATGAGTCCGCGTTGAATTTTGTTCAGTTGAAAAATATAGAAATGGTTTTACATTTTCGTCCTGTGTCCTGGCAAATAGTCTTAGCGGGGATGCTAGTAGCGGCGTCAAAGAGAGGCGGAGAGGGGTATCATCGTGAGAGGAGAAAGAGAAGGAAGAAGGACAACACCTGCGCGCGCGCGTGCGAAAGTGAGAAAGAGAAGAGGAAGGCAAAGTGGGGATGGAATTATCGTGGAAGAGAGATGCGGAGGGTGAGACACTGGGGAAGCTGGGGGTAGAAGGGTGCAAGGAATCTCCATCGTGGCAAACGGGTCGATCGAGTGCGTGTGCAAACATTTTCCGCATGCGTTTTCTTCGCATACGCGTAGAAAATTCGGCCAGTAAAGAGGAAGAGAGAAAACGCAACGATGGGGGTGGTGTGTAATGGACGATTTTTCTATAAACCACAAAAATTTAACAAAAAGAAATCGTTCCCTCGCCATTTTCTCCCCTTGCTTCTATTCGTCTATGTTTCTCGCCCCTTCTTTCGCACGTGTGCGTGAAAAATTGTTGTTTGAAATTGCGAAAATAAGACCCGGAAAAAACGGATGGATAAATTTCACGTCATGCTCTGATTGAACTCGTACGAATTATCGTGCAAGTATATATGTTTGTCCAACATGAGATAATTTTCGAATCAATACTTATGACGATAATGATTTTCGCCGACACGCAGGAAATATTTGTTTATTGATCCAAAATTTAAAAAAACAAAATAAGAAACATTGTAAGTAGAAGCTTGTAAAAAAAGAAAAAAAAATAATCTGTCGTATCTTTCCCCGGGTTGAACGTATAACGCATAGAGAATTGGAGATCGGCGAGGCGAGGCGAGGCGAGGCGAGGCGAGGCGAGGCGAGGCGAGGCGAGGCGAGGCGAGGCGAGGCGAGGCGAGGCGAGGCGAGGCGAGGCGAGGAGAGGCGAGGCGAGGCGAGGCGAGGTGAGGTGAGGTGAGGTGAGGTGAGGTGAGGTGAGGTTAGGTGAGGTGAGGTGAGGCGAGACGAGGCGAGGAGAGGCGAGGCGAGGCGAGGCGAGGAGAGGAGAGGTGAGGTGAGGTGAGGTGAGGTGAGGTGAGGTGAAGTGAGGTGAGGTGAGGTGAGGTGAGGTGAGGTGAGGTGAGGTGAAGTGAGGAGATGAGGTGAGGTGAGGTGAGGTGAGGTGAGGTGAGGTGAGGTGAGGTGAGGTGAGGCGAGGCGAAGCGAGGCGCGCGCACGTTCGCGCTCGCGATCGCGCGGCCGTCGCACGTGCGTGGCTGCGTGTGTGCGGGGAAGCTGTGAGTCATCCTGTGGGAGAGGGAGAAAGAGAACGAGTCCTGTTTCCCGCGGCAGGAAACAACGAGTGGGGGTGGGGATCGATATATCGACTCGAGAACACACTCCTGCCGTTAGCGGGAATTGCGTAGCTTCAAGGTCCTCCCTCACATCCCTCCGCGCTCCTTTCTACGTTTTCCTTCCTTCCTCCTTCTCCTCGCCGTCCACGAATCCCGCGACGAAGTCGATTTTCTCGGGCTGATTCGGAAGCGGTACGCCTTTTTCGTTCATTTAAATTCGCGAGCGAAAAACGCTTGCTTTTTATACCTCGCTGATAACTCCGCCTCGCTTTCGTCCTTCTGTTCCAAGAGCGTTATCGTCAAGTCGACGAACTCAATCGTGCCATGAATACCCGCATCGAAGATAACGCGAATAATTTACCAAACTGGGAAGAATTTTTTCTAAGGAAATAAAACAATGTGTGTGTGTGTGTGTGTGTGAGTGTGTGTGTTGAGATAAAGAAAGAAAAAAAAGAAGAGAAAGAGATATTTAACAAGTATATTGCAAATTAAATGAAGATTTTCATTATCAATTATGATTAAATTCGTAAAATGAACCATCCAAATTTATCGTTGATTGATATCGTCACGTTTAGAGAGATTGCGCCGGATAAATTTAGTTGCTTTCGATAGAGTCCCAAAACATTACAACCCAAAACATTACATCGGAAAAAAAATCAGTACCGATGCGCAGCATTTGATCTTTTTTTTAATGCTCGTGCCGATGGCACGAGCCCGTCGCATTATTCTGCCATGACGAGGAGCGAACGGGTTGATTGGCCTGCCGTCAGATAACCCTGAGCAGCCGAGAATTGTATCCGGTTATCGTGCGGTTATCGCTTTAAGCGAATAACGCAAAAAGCATTGGTAATGCACTCTGCGGGACTCGCCGCCTCGTCGAGACGAGCCGAGTTTCGCGCTGCAAGTTAACGTAACCGAACCCTCGTCCGCTCACGAAACAGATCCCCTTTCTCTTTTCCCCCTTTCGCCCCCCCTCCCTCCTCGTCACCCGCTCGTTCTCCCGTCCGCCTTCTCGCTGGCTTTGACGGGCTTCCGTTGTTTCGATTTATCGAGAAACCGGAACCGAGACGCCACTTCACCATGGCTACCGTTCACATTTATTTTCGTCTTTCGCGAAAGACAATTCGCAGCTGTGGAGTATGTACGCGCGTTGATCTCTGTTTTTACGGAAAATTGTCGAGTTAAATCGTTGAGCAGGGAACAATGCGATGATACGGAGTAAGATGATAAAAGTTCGAACATGGTACAACTTTGAACGAAATGAAACTTGAATGTTCCAATTTTCAAAGTTCGAAATTGATTTTTTTCCCGTTTGGTATCCTTCAATATTCACCACATAATAAGAAGATTATTAAACTTGAACTCCGAAAAATTGAATTCAAATTTTATTTTGTTCAAAAATGTATCATGTTCGAAATTATACTACTTTATCCTACATATAATCCATGAGAGACATAGAGAGAGAGAGAGAGAGAGAGAGAGAGAGAGAGAGAGAGAGAGAGAGAGAGAGAGAGAGAGAGAGAGAAATCTAAGAGCACGTCACATTTAATGAAATGCTACATTATGTATAAAGCGCGGATGAAAAAACATGCTTTTTTATGTTCTTATCCGTTCTGCGAGACAAGCGAGTAAGAGCGGTGCAAAGATACTTCGAAGATGCGGTGGGTCAATGATCCATCCATGTTTATGAGAAATCGGGTCAAAACAAGGAGGAAGGCGATAAAAATCAGAGCGGCAGTCAAAGGGGAAGGGTGGATACGGCCTCTCGACAGCAGGTGTGCGATGAACTCACTGAGGGCAGAGTTCTTTCTCGCGAGCGAAAGGAAAGACAGAGCAGGGATGGCCGTTCCTTCCCTTGGGGTAAAGAGGGTGTTAAGTTCTAAGGGGGTTGTTGTGACGGCACGCCTATACACAGCGGTCTTCGACTCTTCTACCGATCTATCATCCCTTTCTTTTGAATCACACGTGACTTTCGGCATTGCTAGAAATAGTTGTCGGAAATTTGACACGCTGGTAGATAAAAGAAAGATCGGAGCTTCTGGAATTAACTTGGAAACTTGGGAGATCCGAAAATTTTCTAAAACTCCCAGAAAACGCCCAGAATGTCACTTTTATCGTGCCGCATTGTTGATTATCAGGAAATAAAGAATAAATACCTGGTCCTTTTAAATGCTGATTAAATTAGAGCACGCTATCAGGAAGCTGTAAAACTCATCGATCAAATAAATCGAAATACTAATTGATAAATAACGGAATGTTATCGGTGGATTTATATTGACGGGCGTCGTCGGGCCGAGACGTGCGGTTCGGTGCGCGTGTCGCCGGCAAACAATACGCCTGTTTCTGAACGAGAAACGAAGTTCGATACGTGATTATTATGACCCGCGGTGAGCCTTGAACTTGCCCTACGATAAGCGAGGCCGCTTTACGAGTCGTTGTTGCTGCGCGCTTCATTTTCTCGAGGCGTCAAGCGTAGTTATGGTAGAATCATGGCGACGATGTATTATACATACAATATACGTATATATAATTAAGAGAAATTTTATTTTCAGTTTCAAGGCGGATCATAGGTGAATCATAGATATTCATAGTCCATTATGATAGATCCTTATTTCAAGATCGTCTTAAATAATGTCTTAAGATGTTAATACGGCCATCTGATTGGTTCGTGATATCTTGAGACGGTCTTGAATGTAAGAATCGACTATGAATACCGCCCTTAGTGCTTAAATGTTTCCATGTGAATACATATCTGATTCTGCAAACCGCGCGTTGAAATCCTTTTCAGTCTTGAAACGTAATAGATAGAACTAAAGAAGTACTATTACATATTATAATAAATTCAAGTAATTTAATAATTTTTATGCTAATAAGAATATCTTATAAGATTATTAATAATTTTATGTTAATAAGGCATAAGGCTCTTACAAGCTGCGAATAATTTTGTTGCGGAAAAAATATATAATATATGTATATGCATATGTATATGTATACATAACTTGCGCGTTCTTCACTAATCAGATTGTGGTCTTTCAGCACATGTAGTCGAATTTACATATTAATTGCAGAGAATTAATTTTTATTCGTCGCATTTTTATTCTAGCATTTTAAAAGATCTACCGTATTTAAAACAAGCAGATACGAGATTAATTTAGATTTTCCTCTTAATATCATGCTTATCAATATAGCAATTCTAACTCAGCTCTGATCAAACGCAGAGAATTATAGGTAGTTTCACGCCATCCCTAGTTGTACGATAGCAGCTGAACAGTCAACCAGTCAGCTCGCCAACCCCCTATTCAGTGTCGCTACAATAATAAACCACTCGGTTATCTCTGTATTTCTGTATTTCCCTCAGGGATTCACGGCACATTCAGGCATCGAGGCCAAGTTCAAACTATATATATTGTATATATATATATATATATATATATATCGTTCTCTAACGGCGTTTTGTCTGTGCGTTTATACCTTCTTACGACTATATACGCTCGCGTCTATCGTAGCAGATTTCACAGAACCAATCATCGAAGAACCGAGTTTGCGTGTCTGCTCTGCGTTTTTCAATACTTGTGTAATTTTTTTCAGAATTGAATATTCTTACATTTAACCTTCAGTCAGCAACGGAGGTCTTTATCTAAATTTATCTAGAATTCATAATCAAAATATCATTGTCTTTAGACAATGATATTTTGATTATGAATTCTAGATAAATTTAAATCTATATAAAAAATAAGTAAAATACAATTCAACTTCGAGAAAAACTTGTTAAAAGCTTTAACAAGTATTTTTTCAAATTTTTATATAATCCGGAACAATAAAAAATTGCTCAATTTTTCGAAGATCCCTGTTACTAACAGAACAGTTAAAATTCCATGTTACCAGTGTGACGAAAGATAACGCAAATCGTTGTCAATCAAAATACGCGTTTTACTCTTAAATAATGTGTGTGCGTAAATAATGTGCGTGAAAAAGATTTAAATAAATGTCACGATATCAATAACATGATTGGTTTGAATTGATAGTTCACTTACCTTCTTCTCCGTGAGCTTCTCGCATCTCCTCATCTTACAGATCTGATGACTTTTATCGTTTCTGCATGGCGCACAATCCCCGCAATTGTCCTTGCGCTGGCAGCCTATGCACTCGCCGCATCTCTTCCGTTTTTTCTTCGCCGGCTTGTCGCCAAGGCCACCATCACCGTCGCCGTCGGTTATACCTCCACCGAGATGGTGCACGCCACGATTCGCGGTGGATGAGACGGCGGCTACCTGACCAGAACTTTCTACGTTGCCGGTACCAGCACCACCACCACCGCCGCCCCCACCCCCGCCACCATCTTCCGATTCCATGGAACCAGCACGGATTTTTCTGCGCTCCTTTTTACGTCCATCGATGCCAATCGGCCGTGAAGTCGGCGAGGAGTCCAACACGGTTGATATCGGATTTTGGAAATTCGCGTGGTGCAATTGCGCGTATTCGGGCTTTACTACCGTCAGCACTGTATGATGCGGATGACCCGGTGGAGGTGGCGGAAACGCTTGGACTTGGCCGGAGCCCAAGAGCTGTATGTGACGTTCGTCGAGCATCTGCTGCTGTATAGTCGAGACGTCCCGAGCTGCTACTGGTGCCGGTACCAGAGGATAACCGACCGATCCACGATGCGGATGCGGCGTCGGAAGCGGTGCTCCAAGTGTGTGGAAACTTGGCAGGCCCACGGCTGACGTAACCGGTGGCGAATGTGAAATAGACGCTGGTGACAACGGCGTCAACGCCGTTAATTGAGGTTCAGATTCGCTCGGGGCGGTGAACTGACTTGCGAAGCTAGGCAGTCCCTCCGGGCCGCCACCTTTGGACTCCCAAGGTCTATACTGGCTCGCCGGGACCACATCGATTAGTCGGCCAGTCAGGCCTTCGTAGTAGTCCCAACCTATCAGATTTGGCCCAACATCTTGAGTATGGAGCGGTGGCAGCGTCGAGGTGTCCATCGTGTTATCGCCGGCGAAGCTGCTGAAGGGCGGCAGATGCCGCGCCGTCAGGTCGCCGGTGCCGACCGTGCCCGGTGAGGTCGCAACCGCCGCCGGAGGGCTCGTCGGGACCCTCTCGGTGGCGACGACCTCCTTCGTCACCTCGGCGCTCATCTTCCTCGCCACGTCATCGCGACTTTAACGCCTCCACCCGGTTGGCGAGTTTCGCGTGCCCACTTGGTGGTGATCCTCTTCCTGCAACCTCCCGAGAATCCCTCTCGCTGGATGCTTATCCTTTTTCAATACGAAGGCTCGAGATTATCTACTTTTTTTCGAACGGATAATCAATGAAATTCTTGTACGCGACATTGGCGCCTTTCTCGATCGACTCTGATCGCACTCTGATTTCCATTAATTTGTTGAATCGGATCCTAGAGGTCCGATTTCTTTGATAACGACGGAAGGTCGTTTATGATCGGCATTCGCGATATTCGCGCAAATCCTTATCTCAAAGTAGATTCCGGAATAGTTACACTTGTCTGGAAATAGCCCGTGTGTTTCAGTCGCACATAATTTTCCAGGTAATGATCTATTCTTCAATATTACGCTTTTGTTCTCTCGTTCTTCTTCTCTCTTTCTCTTCGTTTCTCTGTCTATCTATATCTTTAACTCTGTGTCGTTTTGTACTCAACAGGTTTAGGCTACGAACTGAAGTAGATCGGTTACTCTGGGAGTGTTTAATCGAATCCTTTGATTGAAGTTGATTCCTCCCTTTGTCTTCTTCTTCCTTTCGCTTGGCGAAAATCTGTCACGTGACACGTCCAGTTTAAAAAATGCACTTATATTTTACGGCTATTTCTATAAACCTCTACAAAACTGTATGCCGGCTCGCTTAATTAATCTGGCTCTGACGAAGGAATCGGTGTGTGTGTGTGTGTGTGTGTGTGTGTCTCACTATTATTTCACTTGACGAGAGATTATTGTTATTCGATGAATGATTAATAGAAAAAAAATGGTAGATTCTTTGGTTTACGGTCCTGCTCTCGCAATGTATTACTCTGTCGCTCTTTCTTTCTTCCTTCTGGTTTTATTTACTGCTGTATGTTTGCACTTGATTGTATTTATTCTTATGAAATTTATAGAATGCGTGTGCCTAAAAGATTATTTCTTTTATATTCCAGATAAAATAAATCTTACTATATTCTATTCTATTCTCTCTCTCTCTCTCTCTCTCTCTCTCTCTCTCTCTCTCCCTCTTCCTGTTACAACGATCACTTTCACTTTGTTTTCTTTCTCAATTTGGCACTGGCGGACTTGTTTATTTATTTGTTTTAATCTGTATTTTGTCTTCTTCCTTTAATTAGATATACTTTGTACACTTATAGCTAATATAGCTCTTAATCTTTTGTCTTCTGAACCTAAGCTCTTGGATATTTTCTTTTTTTTTGTGTGTTCCTTCTTTAAATCGATATAAACATACTAATTACATATTTCTTTCGCGTTTCGTAAGAAAATAGAAATCACTTGAGGTTAATGTGGCTTGTTAGAAGGCGGTTGATTTGTACGATCTGAAACAGAGGAAACAAAAGGATTTGTCTATCAGATATTCGTGTCATTTCACAAGAAAAGATGAAAACTTTTTCCGATATGATAAAACGAATGCTCGATTGACGTTGAACTGATTCATAAAGCGTGACTTGTACGTCGTGTCGAGGGTAGAAAAATCGACGAAAAAAAAAAAAAAAAAAAAAAAAAATAGTGTCGCTAACGCGGATCAGCGAATACGTTATACATCACGCGAGCGGGAGCGCACACGTGACGCGAGACTATACGAGAATATGTCACAGACGTTGCTTATAACGTGACCATCGCTAAGCCAAGGCTACTATTACGTTCGGCGTTGGTTTCGCACACCAACTCGTACGCTCGCTTTGATACTTGCGTACGTTGCGCCTAGCCGTTTCATTCACGTTGCTTAGAAGTCCGACGATGGCTTTGAACTCGTCACATCATTCCGAGTGGAGCAACCCGATCGAAGACGGAAGACGGAAGGCGGAACGTACCGTTGTTGATAAATACTTCCTCGAAGCAGAATCGATAATTTTTGAAATTGTTTATAAAAAATTAGAAAATAAAAAAGTTAAATTATTCGACCCTCCTCCCCTCCTCTGCGTGTAACAAATATAAATGTTATTCTTTCAAAAATGAATATTTAAATTATTAAAATACATGCGGTTTTTATGCGTTAAGTCTAAAGACTTGTTCATAGTCGTGAGAGTTTCATCGCTGTCGTTAAAATCGGGTTGCTAGCCCTCCGCGAAATATCGATCGATGTTTATTCTCTCGTTCTCTCGCTGCTTCACTTTCTCCTATATCCGTCTCCTGCCGCTCTTCTTTCTTCCTCTTGTTCTCTCACACTTTCTCACTCACGCACACGACTACACGCATACTCTGCCAACAAACTCTGCCACAGGGTGGCGAAAACATCACGGAGTCGTTTTATTCATACAAAATTTAATCTCAGACGTATGATTTTTTTAAATATGAACAAAAAAGTGAGAGATGAAATTATATATGGAGGATTATATTTGGATAAAATTATCTATGGAGGTCCATTATTACGATCAGCTGGTTTCGATACTACAGACGTGAGGTCCATTGAAAATAGGTTCATTTCTGTCCCGCTACCCTTTATGTAATCCAGGTAACATGTGGCTGTACGCGTGGTTTTCGCAAAGCACGTAGATATATAGACGGATAGCTCCCGCTATGTAGCGGTTGCTTTTCCATCTCCATCCCGCCACGTCGTCCCGTTTTCCGCCCTCAAACTCTAATAGCTTTACAGCTGTGACCGCTCGGTGCTTTCGCTATCGCTGGAAACTTGCACTGTCGTTTAACCAGGCACTTTCGCTCGCAGCTCGACCTTGCGGAGATGCTTCCACTATTTCGCGCTGCACGCGAGTGATACCGTTTACTTTCCACGTGCGTACACACACATACGTAACACATACACATTTACTAACATGAAGATTTAAGATTTTATTTCGAATTTCAACTTTGATTCATATTCAATCTAATGCCCATTTCCACCAATATAGATTAACTTTAATCTCGGTTCAACCTACTCTTCGTCTTTTTCTAGTTCTAAAAATTAGAAAAAGATGAGGAGTAAGTTGAACTGAGATTAAAGTTAATCTACAATGCTGGAAACGGGCATAAATGCCTATTATTTAATTCTTCATAATTTTAAATTCAGCTTCCGTTAATTCATCGTTGAACTTAATGTACGCACGTCGTTGAAAGCAATATACTAACGTAAATTATGTATATACTTTTTTAAATTAATTATATATATATATATACTTTAATTAATGAGGTGTACTATTTATACGGATTCTAATGATTAAACTGGTTGAATAAATTTTGTAGAAAGACCCTTTTGAGGATATTTGTCTTAGCAATTTTGAACTTTGTTAATGTCCATAACTCTTAGTCTACATTAAATATCGCGAACTTTAGTCTTTAAAGGTCGTGAATCTCGACATACCGATAGTGCGCGCATAAATTCTGGATAGTAGCGTATTATTCTTTGTTCAAAACGATAGCTTCGTACAAACAAGAATTATGGAATAAAGATAAATTTAAGACATTCCTCTTTTCCGTAAACCAAATTAAAGAAAAAAAAAGTAATTATAAGATAAAAATAATTTTATTTTTTTTATTAAAAGATAATGTGACAGCTCGATTGTTTCGGATATCCAATATTTATTATATAATCAATGATCGAATATACAATATTTAATTCTGTTTGCACTAAAGAAGAGTCGATTGTGGCAAATTGAAATGATAAGAGCTGATCAAATTTAATTCTTTATTTCTTATTATACGCGTAAAAATAATTTGACACCCGTTAGTTTCCCATCTCCGGTTGCACTTTCGTCGAATCGACTGTAGGTGCATGCACAAAAATTCAATCTCACCGTCGCCCGCCGTGTATAGGGTGATTTTAAAGAATATACATGATCGTTGGATTTTTATCACTGAACGATTCTTTAAGTTTCTTATAATGAATATTGATTCGTGACGTCATTAATGATTAATTTCGTAACTACTCGAGTAATTATGATTTGTCGATTCATGCTCTAAATTAAATGGCACGAGGCATAAGAATGAACGATTTCTTTACTTTAGAACAAACTTTTTATCGAAAAAGAAAAACTTCTAACTCCTAATTCTCTCTCTCTCTCTCTCTCTATAACGATAAAGTTTGTAGAATAAGTGTAACTAGCATATTATAGAAAACGCTTTTTAGGTGAGATTTTTAAGGAAGGAGATATGAAATTCCTTTGAGAACAGAACGTAAGCATTGCGGGACACCTTTTTTGGGACACTCCGTATAGTCGTGCCAGAGAACGAGTCGTTTGCGGATTCTTTCGTCCGCGGTGAAGCGCAGAACGCAAATTCCGAGAAGCGCATATAAACCAGCTGCCATAGAGACCCGGAGATTCCACACGCTTGGAATTAATATTAGCTGTGCGTCGCTAACGCAAACGTCGCCGAGAAAAATCGTCCTCGCTCGTCGATTTTACGACATTAAATAATTCGCTACGACATTCCTTCAAATCGATGCAAAGAATTGGCACGTCACTGAAAAGACATTCCCAAATTGCGCTGGATAATTTTAGCTTACAAATTTTTCAGATATGAAATACACAGAAAAAGCTACAAAAAATTTGTTTATATGAAGAATATAAGACAAAGAAAAAGTGTGTATCAAATCTTGAAAGATAATGAAATAATCGCGCACAAAGTTTCGTGAAATTTCTCCCATTAATTTCGGACTAATTCTTGAGAATACAAGCACGCATCGTACCGTTTGTGCATCGGGAAGAAAAAGAGATAAAACGAATCCGTGTGCCATTTTTGTCACAGCGTAATGCCGAAATTAGCGCGATGCCATTCGCGAGAAAGCGGATTAACGCACGAGAAAAGGAAACGACCAAGTGCCTCCAATGTATAATACAAAGATTCGATTTGAACTTTTCGGAGAATTCAGACAATCGTAAGCTTTCTCATCTCTGTTGCAAACTCGAATTGAAGAAAATCAGAATGTTGCTGTTATAGAAAATAATATCACTCTTTAATTATAAACTAATTATCGATCTTGAGAGAGAAGAAAGAGAGAGGGAGAGAGAGAGAGAGAGAGAGACAAGAAAGATTAGAAAAATTCTGGCGAATTTTGTAGCAAGTTCGTGCTCGTTGGAAAACAATTGTCGGAAAATTTCAACAATGCGATTCAACATTTGAGACTTAATCGTCAATGATAAGCAAAAGATATCGTGGAAGAAATTTCATCCCGAGCGAGCATCCTCGATGCAGCGCGGGCGCGGACGCCGTGGACGAACAGGCCGCGTGCCGCGTCGCGCCGCGTCGCGCCGCGTCGCGTCGCGTCGCGCTGCACGGAGAGCCTGGGTGCGTGTGCGCGTGCACATCCGTGGGACCTTGAATCAAGCGGCCTTTGTCGCGAGAGAGCCGAAGAGCTCAGCCAGCTCGCGCGCGAGGTCGGCGAAAGTGTACCCGAAGTTCTCCCCCTTTTTTTTGCTCGCGGCCGCCAAGCGCGAGCGGCGCTCATTTTTGCCCTCTTCCTTCTCTCTCTCGAAGCCTTGCTCCGGAACTCCCTGAAGCGACGGAAACGGACGGAAGGAGATGCGTTTATTATTAGATTTCGACTCGTCCGTTTCCCTAAGACTTGCAGACGGCTAATGATGACAACTGTACGGCACCGTCGGCACCGATGATTGATAACGAGAGATGACAATGGGTGGGACGTTATATCAAAATTGACAAGCGCGTTCGTCGACAACGGAGAACGGGAATTACTCGCACTCGGCCGCACGCGGTCTTGCTTCCCTATCGTCTTTCATTCGTGTCTCGCGCTTCAATGACTTTCGATCTGCCGCCACGACGGAGACTACGCGACGTCCCTGTCTCGAAGGAATCGGTCACGACGCAGTCACATGTCCTTCGCGTTTATAGGTAGTCCTTCCAGCGTTCAAGTGATAATCGAGGTCAGAGGGGAAAAATAGAGAAGAGACGCTTGCGCGTAATTATTTTTACCAGAACTCAACTTCCTCGCGATACTTGGAGAACCAAAATAGAGATCTTCCTTTCTTCCCTGTATCCTCTCAGGACCACTCATGGATTCTTACAACCGCAGATCTCGTCCAAACGGACGCATCGCGGAAACAAAGAAGCCGCGCGAACATCGAGGGGATTACCCCGCGGGTGGACGGGCGGGTGAAACAGGCGAGCAGACGGGGGTGGGAGGATCAACACTTTGAATCGCGTCCACCCAGTTGCCAACCGACAAGTCGAGGTCACTTGTTGCTGTATACTTTTGCGTACGGTATTCGACGAACTCGCGGCGAACTCCGACGTCTCTCGATCTCGCCCTTTACGCGATGGGAGACGGAAGGAAAATCGGTCGTGGTTGAAAATTTCTTGTGTTTGACGGACGCGCACGCATACGCGACGCATTCGGCCGCGTACTGATTCGCGCGCGCCAACGTACGCACGTTCGCCGGCCGGCCCGGCCGGCTGCGCGCTCTCTTGTAGTGTATACATATACCGGGTGTCTTCGAGGTTTCACCCGGGTCGATTCCCGACTACGGGAGGTAAAGGAGAGATCAGAAACAACGAGAAGGATCAGGAAGGATTATTTCAACTTTCAACGAGAAACACTTCGACGAACTTTGAACCGATCCTATTCTGTGATGCCAAAAACGAAAGATACAAAATATAGCGATGTCGATTGTCGATTGTGAATGTGTCCAAAAATCAGGACGCCCCACCCTGTATGCACTACGTACGTGCACGTGCGCATGCGCGCGTGCTCTATCTTTCTCTCTCACAAGATACCGCAAAGTACGTCGTGACGACGTTACGAGCATCGCGTACGAGCCGGTCACACGCTCGTTTACAAACGGCGGTGACGAGGAGAAGTACGACGGCGACGACGACGACGACGAGGATGAGGACGACGAGGACGACGAGGATGAAGAAGACGTAGTCGGAGTACGCGACGACACGCATCGTAAAACACGCATATCTGGTGTAGATGCGTAACGGTTCGTGTTAAGGGTAGGGGGACAAACGAAGGCTGCGCGGGGGTAACGCGGGCGGGGGTCAACGCAGGGGGAGGGCGACAGGAGGGCTTTCGCAGCGTTAAACCCACCCACACAGGCGCGCGATATCGGAAATGATATAAAATTGCGTCGAGCGCGACGCTGATATTTAAATTGGTTCGCTAAACCACGGATTAATGCGCGCAACGACGTCCGAGCCCACGCATAGGCTTTGGAAAAAGAGTGCTGCGTAAAAAAATATTACGCGATTAAATAGAAGGCAACTGAAAACTGCCATGGAATCGCGTGCTTCTTTTTCTCTCTCTCTTTTTTTTTAATTAATATCAAAAAATTAATACTTTGTCTCTTATGACAATAAAAAAAAAAGAACAATGTATAATATTTTATTATTTTATGATAAAATAGATTAAAAAGTGTGAAAGATGAGATTGGAATAATATTGTATTGAGGAAGACTCTGTGAGTTGAAACGTTTACGAAACTTTTATATAAATATGGTAATGCCTTTAATCGAGCCGACACACAGTTTATTAACGTGTGACAATTTATGTTTTAATCCACGGCATACGATTCGACCTCTACATTTTAGATCCTCTTCAGTACAATAAATTACAATAAATCAGAGTTGAGTTAAGTTAAAAAGATAAAGGTTAAGTTAAAAAGTTAAAAAATTAATTAATTTTAATTTAACTTAATTACATTTTAGATTCTCAACTTTTTAACTTAATTTAGTTACATTTTATCGGTAATTATTAACTTTTAATTTGATTTTTTTGAAGTCAATCCTTAGATACAATGCGAGAGGCTAATGAGTATATATATAATTTAGTAATTTTATATTGTATAATTGTTTCTTATAAACAAAAATAACCAGATTCTTTAATAAATAAGCTGTGAGAGAAAGGAAAACTATGGAAAAATATGTAAAATAGTCAAACTTTTTCTTTTTTTTTTTGGTTGTTCCCTCAAACCGAATTTAATTTTTAACTTTTTAATTGCTTTTTTTATTAACTTAACTTTTAATTCAATTAATTTTATTATATTATAGATTAACTTGTATTTTAATTAATTAAGTTAAATTTTCAAGGCTGTTAACTTTAACTTAACTTAGTTAAAAAAAAAGTTAACTTATCCTATCTTGCAACAAATAAAATAAATTTACAAATAATATACGAGAGATTCTTATAAAGCGCGTGTTATAATCAGTTGTAATGATTTTATTCGAATTATTGTTTGAATTGAGCCTGATAATGTTGGCTACGCCGCCTTAATCTTTATTTTATGTATCATTAAATTGCCAGATTTACTAAATGATAAATTATGTTATTGTATAAATTAAATTTCTATTAACTAACTTACATGAAATTGGTAAGCGAGCGCATCGAGATGTTTACAAAATTGTGATTCGAATAACGGTTGTCAACACAAAATGATATTCGATGCAATGTCAAATGTACTGAAGTTTTTATACTTAAATGTGTATATATTATATATATATATATATATATTATATATATACACACATACACATATATATATATATATATTATACATACACATATATATATATATATATACATTAATATAATAATATATAAATTATAATATATTAATATATATTTATTAATTATATATCTAATTCCTTTGCTCGATTATTGGTCGTTATTATGATTATTGTATTTCTGGAATAATAACTAGAATAAAATGTTACTTGAAAAATTAAATCTTTCAACGTTCAATCTATTCCTTCTTCATTTTATCCACCGAACAAACAAAATCTCTTTCTTTTCATATGGAAGAAAAAGAACTACATATCATGATAGTCTTAGGTACCTGTTATCCCAAAATACAATAGATATAGCAAGTCAGTTTCAATCTGTCAAAGAAATCAATATTAATCAATCATAAGTGATTATTCTTCTCACTGTGATTATTCGACTGTGACTGGTGGGTAATATTGTACAGTTTGAAGCTTACTACTTCTATTATGTTTCGGGACTAAGAGCGAGAGGCAAAGTTTTGCATAACGTACAATACATAAGAAAATGAGCCAGACTACTTCATTTTCTTCCTTTCCATAAAATAAAAGGCCCTGATTAATTAATTTTCTTATACTTTATGCATTATGGGTAACAGTTAATGCTTTGGCCATAATATACAGAAAAATTTGAACAATAAGACATAAGCAGTAAGAAAATCAACATGTTGGATTGCTACATTATGCTTTACAGTCTTTACTGTGTTTGACCAATTCACTTATTGTATTGAAAAAAGAATCCAATTATAGCTACCAAATATTTAGTGAAATAATTTCAACTAAATGTTGAGGTAATATAATTAAACATAATTTTACAAATATTTAGTAAATATTATCAAATGGTATTACTAACCGTAGTACTTACCAAATATTTGTAAAGACAAAATTATGTTTAGCTATATTATCTCAATATTTACAGAGTGATCCCACAGGGAAGTATTGAAATTCATCAGTATCAATTTTGAATGTATTCAGTATTAAAAAAAAACACAAAACTTGCACTGAAAAGAAAATCTATAATTTTTAATGAGTATAAATAATATTTAACAAAATGTTTGTATATTAGTTTACTTTATTGATGAAAAATGTGCTGATAATCAATTAAGTTAATGATTAATATCCAAGACCGATAATTAACACGATAAAAAAACAATGTCAAAATTTAATAGTAGCTATTAAAAAGGTTGTCAGTAATACTAAAAACAACATATTGAAAAAAGTTTTTTATAAGTTTTCGTTAAAAAAATTGAGTTTTGTACTAATTTAAATGATGCATACTTCGAAAATATTAATCTTTTGGATTATTATAATACATTGTTCATCAATAAAATTACATACAAAACTTATAACACATACAATATATTTTGTTAAATTTTATTTATATCCATTAAAAAACCGACTTTCTTCTTTTTAATGCAATTTTTGTTTTTCTAATAATTGAATGTATCAGCTAATTAATTTCAACATCTTCCTGTGGATACACTCTGTAGTTAAAATTATTTCACACAATATTTAATGGCTACAACTAGACCCTTTTCAGTGTGCTTATATGAAGCGTTTTATTGCTTAAATGTTTTCGTGTATGGCTCTAACTCTTAACAATATTTTGTTTTTGTTACGTTATCGTTATGCAACATATTTTAATATATAATACAACGATAATATAACGATACTGACACTGTTCCAAATTTATTGCCAACGCTAAAAATGTTATAGTTTACGTTACGTACACTATAAATTATCAGTCAATTTTGTCAATTTCGTCTGCATATTACAACAATTTGCTTTACTTTATGAAGGTTTGTTGTACATCTTGCACAGATTGAATTAGTATGTTTAAATAGATTAATATGTTTAAATCATTGATAATGACTTGAAGTAAGTCGAAATGCGTACGAAGATATACATATATTAAAATATTTATCACCAGATATGGACTATAAAACTTTTAGAAAATGTATAGGAGATTAGCCAACGAAATCCACGCACATATTAATCATGAAACACAACTCACGAAAATGTATTCGCTGAAGAAGGCTTGAATTTAGCCGAAACGTACATTATTGATTTGTTGAAATATATTATTTAGACTATAATGAATTTAGTCACTTAAGCGCACTACTTACAGCACCGATTCGTCCTAATTGGCCAATTTATTTATCATTTAATTATTATAAAACTTTTATCATTATACTTGCGCACTAAATATCGCGCTGACTCATACTTCCCTTATGTATTTTTGTTTTTAATTATAACCTAGCAAAGTCATCGAGTAGCTTGCGATCTGTAGATCCGGGTTCAATCCCACCTGTGCTCACATACGCATTTTTTTCGCATTTAAGAAGCCAAAAATAACTTCATCTGATAATTCTGAAGAGATCTTTGATCACCGCCGATCACAGCGCCGTTCAAATTCGGCGTTAAACTATAAGTCCCATATATCAGTGACTATGTCGTTAATAGTGACTATGCTATACTAAACTTCGGTTTCATATTGATATTCTGAAACACTTCTAGAACATCGAATATCTTCGATGTACTTGACATATTCTTCAGTTATCAGAATCAATGTTATCAAAATGACGACGTTATTTGCCGTCATTTTGACATCAAATGATGTTAAAGATGTCATTTTGACGTCAAAATGGCTGCGTTTAGAAGAAAAAGCATCCTTGTAATTATAAGAATTCTTTAATATGTTTATTAGTTTATACATTTAAGTCTAATGAATAAGACCAGTCATATTAAAGAATTTTACAACAGTTGAAAAGTTGCTTTTTATGCTGAATGCAGTTATCATAACAAATAATGTTAGTTTGTTTATTGGGGAACTGTGTATGCAAATTCTGCACAGACGAGCTTTAATTTATAAGAGCTGATAGCATCGATTGATTCAAAGATATCGTTACCGTTGACAATGGAAAATTCTATTCTCGCCTTTCGTTGACAGTTGTCATAAATGAAAAACTGTTCGCTGCCACTATCCACGAAGGATCGTAATGCTCCACTTGAGATGATTTTGACGTTTGTTGCCATCGGAACAGCACGCGGAGATCGTTTCGTGCGAACTCTTTCCGGTAAACGTAAACATATCGATCCAAATTCGGAAACTACGTTTGGCTGCAATGTAACGTACGACACATTCAACGATCAACTTGACGCAATAAGTCTACGATCTTTACAACTTGCTTTAAGAATGTTCCTTTACGGCTAAGCCGTAAAATCGTCAAAAATTGACCACTCACAATCGATTATTTCTCTGATATTCAACTATGATTGGTTAATTTTCTAAGGCTTTAAGGCTTACGGCTTCTTGAAGCAAGGTTGGACCTAGACTTAAATTGAAAATAAAGATTTATGCAAAAGAGAATTATATTAAAAAAAAAACGAGAAGTTACAGTCACGGGGAGACACGCGTTGCGGGAAACCAAGAAGCCGGGGGCCCGTTTGCGCGGGTAAAATCCGCTGACGGAAACGGAGTAATGCGCTAAGAACCTGTTTCCCACACACGCGCTGCGGTGCGTTAAGTCGAGCCTAGGAGGGAGCGGATTCTTTCGGGGATCGAAACGTTAGTCGTCGTTGTCCCGTTTCTCACACGTCTCGACGGCGACGCCGACGTCGGCGTCGGCACACGAACACGTTTCTCGTTTGGCGCACCGCGGGACTCGTAAAACTTTCGCAGCACGATACGTGCATGCCGTGTTCGAGGACACTACCGTGAACCGTCGCCGGCTAGCGCAGGAGGCGTCGACGGCGGCGGCGACGGCGGCGGCGGCGGCGGCGACAGTGGTGGTGGTGGTGGTGGCGGCGGTAGTGGTGGTTGGTACGATGCCACTGGCAGTGGGAGCGGCGGTGATGCGATAGGTGGTAGGTGGTGGTGGTTTCGCTGGTGATGGCGATGCTCTGAACATGAGAAAACTAGAGTTGGGAAAATTCAGAATTCACAGCTTCCACGTTGGTCCCTGATCCACTAGCGCTTCGGGGATACTTTGAGAGGAATAGCTTGTACTTGGACCATCTCGAAATATGTAACCGATGAGCTCTTCAAAAGATATCAAACCAATTTTGTTTGGTAAAAATTATACGATACCCCGTCCAAAGTGGTTTCCAATTCATTTCACAATCGCACCTCAACTTGAAAAAAATTTAATTTAATGTCTATGCCTTTTCATAATCATGAAAAATTCGGCCGCGATACTTTTAGTTTCGAAAAACCGCGTTGTCGCACGCACACTCACTCTTATTCTTCCTTTTTACATCTCACTTTCTACTTTTTTTATTTTCAAATAATTGAACAGTAACTGCGATGATTCATATTGTCCGTGATTTCTCCAATCCTAAAACTGTTTTTCCTTCTATATTTTCTTTGTCCTTCGCAGGATAGTCGACTACCATTCCGCACACCACCATTTGCCGCTTTATTTCCTACTTCTAACACACCAGGATCACTCTCCTCCCATCTCATTCTCTCCCTCTCTCTTTCTCTCCCTCTCACATACTCATGCAGAAACGTACACCTCCCTCATACCGTATATGCTGCCGCTGAACAAGATAGAACACACAACATACCGCGCACCGGACAGCCGAGTTGACCAAATTGGTCCAACGAACTATCTAAGGAGTCTACCTTTGGCTTGCTTGGCGGACTATCTCGTGCTGAGTGCGACGTATTTCCGCCACTGTGAATTCTCTCCGTTTGGTGGTGGTAGTGATAATGGTAGGGTTGTGGTAGTACTAATAGTAACAGTAGTAGTATTAGTAATAGTGTAGTAGTGAGTAGTCTTTTGTGTGTTGTCCGTACGCACGCCGGACTCGCTCGCTTGCTCGTCCGTTTACAGCTGCCTATTCCTTTACGTTCTCTTCACTCGTCTTGTCCGCGATTCGGTCGCGTTCGGTACTCGTCGGCAGTAGTCCCACCCGCCATGGCGGGAACGCCAGGACTCGACCCCATGCAGGAACAACACCATCGGCGGGGAGAGAGAGAGAGAGAGAGAGAGAGAGAGGAAGGCAAAAGAGGAATACGTGGAGGGAGAGAACGGCATGATCTCGTTGGGGTTCATGGAGCGGGTTCCGACCGATGCACGTGTGTCACGAGGGGTGCCGAGGAGTGCGGGCAGGGGAGTACGGGGAGGAGTCGGCAAATGGGGTTGGAAATTGCGCACGCGCGTCGCAACCCCTTGCAAACGAACGAGCGCGTGAGCGAGCAAAACGGCGAAGGGGATGTGCTTCGCTTGAGAAGCTTCCTTCTTTTTCGTTCCGAGTGATATCTCGCCAGACGTGGTTCTGGATGATGTTCCTTCGCGGACTTCGCGGAGTGCATCGCTAAACGGATCTGCGTGGTCTGAAACGCGGATGCAGATCCCATTCGAAAAAAATATCCTGATTAGAAGCATATTTGGTAGAGTATCCATCAACTGTGTAATTAATTAACTAGAAAAATCCATCACAAGTCCGTATGTCACAAATTAATTTACGAATAGAATATATAATATTAATATAAAAATATCCCTTTCCTCTATCCAATAGATTTACGAAATTTTTATGGAATCGATCTTACTTCGCGTTTCGCTTATACCCCTTCACGGAATTACGCTCCAATTTGCGAACTACTCGGTTTCTTTTCCGGGACTCGTAAAAAAAAAAAACTGAGAGAGCTCGTAAAACGTAGCTAAGCGGATACTTTCATCCCTCGAGCAACCAATCGCGACCCTCGGAAAGCTCCTTTCTCCCCCTCTATCTCGGGGGCTAACGATTTATTTCAGCGACCTCTCGGATTCAATATCAACGACTTTTCGGGCCCCGGGGCGAAACACAACCTCGGCGTAACCCTTCCCGCGAATATCTCACCTTCCACCCCCTCGAACGCGAACGAATTTGGAAGCCGACAAGTCAAATGTGGTAACGTAACGTAACGCATGAATATGGCAAATGGAACAGGGATACGAGTGGTCTGACTTTGAGGTTTCAGGACGCGTTAAAATGTGTTACATGGCGATAATGCCATCGTATTTCCCTCTCTGGCGTGGAAAGCTTGATCCTCGTACCATGAATCCCGTTAACTGAAAGGATTTTGTTAATTTAACAAACCTCCAGTACCTTTAACCGGTGATCGATAAATATGCGACAACAAATTTTGTTGTTGTGATTGCTGCTAGTCTGCTATACCAACCACTTATTAGTAACAGAAGCAAATTATATAGAATCTATCTTATCAATAGATTTTAGACTCGTTTACATAGAAATCGTAGGAGTCGAGGAAATATCTTAAGTCGTAGGAAACCGACCAAGCACAATCAAATATAGGGAGAATACTTGACTAGAATTAGTATTATTTCTTATGGTTTGAGATCCTGCAACCGTCTAGGTTGCACTATTGATTATTTGTTACATTGACGAATTAATTTGCAATCGTAACAAATCGATCGTTTTTTAACAAATATCACATTTGTTTTCCTTTGATTTGCTCCTATAACAAAATCATTTCTCTCAGTGTTGCTTGCTGACTCTTCATGAGGGTATAAGATGTTTATCCCGAGGTGTTCACACACGAGGACGTAGATACGGGTATAATTTTTTCAACGAAGAGTATATCTGCACGTAAGTATACTCACTGCGGGTATATTCATCATTTCCTAGATTATTGCATTAGTTAAGCTAGATATTAAGCAGCGCGAGTGTTCGACCTCGCAAGTATTCAAATTGATTAACCGAGATGCGGTATCATTGTCGAAAAGCGAAGATGTTTTACGGAGAATAAGAGCCAATTGTGTCTTCGATCAAAAATTGAAATAGCGATCTAAATAACTCTAAGTTCAGATATATATATATATATATATCTTGGAGTGATTTCGAATTAAAAAGAATCACTGAAATTAACTTAATTCATGATTAACTTATCAAGAGATTGTATTATTATGTTAATATGGATAATATTTATTCAGGGCACATATATGTTTTATCCTTACGAATAAATTTATCCTTCAGAGTTAATACTATTGGGTGGATCCATATATTCGTTCGGTTTTTGAAGGTAAAATGAAACAAATTTTTTTCATACAAAGAATGAATTTTAATCAATGATATGATTCTTCGTTTTTGCACTACTAACAAAAACCGAACGAATATATGGATCCACCCAATATATTTATTGAAATATTCTATGATTCTATCATAAAAAATTGCTTTTGGAAAGCACATATCACTAGAAATGCGATTTGTAGGAAAATTAAAGTTAGTGAGATATATATATATATATATATATATATATATATATATATATATATATATATATATAAATAATTTTCATTTTAGTCTTCGTAAAACATTTATCCAAATATACTACATTGCAATATTACTGGAACGTTTTGTTGCATTATAACAAAAAGCGGACATCTTGACATTGTTGGAATTTTGCAGCAATGATTCAGCAACGTTTCGCAACCACCAATATTGCAATATTGCATTCTTTCAGTGAAATCATTCTGCAATGTCTCTGCAATGTTTGTATACTATATGGGAAGTGTCGTCCCCGATTTTTCGATTTAACATCGTCTCCTACATTGCATCAGTCACGTGTTCGCGATCGAAGAGATTCGCGAATTTGCCCGTCAAGTCGCGGAGTGGCCTGGGGCCAAGTTTCATTCCTCTCCAATGCCGAAGCCCTTCTGCCCGAGTTTCCCAGATCCCTACTGCCTCCCGACTTTCGTGCGTGTACGATTGGGAAGAACGGACCACACGCACGCAGCACGCATGCATGGTCGCATACACGCATTGCCGAAAAGCTCGGCTAATGCGTGGAGACCTGATTAACATGACAATAGCAGCTGCGCATGCAGATATAAATTAATACGTATTCTTCTTCCCGATGGAAGGACGACGAATCACAGTGGCATCGCCATATCCCTTTCGCACGTAATGATGCGGCCGCTTGATAAATCACCCTTCCGGCCCTAACTAGATCACGTTGTGCTCGACCAAATCTTCTGCTTGCAAAAAGCGAATTGAGAACCGTGTTCCTTATTCGACGTCAAGCAGTTTTACAGCTTCCCATGAAATTCTGGAGGACAGATGTTTGTAATTCACAATGAATGTCGAATAAATCAATTTATCGGCCAGGTATATAAGGACCGAGGCACAAACACAAAAATCTTTGTAATAGAATCAAATCTTGACCTGATGTCAAATAATAGTGATTCTCAATCACAAGGATTGTTGCATTATTATCCTCCATTTTGGAGGTCGGTGCGATTTGATTTGTTTGTAACTTGCAATAAAATAGATCGAATCGGAATAAATTTATAAGACTGTCTAGAATTATGTGTAGATATTTCACATATTGTTAATAATGTCAGCATTATTAGTTGCTTGTTATTATAATAAGTACAGTTGAAAAAATAGAAAATGATAAAATGTTTCTGAAGTTCATTGTATTGAATTCGAGTCAAAGTCCTTTGCCAGGTAAATCTTCGGGAATCTTTTCAGGAATTTTCAGAATTTTCTTGAAACTTCTTCTTTTCTACCTGCATCGTATCATCCATCGACATGAAAGAATGTGTCAAATTTAATATGAATCGTATAATAATATAATAAAATTTAATATAATCGCAAAAGTTATCCATTCGAATTTTTGGATTAATTTAATACAAGATGAATCTATTAGAAGGTTACACAAATATATAAGAATAAATACAAAAAAGGTAATATCGTCACGGTTTGTAAATAAATCGTGCAAGTATATTTTTTCAAAAAATTAATATTTATGATACGTTAAATTAACACGTATTTTATTTATTTATCTTGGATGGCATGTTTTAAAACACATTATTTTTATATTACTTGTTCGCTTATTTATAAATTGCGTCATCATCAGTTGCTCCCATTGTATCAGGCTCCTGATGAAGTGGGCTTGAAGGTTTACAAAACGTTGGCATTCCAAGAATGGATCTGGACACAGAGAAAACCTGCGAAACGTATAATCTTTCTTCTTATATAAATTGTGTCAATAAGACACAATGTGTTTTGACAATAAGAAATGTTAAATATATCAATCCACACAAAATTTTTAAATAACAGATCACATTATGTTAAATTAACACTCGAATGTGTTAAAAAATTCAACACAAACTATTAACATAGAACGTGAATGGACCGTTTCAATTATAAATACACAATTTTTTTACTGTGTGCAGATTTTTAATTTATTTGTCGAGTATGAAGATCTGGAAGAACATTTTATTTCTCAGCATCTTTTCAGTATCTTTTTTTTTTTTTTGGTTGAATTAACTAGAATTCTGGTGAAAGATGAACGATCCAGAATTTTGGTTAAATCTATCAGAATTCTGGTTAAATCTATCAGAATTCTGGTTAAATCTATCAGAATTCTGTTGGAATAACCAAAAAGTCTAGTAAATTTAAATAAATAAAAAGAACAAAGGGCTACGAGCCTTAAATCAATATAATCAATATAAAATAACAATCTGCATTAAACAGTTAAAAAATGAAATAAAACATGTCATGAAATTAAAAAACGTAAAATATAATTTGATAGTCAGCAAGTGAACAAAAACAAACGTTTCGATTCCTGTTGGATCATTTTCAATGTGACGACAAGATGATAATAGAAATGTTACGTAGCTAGAATATATAAAAATTAAATAAAATTCGAATTCGAACGCAATATCAAATATAAAACTCGCTTCAAAGAAAACCAAATAAATGATTGTAGTTGACACCAATGTATTCCTCCGAACTGTTTGTGTGCATCAGGACGAACATGTTTTTCTGTTAGCAAATACAAATTGTAATAATAAATTAACGACAGGAATAAATAAAAATAATAAGAAAAGTACAAATCGAGTCGCAAATAATAAAAATAAAGGTACAAAACAAGTCGCAAGTAATAAAATTAAAATTAAAAGAAAGAGGCAAAAATTATTTTTGATATTATAAGAACATGTACATAAGAGTTATTAATGTCGATAGAGAAAGAGTAAAATGCCGTCATTCATTGTATATGTATAATGAGTTTAGTACAGATAAATTTAGAATTAATACCTTATTATGTGTCAAAATGATGTGTTATCGATTAGACAATGCGATGAGAATCAAAATTGATCATCTCTTTAGGAAGCTAAGAAATAAAGTAAAGTACGACATATAAAGACAGGAAGGTTGAAATGGAAAACTAAAAAGGAAGGGGAACATAAGAGGAAGAAAATAAAGTTAAAGAGAGAGAACGTAGGAAGAGAAGAGATAGGAAAGGAAAACAGTTAAGAAGGAGAAAGAGATTGGATGATCTGTGAATAGGTTTCAGGTAAAGATTCGGTATCATTTTGTCTATTAAGGCCCTGTTTCTGTCTTTTAATATGAATCATTTCAGATACCAATCTTTTATAAGAAGATTCGCAGTCTAAAATTTTCACATCGTTCCATTTAAAATTAATTCGATGATCAGTTATGACAGTAGGAGTCATTTATGACCCGGATCAGTTATAACCCGTATTCTTTCTGATGTCAGAGATAATAAATTTAATTATAGATAGCTTATTTTCCACTACTATTCAAATTAATTCAACCAAATTTTTCTCCGTGTACAGAATTATAAAAATATTTTATTAACTGTATATAAGATTCCAAATATAAAATCAGTAGAAAATTAAAGCTTTAAACGAAGTTTTTTAGTGCTTAAGTAATCGCATAAGTGAAATCCATATACTTTTTATATGAAAATTACTTGTTTATGATCGGAAAATTATCTAATTATGATTGGAATTTTTTTTCAGATTGTTTAAAGTAAAAATACATATTAATTAAAACATTCATGAAAGTACAATTTTTATGCAAAAATAACTTGTAGTTTTAAATTTAAGCAGTATTATTTAGAACGTAAGAAACAAAAAGAAACAATTTCATGCGAAATTACAGAAAATAAAATTTTACATTTAATTGTAATTGTGTGATTTTACATTTATTGTGAATTATTGTAGTGTAGTCAGAATCTGTATACTCGAGGCGTTGGACGTTAAAAAATCAATTGAGTTTAAGTCGGCAAAGTGGCTAAGTTGGGTCGCCACATTTTACGTTTTGTGTTTTATTAAATATGTAAAATTCCATGTTTGATGAAGAGTCCCGAAAATACATATTGCATATGAAATTAATCTGTAATGAAATTAATCTTCCATGTGGTTTGCAATATTACGTGATATTATGTTAGAGCGGAAAAAATCTAGCATAATCATGTAAATATTTTTTTTTAGTATAATTTTGTAAAAATTACATTTTAAGACTGAAAATTAAATTGGACACGTACACTGAAAAAAATATTTATGTAAAATTACATGATTATGCTGGATTTTCTTTCGACCTAGCATAATCATGTAATATTGCAACTTACGTGGAAAATTATATTAATATAATCTATAATTATATTACAGATTATATTAATTTTTACATATGATATGTATTTTCAGGATTCTATTGAACATGAAATTTTATATATATTATATATATATATATAAAATATAAAAGGCGAATTCAAACCGGCAAAGCAGTTTCCAGTAAACGAAAATAAATTGAAATGGAAAGAAATAAATTCATTTCGACATTTCCAAATTCGCGCTTCTGATTTTTTTAATCCATTTGATTCCGTGAATTCATCGGATTTCGACGATGATGAATAGCTCTTTCGTATTTTAATTCATTTCAATCAAAAAATAATAATAGGAACATAAATTATCTAAATTCAACATGATGAATAAAACATTTCATATTTCTATTTGAGTTGAAAAATACTTATATTGTAATCAAATTAGCCATAAATATATCCCAGTTCAAAATTATGAATAAGAAGTCTCGTTTAAATTCACTTTAATTAAAAAAAAATTTCAACATAGCTAATTTGTAAGCTATATTAATATGAATACATCATAGTTCAAAATTATGAAAATACGTACTTTTGTTGGTAATTGTGAGGGAGACGGGCTCATCATCGATTTCAAAAAAATTAAGCTCATCCCAGCAAACGAGAATGGATTAAAATGGATTAAAATTTTTTTCTATCCGAATGCATATTTAAAAAAAAATAGTCAACTTTTTTTTTGAATTTAATTGAATTCAATTGGATTCAATTAAATTTAATTGAATGCAATTGAATTGAAAAACTATATTTCCTATTCAAAATTTTGAATTAAATAGTATTGTGTGTGTTGTGCACAGAAAGAGCCAGTATTATTTTTAGATTGAAAAAGATATGCTCCATGCAATTCTTATAAATGAATAAAAATGCATTCAGGATTAAAAAGCATTCATTTTAACATTTGTGAATCAATATTTCTGAAAATTTGAATCCATTTCAATTCATTTCAATTCATTCTCATTTGCTGGGATTCAACGTATTTTTGCACGAAATGAACGATAATCTGAAAAGTGGGCAAACAAGTGTCGCTCTGTCTTGCAAACCGAGATATTGACTTCGTTTACACCCAGCAATTTGATAGCGACCCGACCTATATCATGATCCAAAGGTCTAGTTATCAACCATTTATACCAAAACAGACTTAAAAATTGATGGGGTCATTAGTCGCTGGTCCGAATTACTTAATCATCTCATGTTTTGTACAAATCTCATGTGTTTACACCGAGAAAGCAGACGATATATTTTAGATTAGGCCGCTAAAAAACGAAACCTGACCTAAAGCTAGACCGAGTTATCTATCAAGTGTTTACAGCATGAAGCCTAAATAACTTAGGTCGAATTTGAGCGAAAACATGAACTATGTACAAAGTTTTTAGTTAAGTATCAAGTGTTATATATCAAATTACTCGTATTAAAAATATCTATAATTTATACTTTGACCACTTTTCTGAACAATTCATAACTAAAAAGTTAGAGTCAAAAATATGTTAGCGCTTTTTTTCAAATCTGCCGCAGCAACTTATAAGCCTATCGAGCCTATGCTAACCTGTAGAGAAAAATGGTCAAGGCAGAAATTGTAGCCGCCTTTAATGTGAGCAATATGATATATAACACTTGAATATATACCGAAAACTTTGACTTCGATGGCGGCATCTTC
The DNA here is from genome assembly GCF_024713525.1 of Acromyrmex echinatior. Taxonomy (NCBI): domain Eukaryota; kingdom Metazoa; phylum Arthropoda; class Insecta; order Hymenoptera; family Formicidae; genus Acromyrmex; species Acromyrmex echinatior. The sequence continues at coordinate 7,227,592 of NC_141862.1, read as the reverse complement.
AACAACAAGTACTTTTTTTCTTAAATTTTCGTTTTTTGCTTTTTTTCTTCTTATGGTTTTTTGGCTATAACTTTTTAGCTGTGAATTGTTTAGCAAAGTGATCAAAGGAGAAATTATAGATATTTTCAATGCGAGTAATTTGATATATAACACTTGGTACTTAATTGAAAACTGCGTTCATGTTCATGTTTCATGTTGAGGTCGATTACTTTTCACTTTGCCCTCGTAAATGTAGCGTTGACGACTATAGAGATTAGGAAATCTAACACACAGGCGAAACGAAGTCTATAATTATTTTGTTGCACATGGGTTTCTACTTTCCACGCGGAGCAACTTCCACCCCTCTCTGTCAAGGGCAGATTTTTTATAGGTGATTTTTTTATACAGGTAGATCTTACAATACTTTGCGTGGAAAATTGAAATTCATGTGCAATAGTATAGTTATAGGAATAAGAGTCGTGCGCCCATTTATGTGTCCATAGTGCTAGAACTCTGTCCGAATTCTTGGATTTATGAAATGTGTAGTTGATTGGCTACACATTTCTCGGTCCGAGAATTCGAATCGAGTTCTAGCACATACAGCTTTAGATTATGGTCACATTATAGTTATACCCAGCGTCGGCATCTTTGATGTAGGTGTCTTAGGTCACATGACTCGCCGCCATGTTGTGAAGTGATACACAATAGAGTTATGATAGGATAGGTTCTTAAATTTGAATTTCTATTAAGTCCCTAATACATCTGCCGTAAGTGTACAAACTGACACAACCACACTAAAAATTACAGATCACTAAAAAAGTTCAGTGTCGCTGAGATGGTTATACTGTGTTATGGTTCTGTGAGTCCAATCAACCATGTTTAAAGCTGTATTTTCATGTGTCACTCAAGGATGCGTTCCAAAATTTAACAGGACAAGAAAGCGTTAAATTTGACATTTGAGCGAGATTTGATATAGTTTGTATTTTTCACGTGTCACTTGCAGCATTAACATGCTAAATTAAACAATTATTAGGTTATTCTGACTGCATCAAATCCTTTATTGGGATCAGCAACAAAGAAAAAAAATGAATTAGGTTATATAAATTGAGATCAAAGCTAGTCAATATGATCGAGATAGTGTGATAGCATTATCAACAGCATTTGAGCATTTGATGCTTGTAGTTGAAACTGTTCAAACTACAAAATTTCAGCTGTTGGAATAAGAACGACAAATCTGTTGCTCCAATTGCTTATTTTAATAACACGTGAAATTGTAATTAATTAACTTAATTCCTCGGCGAGAAGACCTAGGTCAGTATTCATATAATAGTTGGTTCTTATTTCAAGATTGTCTTAAGACGCTAATGCGACTCTCTTATTGTTTCATAACATCTCAAGATTGAGGATTAGGATGATTTTGAATATAAGAACTAACTATGAATGCCTTAGACGACTTGAACTCGATCATTGCTTTTTCGGCGCGCCGAGTTACACAGGTTCTGGTTGGCTGCAATAATAAAATTTTATTTCTTCTCTAATTTCGAATGAAACTTTTTTTTCCGTATATACGTTGTAAAAATACCGCGTAAATTTAAAACGACAAATTATATTAAAAATAGTACTCTCACATATGTTTTTACTATTAAAATATATATTTTCATTAAAAAAAAATCTAGAAAAAAATTTTCAATCATAATTAAAGAATTTTTTGATCATAAATAAGTAATTTTCATTCAACAAGTACATGGATTTTTTCAGTGCAGTTTACAAGATTAAATATGTATATAAAATTCACACCGAAATATTTACATTAAAAATCCAGCTTGATCGTTTAAAGGCTTTTATTTCCTGGTTGTATATTCACATCACGATCATACAAGATGCTTTGTTTAATATATACAATTTGATATATACAATTGTTTTACTTTTTATCAAGATTTTATTATTAAAAGCGTTCAAATTTTTGGCATATTTCAGATCTTAAAATCTATAGGGAAGAAATACACGTGTATATCAACAATCATTTGATGATGCATGCCATTTGATAGTGGATCTTATGAAATATTTATCAATCTAACGTATTTACGCATTGATGAAGCAGAATCAATCAATGAAAGTTCGGTCATTCGTGCATTTCGGTCTTACGAGACGATCTTGCGCCATGTGTGCTGTATTGCGTCAAATACAGCGGTGAAAGCAGCTGCAACGTCGTGACACGCGTCCATTGTCGATATTTCGTGGGCAACGAAAAATGAAAAATCGTCCCTCGTATTCCCGTCTCTTGCTGTATAAAATCCCTTCGGCCTTTGCCCTCTGATGTTGCGAGGATCACCTGGACCGCGGAAGAGAGAGAAAGAGAGAGATTCTTTAGGAAATTTATTCTCACGGCTTGATATCTTTTCTCTTTCCCGTTAGCGTTGTGAAATTTCTTCTTCGTATAATTTGTATCATTTTAATTCTCGAGGCATATCGAAAAAATGCATTTACGTAATGCTACGAAGATAATTTGATGTGTTAAATATAAATATAAATAAATAAGATAATAATTTAAGAAATTGACTCGAAATTTGTATTCTTTGTGACTTGAAAAACACCTTACGTCCGTGATAGTGGCGATACAGACCGAAAATCGGTGAATTTATCGAAGAACCCTAGTGCGAGGATGCGAGGGGTTGCTCTAGGTGTTCAAGCGAATTGGGGGTCATCAACCCCCTCCCCCTCCCTCTCTTTCTATCCAACGCATGCCATCATCGATGTAGTGGCCTGCCACTAAATCACCCTAACTGAAAGGGTTTAAATGCTCTTTTTCGTGCTCTTCTGCAATAGGATAATAACCGCAACATTTAAAGAGAAATATGAAACAGTGATATACTGTGCATCTTTTCCCTCTTTTTCTATTTTCAAAAATATCCAAAAAATATTAGTACACATACACATGCAAACTTTTTTTTAAGTAGATTCGAATATTAAGAACTAAATTTCTAAATACAATATAATGTATCGATTCTAATTAGAAATATATATTTGCAAATGTTACTAAAATATAAAAAATATTAATGCAGAATGCAATTACAATGTGTCATACACAATGTACGATTATTTCCTCATAGCAAAGTCGTTAAGACTTATCTTCATTATGACGGACGAATCGTAGCGATATCACGATCGATACTTTCTCTCACAGAGGCTCGTTAGAAACATCTGTCGCGACCTGACATAGTCGTTCCTACGTTGCGGCTGCGAAACATCAGGACAATTTCTGTGCATTGTCCTTTTGAATTATTGCTTCTCTCTCTACCCGAATTTTTTCAAGTCCACATATATTCTATGCCATCAATCAACTCTTGATAACAATAATGTTGCGAAGAGTGCAAGTAAATAAATTTAACTACTATTAAATTAATGCTTATTTACATAGCTATTCATAACTATCGGAAGATTTCAATACGTTACGCAAATAATTGTAATCCACGCTTGCGCATTGCGAAACGAGACGCTTCATAACAACATAAATTAGGAAGAAAAGTACTCAAGTAAGTTGACAAAAACTCAACAGGAAATTTGGGACAGCTGTCGACACGGTAGACTAGAAAATCTAGAAAAAGAGCCATGTCGTTAACGGCTAATTTCGGAGCAACTTTTGCCGCGTGCGAGCCTTCCAATATCTCCCAGAATCAAGAATTCTAATTTTCGTTTTTATATTTGATAAGAAGAAATTCAGCGCTGCGTTGTTTTCTAAAAAAAAAAAATGTTAATGAAGATGGTCTGCGTAAGAGATGCTGCAAAGTATACTATAATAGCAATAAAAATTCGATTTTGTAGCTTTGCCTAGATAAATTACGTATTCTTAAAATAACTCTATCATCCAAATTACAATTACAATCAACAAAGGCTGATAAAACAAACGCACATCACGTAAACTAGTATACGTTTCACGTGCTGATATTAATACCGTTGTGAAGTTTGCGAGTATATCAATCGTCCTCTGCACGCGGTCTTTCGCGAGTTTCGGTCGCAGCACGTCGCAGGAGGCCGCTGTGCATGAGAGTGTAAGTGAGATGATGCATGCGTATGTGCGTGCGTGTGCGAGTTCGCGCGCGCGCGCACCCAGAGCACGCACTTACGCACGATCGACGCGGATCGTTCGCTCGTTGTGCGTGGCGCGCTACGTTGCCATGACGACCAGTGGCAGTGCCACGCATTGATCGCAGACTCCCGCTCGCTCGCTCGCTCGGCGGTGCGTGGAGTCGAGTGCGTAGAGACGCGACGGAGAGAGGAGAGGAGAATACGCACGCACATACACACGTCCGAACGCAGCATGTGCGCATGCATGCACGAACGCATGTAGCACGCACGCACGCACGCACGCACGCACGCACGCACGCACGCACGCACGCACGCGAAGAGGCAGGCATCGGGGATAATGCGCGTACGAAGCGGACACGCTGGGCTTCCTCGCTCTTTGCCAGGCTTTTCTTCGTTTTGTGTTTTACAACGACGATCTAGAACGCGTCGTTTAAGCTATGAACTGTTATTATTCTCGCCTATATACAACGATGATTATTAATTCAGCTCCCTTCTACGTCTTTCGTTTCCCTAGTCTTTAATCAAACACACGTTATACTTTGACATTCTCAGTTCAATCGTTTTGCCTTTACTCTCTAGATTTTTAGTACAGGATAATACGCACGAAATAAAGCAAATACGTCATACCCATATTTGCTCTATTTAACATATTTATTTGTATTAAAATTGATACAGGACTGATAGAATTAATTAACAAAGTTTGGAAAATTGGTTAAATGGTATGACATTTTGTATGCAGTCTGTATTCCGCTTTTTACATGCGGGTGATCTGTTTCAAGTAGAATTGATGTAAACTATTAATTTCAAGATTTATTTCATATTTATCTCCTTCTTCATAACAACTATAAGATAATGACATAAACATAAATTTAATTATTTTTCAACCGCGTGCATATAGCGTTATCACAAAATATAGTCTCTAACAGTTTCAGTTCTGACTTTGAGCGGAACAAGATGCACAAGATATCCCAGTTTTTCTCCACAAAGATACACTTGGAGGTAATAAAATCGCGTCGCGCGATGTCGGCCGGGCAGAAGCGGCAATAGATGGACGAAAGGGTTAGCTTCGAGATTAAAAGGAAGTCACCCCCTGCTCCTCCCTTCTCTTCCATCAATCACAATTATATCCTCTCTCTTTCCCCTGCTATCGTTCATAATTACTGCTCGTGACTTTATCCCGGCGCGGCGCTCGAAGCTGCCGGTCGACCAGCTTGGTGTAACGCGAGAGAAAAAGAGGAAAGGGGAACACGGATGCTTGAAGCGAGATGAAACACCATAGACTTTTGGCACGGAGATTACTGTAAAACTCCCTGTCGGGGGTGGCAAGAATCTCGAGAAGAAAAAAAAAAAGTTTCGACCCCTCCGGCCGTTGTTCTGCCCTCGTCGCGGAAACGGAAACAAAGCCTATATCTCTCTTTAAAAAAAAAAAAAAAATCTCTGCATCGCTGTTTTCGAGCTCGCAAAATTTCTACTCGGACGAACCCAGTGAAATATTTTCTCGAACGCAATTGAAGCGCGATCGCTCGGATGCGTCCTGTTATGCAGTTTCGCTTTCAGTAAATAATGTCATGGTATTCGATGACGCAGAGCGTTCGCGCGTGCACGGTGCATTAAACGCCACCGATGAACTTACGTCACATTAAAAAAATTGTTGCTAAGTACCCAAGGTCGCTTTTTTATGTAAGTTTCGCTCGGGGAAAAAAAATATCATAGGTAAAGTCTGTGCCGTCAGCGCTGACCTTACGCAGTCCTTTTTACGCGCAGAAAAATCTCGATCTCTCCGTCTTCACGTGATGATATTTTCAATTGACAATCAATCGAATCGAGCGATTAAACGACAACATCTAATTAATCTAGCGGTTTCGTGAAATTGTTATTGTGTTGGCGCAACCGCCGTAGGACTGACTGCCGTCGACAAACTTGACCTATCCGATTGCGCGCTCAGGAAATGGCACGGAAGCGGAAATGGGTCAGACATGTGATTTGATACAAGATGTGTATGGTTTTGCACGTCGAAATCGGAATTAATTATGTCTCTCGTCGAATTAATGACACATACATACACATGTATGTATATATTAGGTGTTGGAATTAATTCGTAGCGTTTTACAAGTGATGGGAAGTACTTTCATTAATGTATTTTTTAATGCTCATGTGAAATAAATAACATTCTTTCATTAAAAACGCTACGAATTAATTCCAACACCTAATATATATATATATATATATATATATATATATATATATATATGACACAGCAGCTTTTCTCTGATTACGTATTCGGAGCATTTTTTTAAACGAGTCCACATCATTTGCGCGGTCCATGTGCTTCGCTCGTCATCTTGCGACTTGGTAGGGATCAAAGGTGGGCTTCCTCTTCCTGAAACGTGACATCTGGACGCCGTGAATCGACTCGGAATCTCGATTTAATCTCGCCGAGGCTCCAGATGCGAGGCAAACCGCTGTAAATTATCGCGGTACCATTTGGCGTTTATCTACGCACAGCGAGTACGAAAAAATATTCTACCTTAAAAAAAAAAAAAAAATCATAATACTTTTACAATTGGTTTCCGATTATAAAATTATGGACTAGTGAATCATAGAGTCAAACGCGAGATATAGCACGTGAGATAAATTGATGAATCAAACGTGAAATATTACACTTGAGATAAATGATAAAGTATTTATAACAGTTTGAAAATTTCTCGCAAGTAAGATTTCTTTTAATTAATACATTATCCTTCGCTCCATATATACTGTACGCTATCGCAGGACGACCTCGCTTCTCTGCGGAAGGCCCCTTACGTCCGTCGTTGGCTCACACACGCTTACGCGCGCGTGCATATAAACGGAAACCCTTCAAGTAGCCTACCATCCACCTCATGTGTACAGACACTTCTGTCACGCACGAGTGGAGGGAAACGCGTAAGATACAAGTGCACGCGTATAGGCGCACCGCGTGTAGGTGCAACCCATTGCATTTATGTACGTACGTACGTACGTACACCTACAATTCACCCCTCGTTTCGCTGGACGCGAAGGGGTGCCGAGGGGGATCCGGGGTGGCAACTCTTGAGCAGGTGCGAGCGAGTGGGTGCGTTTCTCCATGCAGAACGGAATCTACAGCGAATCCGAGACGCATTAAATAGTTTCCTCTCTTCCTTTCTCTTGAAAACGCGCTTTTCAGCATTTTCGTGTTCATCACCGTGACGTTTGGTATCTTCATAAAAAAATTATACACGAGAATCACTATTTATGCGTCGTTTCGTAACCTGCTATCGGAACGGATGAGATACCGTGAAATATTTACGCATCAAAAGCATAATCATTGTCGTTATTATTCAAAGTTACGAGTGACATTCTGCGTCGTATCAAAGTTATGATAAGGATTTCGTAGGTACGTGAAAATTGTCAGAAAACGGCGTGAAAAGGGTCGTATTACATTCTCCATAACATTTCCGCGTGAAACTTGCGCGTGTCTGACCTCCAGTTTCTCCCCCGTCCTTCGGCCTTCATCCCTCTTTTTGTTCGTCCTTTTTGAACGCAAGTTGCGAAATCGAGATTCTTTATTTTACACCCTCTGGAATCTTTCTTTGCATTCTTCGAACATTAGTATATCTATCTTGATAAGGTATCATGATTAATATTGCGATGTTTCATGCAACATTAGGCAAAGAAGTCGATAAATTATTTAGTACGATAAATCGTCATAACAAACAATCGATTTATCCATTTTATGTAACTTCAAATAATAATTTATTTCAAAGATATCTTTTAAACAATAATTCCTTTTTTCTTTACTGAACATTTTATACGATTTACAGTAAAATGATTATTTTTACTGAACACAGCGACATAGGTAAATCATAAACGACAAAGGTAAATGAATTGTCTTCGTTATTCATTCGCATATTAATATCACGTAGAAAAGATTTGCTGTTATATTATATAATTACGAGATTTTCTTCCGCCGTCCTTTTCTCATTGAAGTACTTATATTGTATAAATAATCTTAACATACAACTATTTGTTTTGAAACATCCCCTAAATAAAATTCTCACATATTGTTGAAACAAAAAAAATAACATTAATTAAAAACTATACGTAGAATTAATAATCTGTGATAATAGCGCGCAATTTCGCGATCTATCTCTGTAGAATGCTTAATGAATCAGTGATCGAGGATGCTAAAACATAAATAAAAAATATTCGAGATGATTTTGCTATAATCAATAAAGTATATAAAAGATTCGTATATATAAGTATTTAAATGTACGATGCGAGTAATGATATCGGTATAGCGACATCTCTCGCTGAAAGATTTTCCATCTATCAATCGCAGAGAAACACGTTGAGTGCGTTCATTGACGCATTTAACAGAATTATGCTGTTCGTGATTCGCAATTAACAATTGCAATTAACGATAAACTGACAACGTGTATCCGCCTCTGTCTTACACCGCTGGTAATACGTGTCGCGATACACACTTTTACTCGGGTACACACCGTTCATAGAACACTACATTATCGGTATCCACTTTCAATGCTGTTGCCAGGCGCGCTCTATGTCGCAAAATTACAATCGTGAAGAGACTAACGTACACGACCGCATTTAATAGCGTTTACCCCCTGAAATTAACCCTTTCACGCTATAGCACGACGCCGTAGTCGCAGTATCCTTAGAAATTCGGTATGATCTGGCACGAGCAACCGTGTGGAAACCAGAATAAATCGGTGTAAAGTCGATTTCCGCTTCCCTCGAGTGCGACTAGTCTCTTTTGCACGAATTGTTGCTGGCATCTACTCTTGTACCCCTCCGGAATGGAGCATATACCGTCGCACACGTCATTCCTAAAAGCACAAAGAGAGGATTGATATTTTCTCATTCTCGGCCTTTCTTAAGTTCATCATCTGATACGATGGTTCTAATGTGACATAAAAACATGACCTCTCCAGAATTAATATCACTTAGAGTAAACGTGAAAATTAAAAGTAAAACGCAAATTAAATTAGAGTGATTTCTCTACAAATATTACAAGTATCCATCGTGGCCCTCTGTGTTAGATTCATTGTTAAGACAAAAAAGACAACACAAACACTAATTCTCTGAGCATACTTACAAACATTTCTCACTTCTGACGAGCTGCGAATACTTGTTTTGTCCAGGAATGTTAACAACATACATCCAATTACCCTCTTTGTTCAAAGCGGCTCGAGGAGCGATATATTGGGCTCGTGTGGGACACAGAGAGATGATTTCCGAATCCGACTGCCTTTTTACTCGGTCGCCCTTAAGTTTTGCGTATCCCAATAACGGGTTTACGCTGTAACTTCGCGGTGCTATCTTGTCACCTCGCGAATACCTATTATTTAAGACAAGGTATAAATATATACAGTGAGTGCAAAGAGTATACGTACAGCTGATCTTTTTTATAAAAATCTTTTTGGAAAAAAATAAACACTAATTAATAATTTTATACAATGAATACGTTTCGTTTTAATGTAGAATAGAATTTATTTATCTTAGCTTACGTTACCAAAAGGGACTTCCGTCCTAATATAAACAAGAGACCTTTGCATGTGCCTGATTTTAAAAACTAAATTTCTCGACTGTACGAATACTTTTTGTACATCCAAACAATGTTTCATTTTCGTTTATTTTTAAGATAACATGTTTTAATTATTACATTTTAGATCAAATAATTTTAGAAAAGGAACTGATTATTTTATTTTTTTGTGAATAAATTGCTAATTGATGTTTACTTTTTAAAAATAAGATTTTTGAAAAAGATATCTGTACGAATATTTTTTGCACTCACTGTATATATAGTAGGCGTATGCAAGGAGAAGTCATCATTTTTAACTTCTCCGTGTGATATTTCGTACCTATTCGTCAGCCACGATTGGTTTGACTCAAATACGTTTATAGATTCTTGCGAATGGGCACGCTCGATTTGTCGTTGGATGTCGTGATGATACTTCAACGTTACTTCCGGAAGAAAAGGATTTCTTTGCAAGTATGGCGATGCAGAATATTTGTAACTACAATTCGACAAATCGAAATTCTAACTTCGTACATTAATATCATTTTAGTTTGCTTGTATCATTTGTATCTTTTCATCTAATTTCATCTCATCTCGTACAGATAATATAAATAATTTGATATATGAACATGTAATAAACTTTACCCATGATAACGACTATTATTGGATGGAGGTCCATACACTGGAGCTGGCTCTCCTCCAAGAGGAGACTGCGAGTATAATTGACTATCGTCTTGTCGTGGATAATCATAGCCTTGATTATAATCCGGTGGAGAACTTAGAAATGATAATAAAAAGGATATATGCAAAGACATCAATAACATTCAAATAAATAATTGAGACGTATCTAAGCAAAATATTATGCCATTTTGTAATTTTCCAAGTAAAAGAAAAAACTCATTTTCTTGAAAACTACTTCAAAAATTATCGTAATAGCTAAAGATAGGAATAATCAGTCTCTGCAAAAGATTTAAATTTTTAATTCTAATTTTTAAAAAATCGTGTTAAATTTGTTAAAAATTCAAATGTAAGTTAAAGTAAAAATGCAAATCAAAACGTTACTTTCCAAATAAAAATGTCAGTCAAAACATTGTAAGTCCAAGTAAAAATGCCAATTGCACAATGGACATACAACGTTTATATGTGTAAACTCTCCGTTTATAGCACTTTTCAAATATGTGATAGAACACAATATTTACAGTTCATGCAATAAAATATATTTTTACAATTTTGACACTTAAAATGTTTTGTTGTGACACATCTCAATTATATAATATGTCAACGTCTCTAATGATAAAAATGAGTAAGTTATTCGTACTTATCTGAGTCTCTTGTGTGTATAAGTTTCTTTTACATATATATATCACAATATTCCAGTTGTACTGAAAATATACCTGTAAGCGTTAAAATCATTGCGGGATTCATCTTGCAGCGCGGTGTTAAAGTCGAAGCTGCATTTGTCGACGAGAAACTTGATGAGTTGTCTAAAAAAAAAAAAAAAAGGAAAAGAAAAATAAAAAGGAAAAAGAAAGAAACCGTTACCTCTGCCGAGAATACAATGCGTTGATAAAAACGGGTAATGCATTCTCTCGAGGATATTACATTCGACCTTTGGCCTCGCGCGCGAGCAGAGATCTTGCTGCAACGCATATCAAAGATACCGCCCATTCTGTCTCTCGACTGGACAACGACCAAGATTCGTCTCTCTTCCAGGTTGACAAAAGGTTATTTACGCAGGTGCGTTCTCAATTGGGCATTGCGCAACTGTGTTAGGTCTGAGCAAGCATTAGTGAGGCGAGATGCAGTATGTTTTGTTTGCGGCGAAATGACACGCGCGACGTCGCGCCGTGAGCGATAGCTAAGCCGACTTGAGTCAGCAATTTGATATTGTCAGTCTAATTGACCGTTGCTCAGGTCTTTCTTACGCATGTATATTGGAAGTGATAGCTGTCGTAGTCCCAAGTTTCTCCAATTCAAATTATTCACCTTGCTGCGGTAGGATCATTGCAACTTGTCGAAAAAAAAACCCTATCTTATTTCACTATACGGCGCTGAAAGATTCTGAAATTGCACGAGACAGTATTAGCAATATTTCTGAATTGTTAAAAAAAAAAAAATTTGTTTTGTACGTTAAAATATCGCGATTTTTATTTGTGCACTGTCCGCTTCATTAATTATTTCCTGCAAATTTGTCCACAATCTTGTACGATTCGCGAATGCTAGATACGAGTGTTATCTATTGAAATATTTGAAGTCGTTTCGAAAGAACAATTTGTCTAGTGGAGAAGAAAGAAAAAAATCGGCGTTTTTGATGAGGTTCGATTTAGGACTACTATAACGGCCCAATAATTATTCAACAAAGTATGATCGCGCCAAGGCCATGGTCATGGTACGCTGAGCAACGATCTCATGGACGTTCTTGCATTATAGTTGCCGCTCACTTTACGTAACTCACCCTAACATCTTCAGAATAGGAGTGAAAGTGCACGCAAAAATTTAGGAAATCGACTTACAGTCGAATTGCATGTGTAGCAGGAGAACAGCACAAGCGGAGAGTAACTAACGAACGCTCGAACATTTCGTGTCTATGATTCCATTGCGGCAAAGATGGAGTTCTCTCGGATCACGTTTATCAAAAACGAAAGACAAAAATCATTTTATGCTAAGCGAGAGTCTAGCATAAAAAATTGGTTGTGCAAAGCTATTAAGGCAAAACTCGATGCTTTCGAGAAACGGATTCTCACTTCAAAGAAAGAGAAGAGAGTTAGCAGACTTTCCCCTCCAGAAGTTTTTCTCAACGTGTGCGTCGGTCATTTGTATGCATGGAAGAAGGCGGAAGATGGACATAGTGGACGCGGCGAAAGGAATATTAACAATTGAAAATGGGTCGACCGGATCATCGCAGATTTCCACTTGTTGCGTTACCATTCGCCGCCGGCTGGACAGCGATATTTTTAGGAGAAAAGAGGGACGAGGAGTACGAAGGGCACTTACCGAGGATAATGATCTGGGGTTTCGCAGAAGGTCTGCCCCGGTGGCGCGCATTGGGGGGTGAGTCCTGGAGGCGCGGGTACGAAGGGTTCGTACTGCGGCCGACCTGGACATCCGTACTCCGTACAAGGTTCACCCCAGGTAACCATTAAGAAAAACTGTTGGTACAAACAAGACATCACAATACAGACATCATAATAATATGATTCAGAAGAAGACGTACTTTGAAATATTAAAAGGTGCCTATTTTTTAATTTCTTTCTCGATTATTAAGTTTGTATATGTAAAAATATTCATTTCCTTTGTATACGTATGTAAAAATATAGTTTACGCACATTTTGCATTTACGATCAAATACACATAGATGAAACACGAGATCTTCACTAGTGTTGACTAAGCGCAATGTATAATGTGGGACCAGTTATTGTGAAATATTGCACCGACTTGTAATTGATCGCTTATCAGGATACTTCCTGTACTATGCCTATGGTATAAACGCGTGCTTTTTACGACGGTATTAATCGGCTCTGATTCAGCCTACACGTAATTCGATCGACAGATAAAAATGCGTTAGCTATTAATCAAGATGAGTCAATGCGGAAATCGCGATTAGAAAGATGTACAACGTACAATTAATAGAAAGAACGTTACATCATATTTAAATACAGCTTCTTAGATATTCTACTATGATCGGCGATTGATTATTTTTAATATTATGTTAGACCGATCACTTACGATTGATATTAGATGCCACGCGAACGCCATTTCGATCTATCGTTATGATTCACCCCTTCGTGATAGAACCTTCTCTCCTGTAGTGAGCACGGCAGGTGTCTCGGCAGGAAGGAGGCCGCGAAGTCACTTAATTGGCATCGCGTGCTGATCAATCGCCGTGCCAATGTCACCGCCGATAAACGATAACCCGACCCGACCCAGGATTGCTACTCAGATGGATGATCGTAAGAGACAGAAAACCCCCATTAAGGACAAAATCAAATTGAGTTCTGCGTTCGATATATTATACCTTTTTATGAATTTTTCAGATAAACGACAGCTTCTGTTCGTTGGCCGAATCTCGTTCCGCGTTGACTTTGCGGACTTTAAGAGATTTGCCGAAAGAAGGCAAATCTTAATCCAATTCGGGATTGATCACCCGTCTTCTCTAGACGCTACTGTTGTTGCAATGCGCGTGGCTCGTTGTCGCACCGACTATGATAGAGTATGGGTTAATGAGCGTCCATAATGAGCGTCTTTCCACTTTTGGCCAGCGTGATTCGAAAGTGTCCACGACACTGGGTCCAGATACTGGCGTGATTCGGTTCTACGCGCCGCGAGTCTACCTAGCAACGTGAGATACGTGGGTATACCTGTGCGTTGGCCCCTTCCTCGGGCGACGTGCACGAGTTCTGTGGTGCTCAGGGTGGGGTAGGCGGACACATACTTTCACTGGAATACGTGCGGCGAGGGATTCATCGACCTTATGACAGCGTGAACTAAGGTTTTTTCTCCGGATGACACGGATACATCTTGATTATGTGACGGAGCTAGTGCGTCAGGAAAGAGAAAGAGAAATGCTATTTCTTATACTGAAGCTCAGTATAGTAAAGTTTAGTAGACAGAAATCGTTAAAATTTCTTTTCTTTTACACGAGATATATGCATATACGTGTCTCTCATTGTAAGTTCTTAAGAAGATAGATTGCCTTTTAGTGAAAATTTGAAATCATTCGTTGTAAGATAACAACGACAAATATTTAAAAATTGAGCGAAAGTAACGTTAAATACATTGAATATTCTTGTTTTAATAAAATAGTTGATCTAAAAAATTAAGTTATATTAAGAAGGAAATATTATAAGGAAATTAAATATTTGGTTCAAATATTGAAAATATTCCCTTATATTTTCTTTAAATACATATAGTAGTTCGAAATATCTGGTCGTTACTTACAGGGCATTCAGTAATCTAAAATAAAAAAAGTAGTCTTATAATTGCAGAGGGGAGAAAGACATCATTACATAATTATGTTTTATTATTATTTGGAATTTTTATTTGGAACTCCATCTCTATAATATTTTGAATATTATAGAGTCAATTTTTTTTACGATACATAAAAATTGCTGCTAAAACATTATAATATAAGGATTTAAATAATCATTTGCGTTTATTGCAGACAGAATTACGACTAGAATATAAAAATGAATCATTTTTTATGATTCAGAAAGATAAAGCGGCCTACATGAATTCCTTCATTTGGCTTAATCTACGAAAATTAACATTCAAATATAGCGGTTTTACAGCCATGTTCATTTTTAGGTTGGAGTTGCGCTTGTGATACTCATGATGGCGCTTGAAGTGCATGCTCGCATTTAGCACAGGACTGTGTTATCTACTGAGAAATACTCATGTTAGGACTGCTAAGTTGTATCTGCCGCATTAGAGTTGCTGACACATTCTCATCCATTCCAACTTTTAACATAACCCTCCCTGCGGCAACAGTCGGCTCGTTCATTCTCTTGGAATCTCTGCATATGCGAAACGCGATTACCCAGCTCGCGTTATATTGCCCGAACGGATCGTGTGTTTAAAGGGGATCTCCTGATGTGAATGGTGCTTAAAGTTTGTTGGTCGCTAAAACGTTTCTTGCCCGTTGTGACGACTTGTTAATCGTTGTCGGCGTAATCATGGCGGCGACCTCCTCACGAGTAGATGATCTCGTGCAATCTGTCAGCTTGCACAATCCACGAAAATGGATGTTCAATGGTTACATCCTGCCCTTCGTGATGCTACAGTCCTTGTGGATCTACTGTTGGATCTTCGTTTATGGCGTTGACGAATATTATGACGCGGGCCTGGTGGGCATCGCAGCGATCGGCGTGCTGCAGATTTTTCTGTGCTTATGCTGTCAATGGTCGGTGCACATCCATACGTTCATAAACTGCAGCTCCGTAAGTGGCAATTATCCTTCAATTTGCCTCAAATAACGGGCACGTGGCTCTTCGTGGCCTCAATATGTTCTATAACTTGGTAGCCATTTGAACGCCCGGTCGTCTGCTAGATTCGGTCACGTGACATCTCGGCGGTACATTCGAACATCGCGAAAGATGAGCCTTGAGCATGGAATCTCACTTGAGCGTTTTGTTTTGCGATATTCCTTTCTTCTATTCCGTAAATAAAATTTCAGGAGGAAGATCCACACAAAGCCAGGATAGTTAAAGTAGTTCCCACCCCAAACAACGGCAGCTCGGAGCTGATTTCATTACATCACACGGATGAACAGGAACCTTGGTTCATTTTTCAAAAGACAAAATATTACTGGGACCCGGATAAAAGATCATTCAGAGGGTTGCAGTTCCCAATCAATCATTCCGTGAAACATTATTCTGAATGGAAAGGGTATCTGGATCAAAACGAAATTAAGAAAGCAGAGGAAAAATATGGGAAAAACAAGTATAGTGTGAACAATTCCTTGCATCAATTCCTTGCAAGGCATCTTTTATCTCGCTGAAAATATTGTTTTTTTTTTTTACTCTAGATTGGACATGGTTGTACCAGAATTCTGGGAGCTCTTTAAAGAGCGCGCTATTGCTCCGTTCTTCGTATTTCAAGTATTCTGTGTGGCACTATGGTGCTTAGATAAATATTGGTATTATAGTATCTTTACATTGATCATGCTTATCATGTTTGAGTGTACACTGGTGCAACAACAATTAAGAAATATGGCCGAGATTCGTAAAATGGGCAATAAACCTTACATGATAATGGTATGAATACGAATACTGTTTGCTTGCGATTTGCTTATTTCGGGCCACGCAATTTCGTTCACGCTTATTTTTTTTTCTTTTAGGTGTATAGAAATAGACGATGGCGCTCATCATTTACAGACCAACTAGTTCCTGGAGATATTGTCTCTATTACAAGGCCTCAACATGATAATTTAGTGCCATGCGATATGTTGCTTTTGCGAGGCCCCTGCGTGGTTGACGAAAGCATGTTAACAGGTACTTTAAACAAGCTAGTAATGTGTTTAAACAGACATTGATCATAGCAACTGAAAGAGAGAAATGTTTAGGTGAATCTGTACCTCAAATGAAAGAACCTATAGAAGATATTGACGGAAATAGAATTATAGATATCGAAGGAGATGATAAACTTCACGTGCTTTTCGGTGGTACAAAAGTTGTACAGCATACACCTCCTAGCAAAACTACTCCCGGTCTTCGAGGTATTATTAATAAATTTTATTTTTCATTTATAACGTTCTCACTCACTTTATTATTGTTTACAACATTAATGCATGATATTACAGCGACCGATAATGGGTGCATTGCTTACGTATTACGTACCGGCTTTTCCACGTCACAAGGAAAACTTTTAAGAACGATATTGTTCGGCGTTAAACGCGTTACAGCCAATAATTTAGAAACTTTCGGCTTCATTCTATTCTTACTTATTTTTGCAATTGCTGCCGCCGCATATGTTTGGATCAAAGGTAATTCAATTACATATAAGAGTGAGAACTATGATAAATATTTACATATACAAATTTCGATTTTAGGCAGCGAGGATCCTACAAGGAACAAATATAAATTATTTTTGGAATGTACATTAATTTTGACATCTGTTGTACCACCAGAGTTACCTATAGAATTATCTCTGGCTGTAAACACGTCTCTGGTAGCTCTATCCAAATTAGGTAAAATAGATTTACTTTACGAAAGCTTAAGGATGTAAAACATTATGAAAAAATTATAAATTTTTCTATTGCATTTTAAAGTAATACGAAAAGTTTGATAGCGATTTAAGAACTTGAGTCAAAAATAATTTCAATAAGAAATATATGTAATACATCTTTAATTTTCCTATGAAAATTACGCATGAAAATTGCTATGCCTCTTTGCAGGTGTATTCTGCACGGAACCGTTCAGGATTCCATTTGCCGGCAAAGTTGATATTTGTTGTTTCGATAAGACCGGTACACTTACTAGTGATAATTTGGTTGTAGAAGGTATCGCGGGGATGAAGTAAGAAACTACTATCCGTTTTATTGTCTTCGAATAATCTTTTGCGCTATTAGAAAAGGTGATTTTAATCTTTTACTTTTTAAGCGGTAAGCCAGACGTGGTCCAAATATCAGATGCACCTTTGGAGAGCATCCAAGTACTCGCCACGTGTCATTCTCTTGTTCAATTAGACGATGGTATCGTTGGAGATCCACTAGAAAAAGCAACTCTCAAAGCTATCAATTGGAATCTCACGAAAGGTAGATATAAATTTGCAAATAAAATACAATACAAACATATTAATACGCTACTTCATGCTAATGTTTCATTTAGGTGATTCTGTAATTCCTAAAAAAGGCAAATCTTCCGCATTGAAGATTGTACAGAGATATCATTTTTCATCAGCTTTGAAAAGAATGTGCGTTGTGGCTGGATATAATATTCCTGGAGCTTCAGACATACATTACATAGCTACGGTAAAAGGTGCGCCAGAAACATTGAAGAATATGGTGAGCAAAATAATATTTGTCCACAATTTTAATTGATTTTTGTGTTTGTTGTAATTGATATAATCTGTTTCATTTCAGTTATCTTCTGTGCCAGAAAATTACGATTCAATCTATTTGTCTCTTTCACGACGCGGTGCAAGAGTTCTCGCTTTGGGCTATCGAAAACTTACTGGTAGCTTCTCCTCTCAAGAGTTAAGAGAATTAACTCGTGAAAAGTTGGAGAATAATCTCACATTTGCGGGATTTGTCATCATCAGCTGTCCTCTTAAATCTGACTCGAAAGCTGTTATTAAAGAAATCGTCAATTCATCACATTCGGTATGTAGATGACGCTTTGTTGAGATGTTGAAAGAAAAGTTTCAAAAAAAATTTTACATAATTACCAAAAAAACGAGTTTTATATAATTATTTAGGTCGTGATGATAACGGGTGACAATCCTTTGACGGCTTGTCATGTAAGCCGCGAGCTACATTTCACGAAGAAACCTAGCACACTTATACTAACCAAAAATGATGGCGAATGGTTGTGGGAAAGCATAGACAAAAAGACGCAGCTCCCTCTAAGCATGAAAAATATTGAATCGCGAAAAGAGATCTGGAAAGAATATGCGCTTTGCGTGACGGGTGAAGTATGTAAATGAACAAAAATGTCGATTTTTTTTACAATGATCGTTTGTTATTGCATAATTAATTTTTCTAGGGTTTATCGTATCTGAAGGAAAAAGAACGGGGACTTCTTTGGAAACTCTTGCCGCACGTCATAATATTTGCACGATGTGCACCGAAGCAAAAAGAATTCATTATTATATCGTTACAATCTTTAGGTTATACGACGTTGATGTGCGGTGACGGAACGAATGATGTCGGAGCTTTGAAACACGCACAAGTGGGTAAGTTGACGAAAAGAGTGTGATAAAATTTGAATGTACTTGTTTTTCTTTCTTTTTCCTTGATAGGTGTCGCAATTTTGTCCAGTCCGTCTGTGGTTACTGAAAAGCGAGAAGATCCAAAGAACGATAATTTGATGTCGGCCATAAACAATGGGCCAAGAAATAATTCGAGAATGACATCGACGGGGTCTCGTGCAAAGCTGCAGAAGTTCTTGAAGGATATTGATAACGAGGTGCAAGAGCCACCCGTGATCGTGAAACTCGGCGACGCTTCCATCGCGGCTCCTTTTACTAGCAAAATGTCATCCATTCAATGCAGTAAGGATCACAGGATATTATTGAATTTATTTATTCCTCGGAAATACAAGTATTTGTATACTTGCAGTATGTCACGTGATCAAGCAGGGACGCTGCACACTGGTCACCACCTTGCAGATGTTCAAAATACTGGCGCTGAATGCACTCATACTCGCCTACAGCCAGTCAGTGTTGTATCTAGATGGAATCAAATTTAGTGATGCGCAGGCGACTTTGCAGGGCGTCCTTCTGGCGGCATGTTTCCTTTTTATCTCACGATCAAAACCGCTGAAAACTCTTTCGCAGCAAAGACCGCTACCAAATATCTTTAATTTATACACCATTGCAACTGTATTATTGCAATTTACTGTACATTTCATCTGTCTCGTTTATTTGGTGAAAAAAGCTACGATTTTATCTCCAAAGTAAGTTGTATTAATCGGAATCATTTGACCGTCATTATGTTCTTCAAATTACTTCTTTTACAGGGATGATAAATTGGCAACCATCTTTAATACTACCAATGAAGTGAATTCATTAGACGGAAATGACAGTATTGAGGAAGAGCCGTTTGAGGCAAATTTAATTAATAGTACTGTATACATAATCGCAATGTGCTTTCAAGTTTCTACTTTTGCTATAAATTATCGAGTAAGTTGTCCATTATATTTTATTATCCAATTAAAATGTATCATTATACGACAAACACTAATTATATTACGTTCTATCAGGGCAAGCCATTCATGGAAAGTTTAACACAAAATAGAACTCTCTTGTTCAGTCTCGTGGGCAATTTTGCCGTTATTTTATTACTAGCTTGTGGATTCTTACCGAATTTCGCGATGCAGTTCGAGATTGTAGACTTTCCAAGCCAAGTAAGTTTTGCGCGCAAGTACATAACTAAAATTAATTTATTTGCCGTTGAATCTATTTGCCACATATGTATTTATAATATTTGCGTGTTGCAGTTCCGTACGACACTGGTTCAAATACTAGTCGCGGACTTTGTCTTCGCGTATATAGTCGACAGAGCTTGCCTATGCCTCTTTGGCGAAGGAAGACAACACAAACTGTGATGAACTATCTTTTATCGATTACAGACTGCATTGAAGTTCTTTCTATGTAACTTTTGTTACTGATCTTGTTCCACGTTAAGAACTGACAATTTTTATATTTAAGAATCGATAATGTACCTGTGAATACACATAAATTATTTATCTCCGTGCGTATTTGGTATTTTATGTCGTATGTTTTCCTTTATTTTGTTTTCTCTATTCATATATTCTGTATAAAAATATAATGTGAAAATATAAATATATGCATCTGATCATTACTCGCCTAATTGTTTACTCTGTATAGTAACTTTTTCTTCGTGGAACAAGAAACAGCACTCTGGCGATCATTATTTATTGTCGATAAAGGTATTACTCATGTTCGATATTCCTTAATAATTATTTCTGTAATAATCATATTGTCTTTATATATATATATATATATATATATATATATATATATATATATGTCAATGACACAGAACAAATTTCATGGACAATTTTAATATTTCATCAATATATTAAAACAAATATTGATCGCTTGAGAAAAAAAAATGCGTGTATATATGTTGTAGATAACGATTCTACTTTTTTTCACAGTGCAATATTCGCACTTAGTGCAAGTTTCGAACACAGATATAGACATATAAATTTATATATAAATTTATATATAAATTTATATATAAATTTATATAAATTTATATAAATTTATATAGACATATTTTATACAAAAATTCACACAGAATGCTCACAAGGTTGTAACTAAAACTTATTTGTAATTGAACAAATGAAACACGAAAAGCTTACGCGAATAACTTTGGTAATTGCAGTATGATTATACGTAGCAGTTTTATACATCAAAGATTACATTCCATTTCGATGATGTTGTATGTTGCGTAAAACATTTCGTTTGCAAATTAAGCATAATTGTTAGCCTTTAAATTCAAATTACAATGCAATTATTTTAATATTATATTTCATTATATTTCACAGAAGGAATAAAGTGAAAGAATAACGTTCGTTTATTGATATATCGTGAATCGAACTAAGTGTAATTGTACATTTATAATAATATTAATAAAGAAAATGTTCATTCAAAATGATTATTGCAATTCTTTTTCAAATTGATATTAACATGTTAAAACATTAAAAGTGCAGTTAAAATTCAGAAGATAACGTAAAAAGAAACTAACTTAATTGATATAATTCATTTAATTTATATTTAAATGGCTAAAGAGATTTGCTATAAAAAAAAATTATATCGATGTTGCAAGGAGAGAATTATTTATCATTTGCCATATTCGGAGAGGTTATCATTTTTTATTCTACAGATTCGCATTTAAGCATCAAAACTGTTCGACGACAAAACAATCCTTACAGTTTCGATTTTGTTTACGCAATCATTTTGAATTGACATCAGAAAATTTCTTCTTGCAATCTACAACAAATTCATTTTTTTGCATACCACTACGCATATTTAATAATAATTAAACTAGTGAAGATATCTAAGACTCCTTGGCGGAAAAATTTTTACGAAAAACTATATAGATTGAGACAAAATCTTAGAAATTTTTAATTTTTCATAGATGTAATGGAACGTATAGTAGGGGTGTTTGTTTGAAAAATCAAGAAATCCTCTGTCATTTTCGTATATATGTCTTCTGACGCCATATTATAAGTTTTTATGAAACATATTTTCATATCTTGTGTATTATGAATATCTACAAAAAACTGAGAATTTCTAAGATAAACGAACCTCACTTTACGTTACTTATACTTTACTTTCTACAAATTTCTATGAAAAACAAAAAATCTTAATCTATGTAGTTTTTCTATACTTTTTCGTAAAAATTTTGTCCATCAGGATTCTCATTTTGATTCATATATACTAATAAATAGCAAAAAAATTAATTTTGACTGTTTTTTAGTTAACATGAAGTTTCGAAAGATGTACAAATTCTAGAAGAGCTATAATTAAGGCGGAAACGAGTAACATATGGAGAAATATCGGAAATATAAGAGAAATTGTAATTAAAAAAATAAATTTTATTACATTTTATTTGATAAAAAATTGTTAAATAAGATTAAAATATTAATCTTATTTAATATCTTTGTAATTAAGCAATAAGGACTATACTGTTATTAAGTAACAATATATAACTTGTACAAGATTTTCAAACAATTGACGAACGACGAGGAATCCGATACAAAATAATCGTTGGTTTCCAACTCTTTAAATAATGAATATATGTTATCAATGTTGTACGTGTTAGTATCAATAATATAATCTTTTATTGCTTAATTCCCATAATATCTTAATATCTTACTTAACAAGATTTTTCGAATTTGTCTTTGATAACAATTTTTCCATGCTCCCGATGTTTTCAAAAGATAAGTGATATACTATTCAATTTTAAGTAGCCCTTTAACGATACATAATTCATACATTTCGAACTTCTTTATGTGATAAAATCCTTCTTTTCACCAATTATTATCTTTTCTGTTAGTATAGGACACGTTGATACACGCAGATATTAAATCATATATTTATTAATATAGAATAGTAAAAAGAAGAAATATTTAATATAACTGACTACTCTATATCATCGTATGGTATATACATAAAACTAATTTATGTTTTAATCTATAAAATCTATTTAACCTTTTAACATATGAAATATAAAAAGAAAAAAATTTTTAATGGTTTCTCACAATGACGTCATAGACATAATACGGCCGCAAATGTGGAGAACCATATTACGCTATATATTGTGGAGACTAAAAGCGTTCTTGACCGTAAGATTTAAACTGATTTTGGTTGGATTAACGAGATATCGCATACTCTATTGGGTAGAGCATGTGACGTCATTAATCTAACTCGGATCAATTCAAAGCCGCTACGATCTAAAACGCCATAAAGATTGCGAATTAGAGTTTAGAATTCGACCAGTCAAATAATTAATTTTAATCCGTTTCGTTCTGATTTACTGGATTTTCTAATTCTCAATCTCTAACGTATAATGCGACTCGTGCTTTAGGCCTTAGGCCAGTATTCACTGGTTCTTATATTTAAGAACCGTTTTAAGTACAGTCTTAAGATATCACGGAGTCAAATTAGAATTTCAAGATATATTACACCTGGATAGTTTTAAGGCAAAAGCCGACTACAAATATTGGTCTAAGCAAAGTTCCTCAGTCAGTTATCTCTTGATCGATAACACTTAAATCGTTGTAAGCTGCGTGTCTCGACTGTACACACTGACTGTGCTACCGTCAATGGTGTCTTTTTTTAATGAAAGTACGCGTGATTTGTGTATCGCGACGTAATACGTCGCTACGGTGTCGAGACTGTCGAGCTGCGGCTCAGTCGATCGCGGTCGTCGCTTACGGACGCGTCCCACTTCGATCACGTCTGTCAGTGCATGATAGCCGGCTGATATCCACGCGCTTCGAAGGCAAGGATAGCGAAGAGCATATGTCACCGTCGTTCAGGAAATACTAGGAACTATCATACTCTTGGCGTCATCGCGCGGTAAAATCTCGCGCCATGTGTCTCATAAGGAATCAAACGGTCAAAACTTCCCGACAGGAATCTATTGCGTGAGATTGGATATTCAGTCGGCAAATTTTCGAAAAGTAATTTACAAATTTTTACACTCTTTCCCACCATTGAGTCTATTCATCCGAGAAGGCCACGATTATATTGACGATGTAATTTGTGAGTTAATTAATAAAAAAAAGATCTGGGACTTGCAGGGAAGAGACGAAAAAAGAGAGAACGAAAAAATAGAACGGACGTATTGATATTGTTAAAAAAAAAAAAAAAAAACGCAATCACTGCAATCACAGTTTGTCATTTGGAGGAGAAAGGATTGAGGTGTTTGAAAGCACCGCCACACAGTGTAGCAGTACCCGGTACAACAGAAATCTAGAATCGGACTGGAATGAAATAGTTTCGAGTTTTAATTTTTGCTTCTAAGGTTAGTAGTGCGTCAACAATTTCAAATATACAAATTTCAAAAAGTCAAATAATATAATTTTTTTAATCAAGATGAGGATAGAGACGTAAACAAGATCGTTTTTTTTTTTAATTCCTCCAGTGTCCATGATATTTAGTGTTGAATATCAGGATAGATTTAATTTTTTTTATGCTACCAAATCGGTTAGATTTGATTGATTCGAAGGTTTTTATCAGCCAGTTCTCCAAATATGCACGAAATAAATCCAGATTATTAAATCAGTAGTTTGTGAGACATATGCTACATTCAAACAAAACAGCAAGTCACGATATCATTGACATTAAAATGACATTAAAATGATTCGAAAATAATTGAAAAATGATTTTTAATGATCATTTTAGGATCATTTTAATATCATTTTAATATCATAATGACTTGTTATTCTGCTTGAGCAAAAGCAAATATAGTTCACTTGAAAATCATCAATAAAAATAGAATGATTGAATTTTAGCCACTGTTTGTTATATGACGCTTTAAGTACATACGCATATTCGAGATAAAGCAGTTATAAAATTTGTTCCGTTCTTCGTGATTGCCGAAAAGGAAAGAATGTTTTAAGTTTCTTCAGTTATGATCGCAATTCTGGAAAACCATCAGTTATGTTTGTATGTATACAAAAAGAAGATCAACGAGGGAAATTCAGAAAAAGGAAAATCTGACAAGAGCAGAAAATTGAACAAACACATTACGCAGCTCTTACCGATCGCTGATTAAGGATAGTCCGTGCATCGCTGTATCATTATATTCGAATTCTTGCTGCGAGACATTTTCGCGAATGTCTCGATGAATCACGTAATTAGGTGTACTAAATATAAGAAATGACTATTAATAACAGAAGCATGTATCGTCTGTCGACTATTTCGTGCGTAGTCATAAAGGTCGGTAAATGCGAATTATCCACTGTTGATGCGACTAATTACATTCATTCGGCATATGTTATACTGTAAATAATCGTGATAGTAGGAAGTACTTCAATCAAAACGGAATTGAAAAATTTCGAATTTGATGAAATCCTTGATCCAACTTCTAAATGTCCTTTCGTTTATGTATTGACTATATCATCGAATTCCATTACTTTGATGTTGATTGACTGTTGGACTTTATATAGAACGATAATGCGTGAGAATAGTTCAATTGTAGCTTTCTTCATCAAAGATCTTTCGATATAAATCATCGTTTATGAGATTTATACTATTTTATCTTCAGAAGAGTTTTAGAAGCGTAGCGTTCAAATTTCGCGGTATTGACGAATATGCAAGTAATTTTTCAAACATTTGAATAGCCTTGGTGATTTGAATATTAATTAGCAATGCAAATTATACTGAGAACGGTAATGAAAACCGATATGGTCTTACAATCGGTTTACCAACGGACTTTCTGCTTGTTAACGCTCGCGACTCGGCAATTGACCCTGATTGATCAGAAAATAACAGAACTTTGAACTCAATTTCATGTGACTAGAAATAATATATCTACTGCCAAATAAACTCTAACCAGTAAAAATACTTTTTTCTAATAACATCATAAGAACATTCAAAATATGATTGAACATAAAAATAGGAATGTGAGACACACACACACACACACACAAAAACAGAATATTCTGTAATAACGCTTAAGAGGAGATTTCTAAGATCATTTTGAGACGAAAATCTTAATATCAAAATGTTGAAAAAAGTTTTTTAACATAATAAATATTCATCATTTTATTTCTGTATGCATAATATTTATATCGATATTAATAAGAAGCGACAACGAACTTTTAGCACTTTACATATTATGAACGCTCAAGGTAATATGAATTTACTAACTTTAAATATTTATAATTTTAAAGATTATATTGACTTCGATATTTTGGTACTAAAATTTTCGTCTTAAAATGAATCTCAGAAATTTACCACTAATGTCCAATTTCTTTATCTCCCAAAATACAATGGAGATCTCCTAAGGTTATCAGCAACTTATCTGGAAATGAAGAAATTGGGCAGTATTGTTACAGTCTTTACAAAATATCCTGTATATAAAACAACTAGGAACTCTAATAATATAGCGACTTATATTTTTAGTCCTTTTTTTTGAATTAATTCTTTTTAGTCGTGATTGAAAATCCCTTTGATTAGATTATCTTCCTCTGATTAGACCGTAATCTAATATACGAATAATTATAATTCACCTCGCTCGTTAATGTAGAACGGAAATACGAGATTTGAGGGATGGCATCGCAAGCTGTGGAACTGAGAACACTGCTACGATTGTCATTCAACGTTAACAAGACCAAATTACTAGCATGTGCGAAGAAGTCACAGGTCAGTGGCTTCTCAAACAGGGAAACGTTAACGATGATGGACATTAATGATATGTTTGCAATATCCTTTGCGATCAATTGATGACATACATCCTTAATATATTTTTATTATAACGCGTGATACTTAATCACTGCCTACAATGATAAACGGTGAACAGTAAAACGGGACTTATACAAGATGAATAAAAACTGGACGCAATATTTCTGGCGTCAGTCGGATAGTCCTTGCAGTAGGACCAGCAGATTAAGAATATCGCCAAGATTTGAAATTTGAGATATGACTCACAATTTTTCACACTGATCTAAAAGAAACACAATATGTGATTTGATGCAAATCTAAAGTAAAATGATTGAAATATTTTTTTTTGTTCATGTATTGCATTAAACATAAAATAATTAACATAATTATTATAATTATATGCGAAAATTTTTGTCATTGCAAGCAGTCACAATCAACAAGGTTAATTAAGTTTCATGTATACCGTCGATTTTGTAATATCTGTTATTGAATGAACACTTGCGATTTAAATTAGTAGTAGTATTAACAGCCTGATTAACAAAAGTCAATAATAGTGCAATTAATTAATAGAAAGACTACAAAAAACGAATTAAGAAGTTGAAACATAAAAATTTTTAGATAGAATAAAAATAAGTAAATGGATAATAAATTATTCATATATGGTAAATTAATGTAGCAACGGTGATTAAGATATGCTAAGAATATAGCAGAATTGTATTTTATAATTAATTATATGTTGCGGTATACGCATGTTTAAGAATTTAGTTAAGTATAATGCATCATTTCGAAGGCATTGGACAGATTTAGCTCTTTGATTTCAGTAAAGATGATAGCTGTATCGGAAAGAGGATACTTTCATTGGATCGATTGGCTGGTGTTTGCACTTATGCTCTTCGTGTCTGCCGCAGCTGGCTTATGGCACTTCAGAAGAGCGCAAAAGTCGAACACACAGGACTACCTGCTTGGAGGAAGAAGCTTAGGACTCTTTCCTGTGTCCGCTTCTCTCGTCGCCAGGTAAGCTTAGTTCGTCATTCTACACGATTTAAGACTATTAAAAGAAAAAAAGGAAATAAGGAATGAATGAAAAATGAGAATTTAAAACATTCTGAAACATAACAGAAGAATTAAAGAATTCGTTAGTGTTAAAAAATTAAACAATTTTCTTTTATCACCATCGTAAATTTCACATCTTAATTCAGAATAAAGACTCTTTTAATATTTTCACATAACAATGTTCAGATTTAGAAAATGTCAATTTTGAAGATTAATATTACATACTCGAAAAGAATGATCTTACTAAAAAAAAGTACAAAATAAAGTATTTAAAATTTTAGCTTGATACAGATCTGAAATTAATCTTGTTACAAAAAAATTTTATAGGATTTAGCATTCAAACTGATTGCTAAAATGTCAAACTTTTTGTAGCATTACTCATCGTATTTGAGATTCCTTTAAAATTATTTTGATGGTTTAACAAAATTATTTTCAGATTTGTATCTAGCTAAATTTTTAGATACTTTATTAAAATCATCCTTTTCGTGTAAAAAATGATTCGTATCTCATTTATCATGTAATTCTTGATTGATTAGTTATGCAGAATAATTAATTTCATAACTTCAGAATATTTAATTTCATTTATCATAACTGTAGTTTCATATCAGGCGTGACGATTTTGGGTACTCCGACGGAGATTTACAACTTTGGCACGCAATATTGGATCACGATCTTCTCGATTCTTTTTTCCGGTATCGTGGTAGCTACTATATATCTTCCTGTTTTTAGTACCTTACAACTTAACTCTGTTTATGAGGTTAGTTTTTTCCATTTAATTCCGTTTAGTATCTCCTCTCGATGTGGCACAATTTTCACGATTCACTTCTTTTAGTATTTGGAAATTCGATTCAATCGCACTGTAAGGATTCTGATTTCTTCAATTTTTGTTTTTGACGTGGTAAGTGTGTATCTGGCCTTTTTATGTTTTCATGAC
The DNA here is from genome assembly GCF_024713525.1 of Acromyrmex echinatior. NCBI lineage: Eukaryota > Metazoa > Arthropoda > Insecta > Hymenoptera > Formicidae > Acromyrmex > Acromyrmex echinatior. Next base: position 7,198,916 of record NC_141862.1, on the reverse strand, counting down.
GATTTCAAAGACTAAACTGAATAAGAATCAATTAATTTCAGCTCCTTTATCAATCAATCGTAGTCTATGTCCCTGCATTGGCATTGAATCAAGGTATTTTATATACATTATTCACTACATTATTCACGTTAAGATTTTAACCTACTTCCATTAATACTTTCGATGATTCATTACAGTGAGCGGCATCGATATACACTTGATCGGAAGCATCGTATGCGTCGTATGTGTTTTCTACACCGTTCTGGTAAGTTGCGATTTCGTGCCACTTAATTTTTTTTTTTTTTATTAATTTTGATCAACGAATTATTCCTCTTTTTCACTTCGTAAATTAAGATAAAAAGAAAAATTGAAATGAAAAGATCGTCGTAAGATTGTCATATTGTACTTAAATGTTAACAAGAATAGTATACGCAGGGGGGATGAAAACGGTTGTGGCGGTCGAGAGAACGGAAGCCTAAGCTAATTTTCCGGGGGAGGCTCGTTCGCCAAATTCCCGCGGGGATGGCTGGAGTTCCTCGGACACGGTCTACCGTAGGAAACAATTTTCAGTGGACAATGCCGCGAAGAATCTCACGCGAGAGCCTTAGTACTGGAAATGTTTATGGACGGAAACTGAAAGCCCGACAATGGCGCGGGGAAACAATGGCGCGGAGAACGTCGAGCGGATGTTATCGTAGCAGCGGATCACAAAGCCGGCGCTGAAGTGATTAATCGCGGGATCGCGCGCCTGTAATTATCCGAGCAATTTGTTGGATCTCGTATTAATGAGAATTTATCGTGGTTGAGTGGCTCTTTACAAATTTGTTTATTATATGCCGCCTGCGCACGCGCGAGCATACTGTGGACTGTACGCAATTGCATGCACTCGAAAAAGCATTCGCCACTAACGCATTCTTCAGAAATAGATAATACCGTCGCAGGAATATTTTTATCGGGGCAGGAAGTTATTGAGGAAGTTGCATAATCAAATTTCTAACTTACTTCAACTCTGATGATTGTTACGAAAGAAAATATTTAGAGACTGATTAATTACAGATGCAAATAAGTATGGATATACATGCGGATTAAGTAAAATCGTTCTTTTTACGAGATATTCAAGAGTGTCTTATATAAATAAAATATTTTATTCTACCCTGCACTCATTTTTTGATCTTTTATTAGGGTGGTATTCGAGCAGTGGTTTGGACAGATGCATTACAAGTCGGCGTGATGATAGCAGCAGTTATCACAGTTGCCTCTCTAGGTACATATCAAATGGGAGCGTCTGAAATTTGGAATAGGGCTATCGATGCCAAGCGAATCGAATTTTTTAAGTAAGAATTCAAAGAATGTCATCAAAATTATATTGCGCAAACATACCAAATATTCACTCGTATTCTTTTACTTATTGTGTAGTTTTGATCCATCGCCCTATACGAGACACACCTTTTGGACAGTACTAATTGGTTCTTGGTTATATAATACCGCGTATATCGCTGTCAATCAAACTATGGTGCAGCGATACATATCGTTAAAAAGTACAAAGATATCTCAAATGTGAGTATACCGATTATTTTAGCAACTTTCAATCATAATAATTTTGTTATAAAATGATAAGAGATAATAACGAATATAGCTATTATGTTATACGTATACATAAATATTATATATAAATGTATGTTTTATTCTCTATATATAATTAGTTTTATATTCTATATATATCTCATAATAGTATTATATCTTATAATACAATTTATAACATAACATTATTACAATTAAAAGTTAATATATCACAATATTATAAACAATATTATTATTATTATTATATATATGTATATTTTTTAATAGAATAAATAGAAATAATGAAATGCTCATCATTCATCATTTTATTTTCTGTCGTACTTTGCTTGGTTTGCCGATAAAGTTCATGAAAGATAATTTTTTTTGATTGTTATGCAAATTACGTAAACAATTCGGAAAAATTCCTCTGAAAAAGAATACCGAATGAATCGTACATTCATTTTGTGTGTGTGTGTGTGTGTGTGTGTGTGTGTGTGTGTGTGTGTGTGTGTGTGTGTACACATTACTCATATATATGTCTATATTAATATAGTCAATGTTGCAAATCTTTACATATCCTAATTACAGATCCATTGCGATATTTACCATCAGCATAATGGTGTTTATTTCAACATGCTGTTGGTGTGGACTAGTCCTTCTCGCTTGGTGGTCACCACCGAAATGTGATCCAAGAGTTTCTGGCTTAATTACGGCCGATGATCAATTGTTGCCGGCTTATGTCATGGAAATTGCTCATCATTTACATGGGATACCTGGCCTCTTTATTTCCGGAATTTTTGGCGCAGCACTCAGGTATCGCAAATCAAATTAATATAAATACAAGTAAATTGTCTATATATGAGTAGCTTTCGCGATTGTTAGTGGAGAGAGAGGGGGGAGGGGGGCTAGCCTCTAAAAAAATTTTTTGAGCTAAACGAAACACTGAGACCACAAATTTTTTTTTTTAAGAACGCATAAATAGCGCATTATTATATAATTTATTCATTAAGATTTGGTTAAGTGGGGGGAGAGGGGGGGGGCAGCTAAGTAGACGTTACATTTACGGAGCGATAAGATATAATTTGTAAATAAACGAAATGTAGGACTTACAAAGTTAAGATATGCAGTTAAATTCGTTATTGTGCATTTCACTTGTTTGTGAATTTAAGTTTTATTGTCTTAAGCCCACTTCAGACGATAATTCGCAACCGAATTGGCGACAGAATTTTATTTATAATATTGCATGTCGTAACATAAAAAAATATTTTAAGGAGTAAAATACATACATATAAAAAATATATATCAATGACATAGATTTTCCATATGTATTTTCTATATGTATGTATTTTATTTCTTCAAATGTTTTCTATGTTTATTTTTATTTAAATATATTTTATTTAAATATATGTAATTAAGTAAAATATAATATTCATTTGGGCAATTTTTTTATGCGTCAAATCGATAAAATAATTTATTATCTTTATCAAATTTCTCTATACTTACAATTTAAATAAAAAAACAAAGTTCAGGTATTTGTTTAATTTAGCTGACGTGAACCATTTGACCGAATGAAAAAATTAGCAATTTTGATGCTCATGATGTTTAGTTATTGATCTGTCACGAGTAAATATGATACGAGTAAATGAAAATTGTCCTTTTTTCACAGTTCATTATCAGTAGGCTTCAACTCGACGTCCGTTGTGATTCTAGAGGACTTCATTAAAGGATGCTTTAAAATGAAGCCCAACGATCGTTGTTCCTCGATTTTCGTGAAAATCCTTGTCGTCCTGTTTGGTGTGTTAGCGCTATGCTTGCTTTTCTTGATCGAGAAATTAGGTGGAGTTCTATCTGTGAGTGTTCAGTGTTATCGTTTCATTGTAATCTATATTAAAACATTAAAATGCTATAATTTTTATTACTGCAATTAAAAATGCTGTAATTTTTATTATTGCAATTTAGGTGACGGGTAGTTTAGCAGCTATCGCTGCCGGAACTTCCTTTGGCGTCTTCACTCTGGGTATCTTGTTTCCGTGGGCAAATTCCAAGGTATAAATTAAAATGTGATCAACTCTCAGATGGATAAATTATTTTCCAAACAAACTCTAATAATAAAAAAATTGTTTCGTGTATATCTGTTTCGTGCAGGGTGCCTTTGTTGGTACTATTGCAGGATTCATTATGTCTGGATGGGTCAGTTTTGGTGCGAATGCGGCCATTGGTTCTGGTCTCATAGTGCCAAAGAAACTTCCAGTGCCACAGTGTGAGGGAAATGTGAGCCAAAATTTCTTAAAGCAATTTGAATGGCACAAGTGAGTAACTTTTATTTAATTTGTATTGAATTAATTTTGATTCTAATTAACAAACGCATACATTGTGCAGCGAAGACAATGTCTTCCCGTTATATCGGTTGTCTTATCACTGGATTGCTCCTATTGGCACGTTGGCGGTACTTGTGGTGGGTGCGATTGTTACTTGTATGACAGGTGCGCAAAATCCTTCATCGATCGACAAGAATTTGCTCTCTCCAGTGATACATAGGTAATCAACTGGTTTAGAAACTTTTGCTATAACTTTTATTACAACGAAAAAAACATCATTCTTAATTTACAGATGGTTACCACAACAAAAATGTTCACAAGAGATAGATGGATGTGTATCCGTATCGACTGATTTGCAATTATCAGCGAATTTACTAACGGCTCTTCGCCGAAAATCGCAACCTAATTAATAATAACGTACTATAGATAATAAACGTTTTCGCAAATATATCATTACAAATATATCTATCAACCAAGAGATATGTTGAACTGATAATTAGAAGATTTTAAAGTACTTATTATTGATTTTTATTGATAGTTAATTGATAGTTAATTTTATTGATAGTTTATTAATAGTTAATTTTTTCTTTTTTTCGAAGTATTTATAAAAATTTATATATAAAATGGATCCTCGTTTATCAAAATTACATATTTCAATTTTGAACAATGGACCAATTGAATTTAATGTACGTAATTATATTATATATATAAAAAATTTCAAAATGATTTACAATCTTTAAAATAAAATAAATAATCAATTCAAGGCTAATGAGAGTCAAAGCAGATGCTGAATGATATAATTACAAAACTTTAATTACTTTCCATTATACAAAATCTTCTTTATTTTTGAACATTTCGGCTCTCTTTGGAGTCCTCTTCAGCGAAATTACATATCCTAACTCATTTTCATTGAATGATCATATTTCTATTAATCGAATTAACCCATACTTGCCTATCTTTAATAATACTCCTGCTGAAACTATAAACCCATACATACAGACTTTTACATGAGGCTTAGGAAGTCAAATATGAAATATATAAATAGGTATTTTATTAAAAATCCTCAAAAAGTAAAATTATAATTTTCCATAACTACTGCCATTAATTTAAACTTTACTGTTACCTGTACATATATATATATATATATATATATATATATATATATATATATATATATATTAAAAATATAAATTAGTAAAGGAAATGAAACTAATATATATATATGTGTGTGTGTGTGTGTGTGTGTGCGCGCGCGCGCGCGCGTGTGTGTGTGTGTATAAAATCATATAAATCCAAAGAGAGCCGAAACGTTCAAAAATGAAGAAAATTTTATGCAATAAAAAGTAATTAAAGTTTTTTAATTGTATTGTTGAGCACCTTCGACTGCTTGAACTTTCATTAGCCTTGAATGAATTGTTTATTTTTATATTAAATTATATATTAATGTACATTGAGTTAAGTGCGTAGAAAAAATATGAAATAATATTTTTATATGTCAGTATATATATATACACATATACACATATATATCGCAATAATATAGACTATAGACAATGCAAATTATTATATATGTATTTTTTACAGAATAAGTAGAAATAATAAAATGCTCATTATTGTGATTATTCATCATTTTAATTTCTGTCAAACTTTATCTTGATTCACTGACAAAGTTCACGAAAGATAATTGTTCCTTTCAATCGCTATGGGATATGCAAACACTTATCCTCGAAAAAATAAAAAGAATGGCAATCAAATTGTGTATTTGCTATATTCAAGACACGAATTCGTTGAAAAACCACTGCTAAATGATGCATTTATTTAATATCTCGATGAATCGCGTCGTTCGCACGAAAGAGCCAGGAATTTTTCGCACGAAGTCCATGCGTGATCGTCACGGGCAGCACGTCCCAAAGAAAATTGTGATTCGCAAGTTGCGTAGTCTTTATTAAGCGCGCTTCATATGCCATTTGCATTCGTCTGGGCGGCTGATAGATTCGGAATTTCCACGTACGCCCTACGCGTGTGGCTTATATTATATATATATATATATATATATATATAAAATATATATATATATATACAAGTGTATCCATGTATTTGTATATTATATGTATGCGTATGCATATAACGCGGAGAAACCGGAGAAGCGGAGACACGATGCGCGTAGACTCGCGCGGTCGCGTTCGCTTTGGAGACAGACCAACCAGGAGGGATGGTCGGAAGAGACCCGGGGTTGAGAGAGCGAAAGGGGTAGAGTGGCTGAGGTGGCGGGCTACAGAGATGGATATAGATAGATAGAGGTGGATAGAGAGAGGTCGCGAGGCTTGAATGGGGCTAGTTTGAGATAGTTAGCGGGCCTTCAGGGGCACAATCGGCCGCGATTGGCGGGCCTACAATCACACGTCGCATTATATGTCCATCAGCACGGCGGATCTCGCAAATACGCTATAGCGTGAGCGAGCGAACGCGCGCGCGCGCGCACACACTAACGCGAGTCGTCGTCCGCTCACCACAAAAATACTGCGACGTGTTCCGCTTCAGCATTCGTTTTCCTTGCGAATGTTTTTACATTTCGGCATTGTCCGTTTTATCTCTTAAACGTTCTGAACATTGCCGTTGCTGTCGCGCGAAAATTTCATCCTGAACGTAGGTTATCCAGTTTCTCAAAAGGCAGCTCGTTTAACCCAAGTGGACATTAGATAAAGTGGACAACCATGAATCTCAGTATAAAGAAGGAACGATATCTCTGTTTTTTTATTCGAGTACGACGTACATAAAAACGTTTCAATAGCTTTCTTGGCTGCACAATTTTGTCCTTACGCACTTACGTAGAGGTACCTGCGATTCACTGGAATGGCGGTTAATAAATTCTTAATACATGGCTTTTTCGGGAGCGCCGATGACTTCGTTCGTCCATCCGAGGAAAATGTTCCGCTCGAGAGACGCAGACACGGGACATTCGTCCGGGGGCGAGTTGTCCCGTATGCAAATTCGTTTTATTGTCGCGGCACAGAGAGCGTAGTCGAGCAGACGTGGACCCATGTAAACGGTCATCTTCGCTACCCGCCTTAATTTCATTCATGCCCCGCTACCCTCCGGCTACCCCTCTCTCACCGCCCCACTTTAATTACTGCCAATTGCCCTTGCCGCACGCGAATTATGTCATTTCCACATGAGCAGCACTTTAGCGAAATTTTCGCTAGGTAGTCAGAAATGAGACGACTGCAGTCTCGTTCTCTTCCCGCACTCCCCGCGCACTCTCTTGCGCTCCCTCGTCCTGGTGTAGCGTAATAAGGGAATAATTAATTAACTCCACTCCCCCGCGTTTCGTTTTTGCGCTTCGACCCTCGACGGAATAAAATTTACGTGTGTCCCGCGTATTAATTAAATGTCGTATCTTTCTCTCTCTCTCTCTCTCTCTCCCTCTCTCTCTCCCCTCTCTCTCTCTAGTTTTTTATGAGAGCGCAGCGCGCAATCGTAATGGTTGATTGAAAATAATCTGAGGAGCGAGTATAAAAAATGCATTATATTTCCTACGACGAGAATACGCGGGATTATATAATATTTTTGAGTGGCAGCGTCGTGGAAACACTAACAAAATATCTGTAGGCGAAAGGAAGAGACCATTTGTTCTTCTAATTCAATTATTCCTTGTTACAGTCGTATCTGCAGAGAAGCATCCCTCTTCTACTGGAGTTATTAGGCGGCCGGAGTACGAGCGAATTCCCAGCGAGCGGTCAGCGGCGACATTCCGGCGTTGCTGCCAGCACGAATGAAAATTTCACAGTCTCTCGATTCCCTCCAATTCGAAGGATCGCAGAGATCTTTCGGTCACGTCGAATCTCCCGTCGACGTATCTCTGGTTATATGGATCGTCGCATATCTACACGTTGACGGGGAGGATGGGCAGAAAAATAAAGCTCCTGTGCCAGGAGGCTAGACAGTCGATTCCGAAAGTGAATCACGCGAATTAATCTTGTGGAAAATTAGGTCAATCGTGAAGATCCCGATGGATCGCTTTGTGCACTTGTTGTTAGATCAATCACCGAAGAAAGCCAAGTAGGATCGAACGATGTTCGTCAATACAATGGCCTTTCTTGACAGCGCGGAAATTTTCGCTAGAAATTCATATGCGTTGTCGTGTAATCGAGTCGTGGTCTCGTTGTGCCGTATATCTCCGTCACATTATTTAACGCATACAATATTTCTTTTTTGTTTCACATTTAGTTATGCTTAGCTAGAAAAAGATTCTTTAATGACAACACCAGTTTATTTTTTTTCCAACGTCCCGACGACATGCTTCGCTTAATTGCGCGGGTAGTTGTAGCACATCGTGTAGCACATTAGCGGATACGAAGGCACCGCGTTATCACACCTGGGCGATTTTTCTCCATTAGCGGCATTGTTTCTGCACGAGTGTGTCGCCGGCCCGACCGCGCGAGTCACGTGAAACTGATTTGTAGCCAGGTTTATAGAAAAAAAACATGGTAACCTCCAGCGGCGACAGAACGAGGCAGCCTTGGTAGTGTCAAGTTGTTAGTTACTAAACAGAAATTATCTCACAGCTGAGCAGAAACCATTGATAGTGCAAAATTCAAGTACGTAATTAAATTACACGATAATTCTCAAGATTATTATAAAGTAATATTGGTACTCAAACGGATTATTTTTTGGATTGATTGAAAAAAAAAACGAGACACCATGGCCATCATTATCTCTTATATAGAAACATCAGCACTCGAATCGAATTCGACTAACAAATTTCGTTATCTTATATTATACATATGTCTGAGTTTATCTTTCCACGCAATCATTTTCGAAGTTAAAAGTTATTGGAAAAAAATCGCGTGGGTTGATTATAGTAACGATCGAGTTAGTCCGGAATATTTGCGCGCAAATGTCTCTCTTAAGCGTGGCAGTGCGATAAAGGATTTCCGAAGGTAGTTTAATTTGCATCAGGCCGGCCGGTTGTATTAAAGCGACTCGGATAAGAAAGGATTTCGGGGTGGGAGGGGTGGGGAGGGGGGGAGAGTGGGGTACCATTAATTCTCACGGAGAATCCGCCTTGCTCTTCTTTTCCGACGTTACGGCAGTTAGTCGTCACTTAGCTAGTTACTCGCTTACTTAGTCCACTTATTTTAATCGGGCGCTCGTCTGCGCCGCCTCAACCCAATTCTCCGCTTGTTTTTACGCTTTATCCCTTAAGGCTAATTCATTAATTAATTCCGTTAGTACCCTACCTACCGCCGCTGCCCTCCCTCCCTCCCTCTTCCTTCATCCTGTGTTCCACCGTCCCGCCCCCGTTTCTCTCCCCGTTGATGCAACTCCAGCGAACCTCTTGAAGCACGGGTGGGTGCTCACTAATTAAAGTAATTACTAAATAAATTGCAATTACACTAATGGATCGAGCACGACGACGGATACACTCGTCAGGAACTGTCGCCGAACTTTTCCCCGGTTATGTTGTCGATTACGAGATACCTGCCGATGTCGGTATTCCACTCAGATGTGGTCGTCCTCGTCGTCGTTGTCGTCGTCGTCGTCGTCGTCGTCGTCGTCGTCGTCGTCGTCGTCGTCGTCGTCGTCAACGTGACCCTTCTACTAGGCCGAGTAAAATTATAGTTTTGTCGTCGTCACTAAGTCTTTGCGTGGGTCACTCGGCATGAAGGCGAGGACTCTCTTCGTAAAATTATTATGAAGAAGCAGTAGGCACTTGTCTTTTATACATCACTTGTGCGTCGAACCGCTCGGTGCGGTGATATAAATCTTTCAATTCGTCCCCAGATATTTGCGATAGATAGCAAAATATATTTCCGTTACTATGACTTAAAGCGTGACACGCTCTATGAAATGATAAAGGAAGTAATAAAATATTTGGAAATCGCTGCGCGGATTTGATCGCTCTCGGACGCTGAGCGCGCCGGCAAACACAGATAGTGCGTCAACGTGTTAATGGGGCTATCAGTCAACATACACGTTTGAGTGACGTCTCAATCAAACACCAACGCGTATTTTGAATTCGCGTTACACCGACCATTCCGATTTCCGCATTCGCGTTCGATTTAACGTTCGGTAACGTTCTTCGAGGATGAGAGCGAGTTTCCTTCTCTTGCGGTTGCTCGATGAATGTACATCAACATTAACCTGCGACCGCGAAAAGTAAATTCGAAACTAGAAGAGAATAAAACTTTACCATCCGTACCCTGATATAAAATAAAAAAAAAAAAAGATAACTCTCTGTATCGGATTTACAGTTAGCGACGCTTTCCTTTTCTTTCCTTCGGCAAAAATGAAGGGTTATGCGCGCACAGGTGCACGAACGCACGCCTGAAAGTATGTTATGTCGATCGAACCGACGATCGCAATTATCCAGTAGGTAACGATTCCCGAAGGGCCGCCGCTAATTAATATAACCGGCGACAATTCATTCGCGATTGACAGGAAAATGCGTCGAGCGCGCGGCATCGCGACCGGTCCGCGTGCTCGTGATGGGGTGAAAGGGGGGCTCGAGGAGGGGGCGGAGAGGAGGCGCGCGGAGGAGCGGACTGGAGGCTCGCAATTTGTCAGGTGACAGCCGAGAGACTGGAATAAATGGACAATTACACAAATACAATGTTTGACGTCATTTCAATGACGCGAGAGACACCTGTGATTGATTGTTAATTGCCTCGGTTTGTTACCCTGACCAACGACGGGATTGGTGGGGACGTGCGCGCGAGGAAGCGGGGAGGAGGGGGGGGGGGGGAGGTGGTCCAGAGCACGATGGATACGAATAATTTAATTGAATCGATCGACGCGCGGGACTGTTTTCGTCGCTCCCACGCCACTTCTCTCTCCGTTCCTCCTTTTTATTCAAATCCCGCTCATTTGTCTCGCCGGTGCTTTCAGATCTGTTTGCGACATTATCTCGCGAGAGGGGAGGGAGAACGTTGACTCCTTTCTCGCTTATTGCAGCGACAAACTAAATTACTGTTTATCTGAAGAAGAAGTTGCACTTGTTATCAGACAATAGGATTGGCCAAGTTCTATCTTTCTGGAATTTGCAATAGAGATTTACCGATTCCTAGTCGTGCGAGTGCTTAGCGTCAGTTTTACATTTGTTTCTTTAATATAAGGCCGAGATAGGAGAGAGAGAGAGAAAATCGGTGGACCCAGACTCGTTTCGCAATGTTGTTAAGATACCATTAGTTATAGTGAGACTGTGAGAACACACTATGGAGTGTATCCATTGTGCAGCTTAGTTAAACAGGAAGGAAGGAAGGAAGGGTTACGGCCGTTCCCGTTTGTCTTCGAGCGCGCGGAATCTTCGCGCCAAATCCCCGAGGAGGATCCAATTAACTCTCTAAGAATTCGATTCCTCGTCCACGCTAATTCCAAGATAGTGCGCCGGCACTATCAGATTAGAAAAGACAATATTTGCCGCGGTGCTTGTAACTCTAATCGCGTATCGCCCAGCAGATGCTCCTTCAATTAATAGCGGCTACTGTTTGCTTCCTTCCAGAACCTTCCCTCGCACCTGCTGATTAAACAAACCGGCGGGTAACAGCGCAAAATATACCCAGTAGGTATCAGTTAGGAAAATGATACAATCGCTAGTGTACTTTTCGGAAAGCTATGACGATTCAATATTGTTCAAGTTATATGTATATAACTTGAAAGGATGTACGTACAATAAGTAAGCTAAAAGATTTTAAGGGTAATTCCTTAGTTCCACAGTTCAAGACGAAAATTTCATACGACTATGTATCCGAAATGGCTGTTTTAAAGACATAGGGTTTCAAAAAATTTCGAAAATCACTCGAGATATTTTAATGAAATGTAACTTTAAACATGTACAAAGTTTTATGAAAATAATTTGAGGAGTTTTCGATATTTAAAAAAAAAAATCACTCTGCGTCTTTGAAACTAAGCTGTTTCGGACATATGGTCACATTAAGTGTTTTGGCTTGAATTTGTATGAGGAATCCCTTAAAAAATTTGTAACATATTTAGTATACATATAGATTAATAGTCTTGTCATAAATAAAAGTAATCTTTATAATTTTAATATAATCCTGGCAGCTTGTAAACCCGGATGATATGTTTGTTGAGATCAATGCAGTTTCGACTTATTCCATAATATTGTTGAAAATTCTCTAAAGCCAAGATACGTTGTCCCTTCTTCGTAAAAGAGAGATGGAGTAAAATTGAAAATACAAACGAGATAGTATCAACACAATCATAAAAAAAAAAAAAGCGAATTGTATATTATTTAAACCGTAATAACGTGAATATTGACAAAGCGTTTCTTCTCCGAATAAATTTTAAACTGTAATCGGATCGATTTATTAATCGTCACAACGTCGAAATATTTTCGCGGCATGCGCCTTATTTATTATTTCTCTCACCGAATATTTGCGACTCGATTATCGACTGTTGACTTTTCCCCGGGCATTCGTGATGACGCGTCGTGCCTCGCCGCGATTCACAGTCCAATAATTATCCGTTTTCTGTTTGCATTGTTCTCGGCGTTCTCCAACCCACAATTTAAGGAAATTTCCATAATAAGCTACGGTTAAGAGTAATGTTAGCCGAGGCATAAATCCCTCGCGCCCCCTTTTCTCCACCTTCCCATTCTTCATCCACCCACAAAGGAGGCTTCCTCTGACTTCCCCCTTCTACCGCGGGCGAAGATACACCTCGCGATAAGAACTGCTTTTTATTTCCATACAATTATATCGACGATGTAACCCACCGGATCCGTGCTTTGCGTCTATGCATTGCCTTAGGCACGTCTAACGAGGAAATATATGTACTTGTCTGTCTTCGATTTTTGTGGACGTCAAAATGTTGTAGAAATACAAATAGGAAACGTGTATTTTTTTTTTTTATAAATGCAAAATATTAAAAATTCGTCGAATTCAAAGTTCACATACATCTCTGTACAAGTATCATTCAAAATTCTTTACTTTCCGCTCTTTACATTTTTTAACATCCATTTTTTTTAATATCCTCTTAAAAAATAACTTGTCATTGCCGAACTACGTAGACGCTTGTCGTCAAATATCTAAATACGTAAACAAATATGTCGAAATCTAATTTATTTAGCACAAAAGCGCGCAAGGAAGAACAAGGACGTCGCTTGGAGCAAATCAGAAACGATCGAGCGTCATCTACGTCGTGATTGCGATCTCGTAAACTGGCAGCGGCCAGTTGGCAGGGTGATATTTCACGGTAACGGTATTTAGTAGAACCGTCGCGACTGTCATCCGCGATGAAACGACGGAGGCAGGGAAGGCATTAAGCGTAATGAATTACCAAGCGAGCGGAGTAATGTGTCTTAATTACGGCCTGCAGCACAATAATTATGTAATTAGGCATTGTTTGCCGACCAGTCCCTAATCACAATCCCGATGTCGCAGCCTCGTCACGGCTCGAAGTGCAGCGACGTATTATCGACCTGCAGCTTTGTCTCCACTGTTGTTCACTCATACGCAGATCTCGCACATTTCATTTGAAACGGTCAAATTAGACTTTCTTGGCTCTCTCTCTCTCTCTCTCTCTCTCTTTCTCTGATAGACGTGCAAGTAACGATGTTCTGTTCCCACGTTGAATGATAATCTGAAATTTTTGACAAATCTCTCGCTTCTTGTTACAAAAGACACGAAGTGTACGGTATCTTTCAGTTTCATTTACCCCAAACCCTTTTGAGAAATGTCAATGAAAAGCCCAAATATTAATTGAGACTCTCACTAACACCAACAATTATAATTGCGAATATAATTAGTAAAAAATCATCCATCGCGCTTCGAAAGTAATTCCTGACACGCGACATCGCTCTTATCTCATGAATACCGAGGAATACTCGTGTTCATGCTCGATATAGACGGACATGATTATTCGAAAGCTTAGGATCAAACGCGGCTATGGAAACAGCGGCGACCGACTGACGGAATAACTAATTTATCAATTCTTCGCTTCGGTTGGCTCCGATACCTGTGGCTGTATTTGCGAACGCGTGTAAACAGAACTCCCGAAACATGCAGTCGTCCTTGTGTTTGGAAAGCTGTCCTCCTTTGAAGGCTTCTCTAGCGCGAATCCCGCAATCGTATATTCGCCTATCGAAATTCCTTGTTGCGAAACAATCGCACAATTGCTGCGAACGAGTTCTCTTCTTTCTCTTCTCCACAGAACTTCTGTCGCAGAACGCAACAGGATAACGATAGGTTCGACTGGTATCCCCGCTTGTAAGGGATGTTAAAAGTTAGCTTTGCAACGTCTCGTATTGCAATAGTCACCACGGAACAAACCGCGTTTACCGCAGTTACGTGGATTTAGTTTCGTGAATAATGGCCCAATTAGGAAGTAATAACACATCTCTTGCCGTTAAACGACTCCGAGTTAGAATTAGTGAGAGTCTCGAATAGTATAATAGGATACAAGTCTTTCATTATGACATTTCGCGAAAGGATTGGATGAGACAGAACGACATCGTATTCCGTAATTGCCAGTCAACGTGGCAATTAGCGATTTCTAATTATTTGAGAGAAGCTTATCGAACGATATGAAGTTTGGTGCGCGATACGAGGAACCGCGCTCAACGCGATTTTATTTTCTTCGGTATTCACTTTCAATATTTTTATAAACAATCTTGATGGAGCGACGTGAACGTGAGCTTTTCTGACGAAAGTCGTAAATCGATTTTAATGGTAAACTGATCCCGGCCGTCGAAGATTTATACTGTCTGGCTTTCAAATGCGCGTAAAAAATGAACTCAAATACAGGTTTAATTAGTGTCGAATAAAATTGCTGGACTGGCTGTGATTGACTGAAAGGCTCGTCGAAAAAGACATTCGGATATTTCATTATGCCAGAACCGAACCGACGTCAATTATGCAAATTATGAGCATACGCATACACGCGCGCTTTCACAGAGGATCGGCCCGACCAAGAGCGAAAAATTCATTTATGAGCTTTTTGCGAGATGAAATATTTTTTTAGTTAATCGTGTTAGCCTGTCGTTGCGGTCCGCCGTGACCCCTCGTGACCCTACCTACCCTCTGCTCTCGCTCTTCAGGGCAAATTCTCATAAATCCATCGACTTTCCGATATCCGGTTTAGTAGTTGCACTTGTTAAGTCTCACATGGCTGTGTAACCGAAGGAACTGTTATATGAAATTAATGACGGGTTAAAATGATGGATTAATAAGTGTCCGATAAAGAAATACGCTAGTCAATCGGTTCCTCCTTTTGTTTTCCTCTTCCTTTATACTTTCCTTTATTTCCTCTCCCTCTTTTACCTCGCGCATTTTATCTTAGTCAGTTTATCTTTCCTCTCTACATACGCGTCTTTTCTGTTCTTTTATGTCCCATTTCGTCCTTTTTTTCTCGCTCTTCGTGTCATTCAGTTCGAATTCGCGCGAGCACACTTCGGAGTTATAATTGCAAATATAATTAGCAGCTCGAGTCATAAGCGAGGCCGTTTGAATGACTGTCCCGTTTGTTTATGAAGTAGATCTCACTGGACGCAGCGCGGCCGGCCGAAAGTAACGAAACTCATTGCTAATTATCCACGGTACGCCGTTTAATTAAGCCGATAGCCGATGGCAACGATATCCAGAGCATCCCTAAGCATAAACGCGCTGTCTGACAATTTTATTATATCACGAAACTTTTTAAAGTCTCGATCAGTATTAATGTTTCAAACTATACTGGATGAGAGGCATGGTTCAACAATTAATTAAAAACATGTGAAAAGATATCTGTATTCTTGCTATCTGCGTCGCTTTCTATAGAAGCGCAAGTCACCTCGAATACAAAGACATGCAAAGATACTTTCCTTAGGCAAAAGCAACGAGAGCGGACGAAAATTTGACGTTGCGATGCATAAAAGCCGAGCCTTGGTTGCGAGAAAGAATTTTTCGAATGCTGCGAACGCGAACGCAAAAGCGAGCGCGAGAAGACAGTCCAATATTTCCCAGTGGGAATCGACAGGTGTCCCCCGGGTGGTGGGGCTTCCCCTAAGTACTGCTTACTTGGGGAATTATGTCTGTCACGTCTGTCCGTTTGCCCGATTCATTTCACATCATCCGTCCGCATTCACCTTTCGCGCTCGCACGCTGCTTTTCCTCCGATTGAAGTTGGCTTACAGCGTTCGTGCGTACCGAAACGCAAATGCTGTCTCAATAACGTTGCGCTGGCTCTGTGCTCTCCCTTCAATTCACCGCGAGTGTGCGACAAGATTCCTCACAATACGTCCGGATAGAGGTAACGTAAGCTCTTGGGGGTCGACGCGAGCTCTCTGACGACTCTTTGTGACATAAGAAGCAGCCACGGTCGCTGAAATTCAATGAATTACTTGGGAATCGTGCTTTTGAAATATGATCGAGCTTTTCATTTCATGCGCGAAGCTTATAGTGACGAAGAAAATGTGCGAGATACTATTTATAAATGCGTATCTTTCAAACATTTTTGTAATAAGCTATTATATAACAACCGAGATCTTCGAGATTAAAAGAATGTGTGTTCGGAAGAAGTGCAGCATTACGGTATCACGTCTTTAAGATTATCCAAAATAATTAATTAGCATCGTTATCTAAGAGAGATTTTTACTTCTGGAGTTTACGAGATACATTTTTTCTTTTTTTTGTATACACACGATAGGCGCGAGTGATGCGGCACCAGCGTGTATAGGTATCGCGTGTATAGGTATCGAACGGAAGTGAGGAAGGGGGAAGAGGAGGAGAAGAGGGAATTGATTTTAGCGCTGGGCTTTGTGAAATGAAACCCGGCCGAGCCATCGCCATTAACAACGATAAAAATAATCCAATCCGACGTTTGTTTGATCTATCAGCGCCTATATTTCGTGCACGCTCTATTCGGCTGATTACGATCCTTCTCGATTTAGGTGGCGAACATTGCTGTACCGTATCGTGCCGTGCCGAGCCGAGCAGAGCCGAGCCGAGCCGAGCCGAGCGTGGATCCCGCGTGCGGGCAATCGCAGTCCGCGCGAGATCGAATTTATCGAATCGTGCTCGTCGAACTATATTCGCGATAGTAATTTCAATTACTAACCACTTTCCGTCACTGCGCCGGATTTTCTTTGTCGTCGGACCCAACATGATTTGGATTAAGCCAGCTCCTACACACATACATCCTACATACATCGATCGTTGACGAATCGCTACATCGGTGTTGAACTGATGTTGGACACGTGCGAATATATATCATATAAATATTAGTTATATGTAACATAGTGAATGTGTGCGCTAATGTTGTAAAAAATGGACAGGGAGGAAAAATGAATTGCTGTAAATACTCCTGCAGTTATTTTCTATGTACAATTTTTATCAAATAATAAGAGAGGAAATTTATTTATAGACGTGATTGTGTGAATGTACATTATTTTTCCTGACAATTATTTCATATCTTCAAAAAGAAAATTGTTGAATTATTAAATACAGATTTCTTAACAGGATCATTACAGATAATTAATACACAAGCAGTGTATGACGAAAGAAAAATGTATGCTATAAACTGTCTATTTTGCTAAATGGATATTTAAACTATTGGGCAATGATCTAGATAGAGAGATGTATCAACATTATTTTTTAATATTTTTTTCAAAAATTATTGCAATGTCTAATGTTAATATTGGCAATATCTAGAATTATTAACTAGTCATATATAATTTATATAAATTTGACTAAATATGACGTCATATTTTAGCCTTACAATCTTTGATTTGAACAGGATCTTGTTTTTGTCGCAAGAATTTTTTCGCGTTCACTCCAATTTCGTTTTTAGGCATTAAACACGTTTTTCACGTTTATCCATTATGTGTATCGCTAATAGTAAAGTTGTGTAAAGTTATGTAATGTGCAAAGGAAGGAAATGGATTACACAGTTTCATTAAATAACTATATTTTTCCGATTATTACCATTTTTTAATAATATTCTTTGACAGATAAAATGTAAAAGAGAGTGGTGAGCACGGCTGCAATTTCGAATCATCGAGATAATCGCAAAGTACGTTTTTCCACATTTTATAGCGATATTATGTAAAACAGGGAACAGGCGAATACGGAGAATCAGGCGGCGTGGTATTGAATTTTGTGCGTTAATTTATTTGAAAAAGTTAATGATGGCAGCCGGCCGATCATAAAAAATATTCGGCCAAAAAATGGTCGGAATACGCAAAATGAAATGAAATGAAATGAGGAAGCAGGTAACGCATAAACTCGAAGCGCTGCAAACGATATTTAATTTCTCGCTTCTGTTTGATGTAACGTTTTTGAAATAAATAATTAAGATAGGTCGTCCGGATGGCGAGAGAGCTTTCAATTATGATTAATGATCCGTGCAAAATTGTACTCAAGTAGATACACACAAGATTATACACAAATATGCATAATTTTTTTTTCGAGAATATAAGTTAACGATAAAAAATATATAAATTCTTTTATCCAAAATAAAAATAATGAAAATGTGACTAAAGAGAAATTTATTTTCAAGATCAGCGATCCTTGTTAGAATCTTGATTATGGATCGTATGCTAAATGAAAGAACGATGAGAAATGGACAAGTAATTATCATAATTACATAATTATAATAATTGGATACACTCTTAATTTATCTATATGCTAATTACTTCACGCCAGCCCATCCATAATCCTTACATATGAATTATTAATCGGCACTATACATGGGCGCGGCGATTACTTATTAAAAATAAGCTCGCGGGGGCGTCAAAATTCAACGAATAATCATTCGTCGACAAAGCGAAGTCGTGACGAAAAAAGCCCGCTCTACAGTCACCCAATCGGCAGAGTCATTTCGTCGTTGACCTTAATTGGTCAATTCAAAATCTATCGTGGCTTTATAATTTGCGCAGGAGAGACCCGAGTTAAATTTCTCGTCATTCGAAAAGCCGTTTAAATACCGAAAGAAAAAAAAGAGCAAGAGAAAGAAAAAGAGAAAGAGGGAGAAAGAGAAACTGATATCTTTCTTATTATATACTTGAAAAATTATAACAATTCTTTTGTATACAACATTTTTTTCATTTAATCCCTCGCGTATATTTTCTAAAATATTCAAGTACTCGTCAGCACCCTTCCACTTCTTTTGAACGAACTTGTTTATGGTGATGGTTGACTGGTGACGTCACTCGTTTCTTTTTCGAGTAGTTGGACGCCTCCTAGGGTTAGAACAAATAACTTTGCTCGATAGCCGAACAGTTTTTCGCGAAAAGGCAAGCAAACGTTGACATAGAAGACGGCGGAAAGAGTCAGAGGAAGAGAAAGGGAAGGGTCGAATTCATTCGTAATTCATGGAGATCGGCCGACGGTCCCGTCAAAACTTCGAATATTCGTCCATCAAACGTTTTCCCCGTCAACTTTCGCGGTGTCTAACGGTTTCCACCCCTGCCCCTCTCCCGTCGGTCCAGCTGACGGCTCTTCCCGGAGAAAATGATAACCTCGTTTTCGACCACTTTGCGTCGCGCCACGTACGAGTTTCACGAACTTCCCCCCCGTCGTGTACCTGACGTAATCGCGTTACTCTCCCTCGTTCTCTCGTTCTCGTTCTCGTTCTCGTTCTCGTTCTCGTTCTCTCCCCGGTTCTGCTGTTCTTGCTTCTTTTTCGGCGACGTCGTGGTGTCGGTACAACGTCAAAACGTCCTACGTGACCACTGATACTGAGAGGGTGATGCCATGGCCATCCCATTTGGCGTCCTGTGGCGACGATCGAAAACGCCTTTTTGCAAAGACGAGCGGCGGGAAAAATTTATCGTTTCCATCATTTCATATTCATCTTGTTTCAATTATTGACGTTCATGGGACACAACGTTGTCGAAAGTAAATGGAGCGAAAGTAAATTAAATGTCTATAAATATTCCTCGCTGGTAATTAACGAACGATCATACATCAGACGGATATGTTTCGTGGATTTTACAGCATGTATGTGACATGGAGGAAAAGCGATGAAATAAAAATAAAAAAAACGTTTACACACAGACACACACACGAATCCCTCTTGCGCCGTGAACCACCCCTGTGCTCGCATCCTTTTATTTTCCCTTTCTCTTGCTATTCGAGCTGCCTCGAAAAATATTTTTCACGATATCAAAGTTTACCGGACACTATATTTACGTGCAGAGAGAGAGAGAGAGAGAGAGAGAGAGATTTTTACCGCCTTATCTTACGTCACTGAGGAGATTATCGATTCTATCACAATTAAATTTTATGCGCGCCGTGTGTGATCAATCGATCATTCTCCCTTTCGTCTTTATAGAGAGATAATAGAGCGTTAATATCTCTTCGCGATTACCGTCTTTCCTTCTCATAGGGCGGATAAAGGAATGCGTGGAAGCATCCTTTGCCGACGGACGAAACAAGTGTCAGTGGTACGGTGTCGCGGGGGGGGGGAGGGGGAGGGGGTGGGTGGATTATTCCCATAAAAATCCGAGAGAGCGAGAGAAGCAGCCGATGGAATGGCAAGCGAGGAGAGGAAGGGAGCTTAGAGGGGGTGAAAATTACGCGATGCGCCGGAAACGGCAGAAAATATAAACCAGGTGAAATTTCGCAGGCAGGGAATATACCGATTCGGCGTCGGAGTACAAATACGAGAGACTGTTCCATCCCCTCTACCTCACCCCCTCCTTTATCCAGCGGCTCTCTTTCTTCCTGTCAGTCGCACCGGCGGTGGCGTCGTTTTTACTGCGGCCTCCGCGCCGCGGCGTTAAATGTTCCATGCCGCCGAATATTCGCATCGCACGCTTCCCTGGGATATCCCTTTATTTTGTCGGAATAAAGGCATAAACTCGCGATTAGGCGGGGAAAAGGGAGCGGCGGCGACGCGAAAAGCCACCCGTTAAAAACAACTGCTCGCGTTTCCCAGCGTGTTGTATACGTTCCGTCGTGCATTATCGAAGAATTTTAAGAGAGGACCGAATCGATTAATTTGTCATTTCTAACATTTCTCCAAACTTTTTTTTTGACCGTCGCGAATAAGCGAAATTAGATAGAATTCAGATCGATCACGTTTAAATAAGTCAGGTGTCATTGCATTTCGCGTGGGTTGTTGTTTAACCAATAAAATAAAATCGTCCTTTTCTTTGTGAGGCAACATCATCGCTTCCGAATCGATTCTTATCAATTTTTGGACGGGATCTTTCTGTAATGATGGCCAATTCGCAGAAGAAGAAACTAGCTCTGGGTCGTTCCGGGAACGACCGGCGACAATCAGGTCTCAAACTGAAGATCGATACATCGATCCCATGGCGATAGGTACTACCGTGACTCGAATCGAGTTGGCGGTTCGTGAATAATTTGGCGAAAGACAAAAGTGACATCCCGATCAATTGCGCCGTGTCAACAAGGATCTTGGCAATGGAAGGCAAACAGTCAAATATTTGATAGCCGCCTGCCCGAAATTCAAAAATATTCGGCAAAAATACCGCCAGCGGGCCCGATAGAATGATTAATTCGTATCCTCTCGCGAATCTTCTCTGACCTTCCTGCTCCTCCCACGTGTTTGTATTCCTCCTGCAATCTTACTCACTCGGAACCAATTATCGTCAGCTTTTGTCCGATGGCCGTTTTACGCTTAGTTAGTTAATCTCGTCCAGGTCTAAAACAAACAAGTTTGAAATCGGGGAAAGGTTACCTAATGAGCAACGTTAGTCGGCCAATTAATTTCGTGATACGCAAAAAGAGACTTTACCCTTCAATTCGTATTTTGTCATTAGTAAATTATTTTATGAAAGGCGTTTGAAAACTGTAGAAGAGGTGCAAATGTTATCTCTTCGCAGTCCATAACCAGGCAGCAAGCCATGATACAGGCCGGCGCAAATAGTAAAAGGTAAGATAAACGTTATGAATCCGACTATTTACTCGGCGAAACCGCGCGATAAAGATTCCGCGGTGCTATACCGATCGTTTCGCGAGATCGTGAAATATTCTCGAGTCCTAGGCGGAATTGTACTTTGGAAGCGCGTTTACTGCGCGTGAAACGAGGCCTTAGCGGCGAGTTCTGAATTTTACAAAATACGCTGGGGCAATGTACTCCCTCGTGGTGCGAGCACCTTCACGCCGACGGAATATTCTTTTCTGTACGAGACATTATGTGATGTAGCTTTCTTTATACTACATTACAACAAAGTTGCCAATCTCGCTAAACTATCGCGCGTTTTTCGCGAGGACGCTTCTAACGTATCCATATATAGTTAAAAACATAAACATATTTCATTTTTCAGTTATACATTAAGAAAAAAATAGATTCAGCAAAACTACGGCCTATTGGGCGAGTTCACATCTACAATTAAGAATTGATGACTCAATAAAGAAATTATGTATTAAGAAATTTACTGCGCCATTACAACGCATGTGATTATATTATATTATAACTGTAATCGTTAATTGCATATTCAGCTATACTTTGCTACTTTAACATAAAAAAACTACAATTGTCCGTATATTTACGGCTGCAGATTTGTTGAGTCAATAAAGTTTTTAGTTGTCTTAACAAATCCTTTTTTTCCGTGCAAATTCCAAACATAATGTAAAGTATATCGTTCCTCCCTGCGATCTTCATCTCATCTTATTACTGATATACTTCTGGCCATTTATTCGCTTTATCTTGAGAAGTGTGAAATCGAAGATGCGCGTTTGCAGCGTGGGCAGCGAGGAAAGAAAGGCGAGCGGGAACTGAGACGAAATCGCAAGCGAAGAAAACGTGGGCCTGTCAGATCGGGAATGCGTAGGTATTATGGGCAGGCGGACAAGAAGAAGAACAGGAAGGTCTCGGTGAACTCGGCCTAAGGCGTTTGCGGGCCTGGGCGTCCGGCGCGCTCTGTACTTACCGCGAAATGAATCAAGTCGCTGGTTCCAAGGCGGGCAGGTGCTTATTACTCACTCGTAGAGACCACGTACTCGTAGAGGCCACCCTCTCTCTCTTTTCCTTCCATATATCCTCGCGCGGAAACCTCCCTTGCCCTCTGGCTTCGGCCCGAAACTCCTCCTTTATCGTTCGCGCCTCGAATACCTCGGAAATCTCTCTCTCTCTCTCTCTCTCTCTCTCTCTCTCTCTCGCCCACCATCTCCTCTTTGTCGCTTCTCTCGTTGCAAAGCTCGCGATTATCGCGCGTGAGACTAATGCTCGTAGTCCACCGCGAACTTCCCGCTAGAAATTCCAGATTCCGATTCCGATATTACTGCGGATATCTGCAAGTTGCGCGGCGCCGCCCGCGCCAAGATTTCTACGTGGAGTTCGATAGTACAGACCGTAGATCGTACAGCACCGTTTGCACTTAGATGGTGCCAACCAGGTGCCAGAGTAAATCAAATTTGGCCACGTCGAAACTTCTCTCTCGCCTTAAGGTCCCGATCTTCGTGCGATCGCCGACGGCTTAATCGGTGCCTTTTCCGAAT
Organism: Acromyrmex echinatior; assembly: GCF_024713525.1. Lineage (NCBI taxonomy): Eukaryota > Metazoa > Arthropoda > Insecta > Hymenoptera > Formicidae > Acromyrmex > Acromyrmex echinatior. The sequence goes on along the minus strand of NC_141862.1, from coordinate 7,175,653 downwards.
TTCCGCGAGCGGCACGCTAAGCTGATCACAAGAGCTTTCCCCGTAGCTTTCGCGTAGTTCCGAATGCCGACGTGCAAGCGTAATGGGGTAACGCGATTAGCTGTCGGTTTTCTCGCAGATGCATAATGTCGGGCGCGCGCGTGAAATTTCGCCGTTGCGGAGTTTGTCGTTCGGACCGAGCAGAGAGCGAGCAAGGAACGAAGAGAACGAAGGGGATGGGGGAACGCGTTCCTCTAATGGCGGTCATCTCGAATACCCCGAGGCAGCTATTGTCTCGGTTTATGCCTTCCTTGCGTATATACCACGTCGTGTGCGCATTGCAACAACCTTGAACCGACCAACTAACGACGACAGGCATCTCTCTCGCCTTACCCGATGCGATTCCTTCGTCCGATCAACGACTCTATCCAAACTGTAATTACAGCTATAATTCTTAACTTGAAAAAAAAAAAGAAAGAAACAAACAAAAAAGACGCAATCCGCGCGTCCCGCAAAAAGCTCATACATTCCCATCTTATATTCTATGCTGAGAGAAAGGCTGCTCGATCTAACAGGAATATTTCCTGAAAGTCAATCGTTCGGAGCCTAAATCATTCGTTCGCTGTCGCTCGATCATAAATCGTAGCCGCAGCTATTCTCGTAGACTGACAATCATTCGCGTGGTGCGAACGGCCAATCATGAGATGCATCTTCGTAGAGAGACAGCTGGGAGAGATAGAGAGAGATGGAGAGAGAATCGTCGGCAATCGATGTAGACGTATGTTTGTGTGCGTAACGGAATAGAGGCTCGGCTCTCGAGCTCGTGTGAGAAATTGCGCTTACAGAATAAGCGTCCTTCCTTCACGCCCTCAGCGCCCTTCTCCTCTTCACTTCACCCTCCCGCGTGCAACTGGCGCCCGAAGGGACGATCCCGATCTCTCTCCAACTATCATCCGTGTTTGTATCCATAACGGCGATACGCGTGTGGGTGTATATCCCCTATCGAGGACGTAGTCGCGCGTAATAACTGCGAACGGTTTCGTTCCCGGCATTCTCCGGGATCAGATTAGGGACTCCGACCGTATTAGATCCTCGTGAGTGCGGTGCGCCGAGATCGTATCGCGGGCGACGCTAAAGAGGAAGCGGTTTCCTTCGCGACGATCGGCCCCTCGCGACCGTCCCCATAAAGCGCACGATTAACCACCGGTATCGGCATGTAGATAGAACGACACACTCTCCAACAATTTAATCATGCAATCTGCGATGCAATTCGATGATTTGCTCTGTTAAGGATTTATTGTTTCGAGAATGGAAAGAACGAACCCAACAATTTTGACGTCTTCATCACGTATGAGCTGATATATACATATTTTAATCTTTAGAGAACGAAGGTCTATTTTTTTAAATTCATTGTTCTTTTTCGTTTTTATTGCTTTAGAATGTGACACTGTTTCGGCGTCACAATAGTGACGCTTTTTTGTCTTATAAAGGTTAATGGTGCTTTCTAGCGAGAGATAGAGTGTAACTCAGTGATCATTTCATCCTGGTTCAACAATGGCAAACGACGAGGATGTAATGATTCACTGTGTTGCACTGTGTCACTTGTTTGGGTCTCTTGTTGGAAAACACCCTGTAAGACTCGATTATTAAGAAATTGTGATTAAGAGAGTAATATCGTTTAGACATTTATATATACTAAAGTCACTAAAGAATGTCGTTTCGCGTAATAAAAAAAATGTTCAAATTTTTGTAACAATAATTTCCAAATGCTCCGTGCAATTGAGTCTGATGTTGCACTGGACATTTAGTACGGTTCACTCAGCGAGAGTGAAGCTCATCGGGAAGTAGGATGCCATTCGTGCCATGTCTAATCTTATCTCGTTGTTCTGCTCGTCCGTCTCCCCGGTGTCGTCGAATCGCCCGTAAATCGAGCGTGCTGAGAGAGGGAGAGCCTTCCACGGGGGTTGTACGCTTCGAGAGAATCGATTTCGCTCCCGTGTTTGCGGGATTGCGTCCCGACTGGATCTTCCGCGGCAAACCCTTCAAAATCGCTCTTTGACCGCTCGCGCCCCTTGAAATCCTCCCCGTATCAGATTCTCTCGAGTAGAGAGCTGGACGGATCGCTCGACGGATTGTCGACTTTAGTCCAATGGCTCTCGGACATTCCGAAAAATTAGTAGCTGTCCCTCATCGACCGTCGTCCGCGATTGACCGTCGTCAAGATAGATTTGCAAGATAGATATCGCTCGGTATTTTAATAATCGGGGATGGTAATAAATGACAAATGGCATTTCAAGTGAACAAGACACGCATTGTTACTTTAGCGTTTGTACGTACGCGTACCAACGTCATCGCATTAAAATATATATTCCCGCGAGTTTATTTTTGAGCTTCCTTGTAGGCTACGCGTATCTCATATACTTGTGTTTGGTACCTCAGCCAGTCCCAGTGGGAGCTCATGCTTCATGTAAGGAATCTGACGTGAGTTCCGGCTATGAAGATGTTCTTCGGCTTGCGGTATCAGCCCCCCCGTTGCTTTCACCTATACGAAGGAAGGCAAAACGACGGATCAGCCAAGCAGCGCCGTACGCCTGCATATTTTATAACGGCTGACACAATTTCCGCGCCTTTCAATCCCTTCGGGGTCCTCTCGCCTCGCGTTTGCGTTTCCTAAAAATTTCAACGACCGAACATAACACTCGATCGAGTCGCCGTTACATCGAAGTTCATCGTTACAGAGAAGAACCCGCGTTGGCGAATCGTTCGACCAAGTGTCCTTCTTGCGTTGTGCGTTGATCTCGCCTATGCCAACTCGAAAAAAGCAGAACGACTCGGCGCAACGACACAATAACAACGACAACACCGAGCACTGACGACGAAAAAAAAAACATCGAGAGAAAATCGCCGAGTGAGTGAGAGGAAGCCGTAGCCGAGCGCGAATTTGACAATAAAGCTTCGTTGGAGGGAACGGAGGGGGGGGGAGGGAGAGAGAGAGAGAGAGAGAGAGAGAGAAAATAGCTGGAGGCGAGTTTTCACATTTAATTCGCGCTCGCTGGAGCAAAGGGGGTGGGAAAGGGGAAGGGGTGGGATAGGAAGGCTCAGGGATTAACGTCGCGAAATATCACGAAAATATGTAAATATATCGAGAGACAGGCAGTCGAGCGGGCAGCGGGTGGTAGGGTTGAAGTGGGATGAAGGTTCGAGAGGGGTTTGCAGAATCGAGTGGCTAGGGCTGATGGCGGGGTGGATAGGAAGAGCGGAGCTTTCCAGAGCATAGGAGGCCCATTGAAAGATTAAAAAACTCGCTCGCGTGCACGTCGAATCTATACTCACGGACCCTTTTTTTCTCTCACTCGCTCTTCCTCTCTTATCCTCTTTCTTCTCGTGTATAAGCGGGAACATTCCCGGGGTAAAGCGGAAGGTAGAACGGTTCAGTTATTTAACTACAAAAATGTTCCCCCGACGACACCATCGAGTTGTTTTGATCTCGATTCATATCGGCTAGATTTGGTGCGTGTATGTGCAGGTTCGCGGTACCTTCGTGTTTCGCGTGGATTCACCGTATATTCTTATATTTTATCGACTTGCAACACGATCGTTTTTTTTTTGTTTTTTTTTTGGTTTTTGTTTTTTAAGCAAATGATTACCACTGCTACCGAGACGATTCATCTGGGACACAGTCTGAAAAACGTGCCGTTAAACAAAAGCATATGATTAGCGGCGTACGATTACCGTGAATAAATACGTGCGTGTGGGCGAACACGGAGAGAACGTAAGTAGGAACAAAAAGCAGAGGGAGGATTTTACTTGGTTTTAATTCCCGTAGCCGAGAGCTCGGACATAACACAGGTAGACTCTATTGTTCCGCCGTTCCGCGAAAGAAGAGCCGACAGAGACTATCGGCTTAGTTCTCGCTTTGAGATTTGCCGAGATTTGGAGAACGCTTAATGCACCATGAGCGGAATAGGAACACTTTTCAGATTCTGCAAGATATCCGCGAAACTCTACATATAAGCGTTATAGTATTAATGCTCCTTCCTTCTTTTTTTTTTTCTTTTTTTTCAATACGCTACGTATGAACGTACCGAATTTCCGTTAAGGTTGAATCATTTTCGAAATATCTGTTACTGCAAGAAGATACGATAATTATGCCAAACATTTTGCGTAACGAAATAATGTATAGCGAGATAAATGCGAGTGGAATAATTAGTACAAAGCGGAAAATGACTTTTGTGCTTCGTAATTAATCGACGTAATCCAACTTCAACAGTGCTGTACTAATTATTCGTAGATACAGAGCACGGCACTTGAGGGTTTTGATATAGATATAATAGATGTGCCCGATGCAGATTTCCGCCAAATTGGGAAATCTATATGGTTGACACAGAAAATACAACCGTACAGGGAGATGCAAATGAAACCGGTATATTTGGAACTCGCGGAATGGAAACAAAACTTTTTCGTGTGATTTATCGTGATTTAACACGTCAATGCGAATTTCGCTCTCTATTTTTAAAGAATTTTGATTAATCGAACAAAATGTCAAGACGTTTTCTCGATAACGAAACTCAAAGTAAAATAACGGTAAGCTTGTTTGTCCAAATGGATATACGAGTTTTTATTTTTATTATGTACTTTGAACTTGAATAAATAAAAAATTTTAAATATAGAAATATATAAACGTATCAAACTGTAAACTAAGGCATCGCCAATCGAATGTGTCGACGAGATCATAAAACAATATTCAATATTCGTCTTTTGCATAAATAAACGTATTGTCTTGCAATCGTATTGATATAAGTTTAATGAACATGACAATTCGGAAGGGCGAACGTTGGTTCCCAAAGTTGGGTAGCTTTATGGCGTGCGAAAAATGGCGCGCGCAGAGGAATACGGAAAATGATTCGATAACCCGATCAATCGCATCAGACAGATCGTTCGTTAGGCCACGCGTTACTGACGGCCGGTCGAATCGCGGATAATCAAAGTCGGTACAAACGTGCTTGAAATATAACACCGCGCGAGTTTGCTTGCATCACCCAGCCTTCGGCGACGACGCGCAATGCGCCGCGGCGCGTCGCGTCGCGTCGCGCCACACGCTCATCAAAGTGAGACCCTCTGGCGTTTTTTGCGATATATCCCGCTCAATTTTTCTTTATTCGGTGCGTATTTCGCGTGCACCGCACCGAAATACTGCCTCCCGAATGTTGACGTCGCGCGTTTCACGGCGGCGACACGTCCAAAGGGAATCGCAATTAATTCATTCGACGCGTAAATGCGGCCTCGCGGAAACGCATCTTTCCGCCCATCAGATGTCACGATAAGATAATTAATGATTGTTGAAAAAAAAAAAAAAAACTCGTACTTTCTTCGTCGGCAAACGAAGGAATGAACCTTGAATTAATCGAAGTTTTTTTTTTGGAATTGCTAGAATTATACAATTGTATATAATGCGAATGTGTGATTAATTAACAACAATAACGTGCGATATTAAGCAATATTAACGTGTTAAAAAACGTGGCGTTCTGTCGATCAGCCGCTTCAATAATTCCATTTTGGAAAATAATTCCATGTTGCTTTCAGTAAAAGTGTCATAGATCATTTGAAAATATTTGTACGTGAGACTATTTATCATTCTCTCATTTGAAACTAACATCCCGAAGAACGGATAGGCATGGCTTAAGAGAAGCAGCGACTGCAGTAGCGCGCTAACTCGAAAAATAACTTCGCTTCCTATCCCCTATTCCACGTGCTGTATCATTGTTCAACGGCACGGCTCGGCTTATTAGAATAATACACCGTCCGCGTGTCGCGCGGAGGGGAACGATGGCCAGCTAAATACGGAGGTAATTGTTCGAGGGATTGTTGTTCCAGGTTATTCTTATGTAAATCTTGACCAAGCCAGTTTGCTGGAAGTAGAGAGGAGGAGGATGGAGAGGGGGAGGGAAAGGGGGGTTGCTAGAAAGAGGGAACGGAGACGAGGGATATCCCTCCCCCCTCCGTAAGCGCGCCTACGAATATTTGCACGGGGTAATTATTTCGTCCCCCGGAGGAAAGCCGGATTTCCGCCGGGGAGAGTTTTCCGCGTATTATTTCGCCTCTGCTCGTTATACATCCACCATTGTTCTTTCCCTCGGCGACTTCAGGACGACACGGTGTGCCCCGATCGTGCCCCTCTCCACCCTTTCCTCATCCAGCCCGCGTGGACACTCCGGAATCGCTTTCCGGATTCGCGATTTTCGGTGCTTCAACGCCGCCCGACTTTCTTCGCGCTCGGCATCAACGGTTCCGCAACGGCGCGAATTTTAATCCCCGCTCAGGATTTCGCTGCCGCTTTTTGCCGATTTACCTTGAGAGCCGGCCGATCTCCCGTACACATTCCGGAGAGCTTAAACGAAAGAGTTCAACTTTTCGTGCGCTACTTCCGTCGCCACTTTTTCTGATCCTCATCTGCATTTATCGTATTCGCGAGCGAATTTATTTCCAGTAAAAACGAATCTATCTTAACGCTGTTCCTCGTAGCAGCGATCGCTGTTATCCATTTCGCGCGAACAGCCTTTGCATGCAAAGGTGTCCATGGATAAAAGTAAAAGATTAGATCTTCGATATAATGTCGCGTGTCATTAAACGACACTGCCTCTCTCTTTTCTTTTCACTCGCTTTCGCATCTGCCTTCTTGCACACGTTTCAGAATGGAATTAATAAAATAAATAGAAAAGATAGAGCCATACACACTTATCGAACATATCGGACGTAATCGTTTCAATCGAACACTTAACGTACACGCGACGTTTCCATTTCATGCGATTGTAATCAGTAAAAAAATCGATTTCTTAAAAAATAAGGGGAGATTCTTATCTGACGACGATTATTGATGTTGATTTCTCGTATTCTGTGGTGACAAATATCGTTGCTTTTAAAATTAAAAATAGACACGATTGTAAATAACAATATAGAAACGACTTTCGGAGCAGATAGATAATCCACTATTGTGAAGTTAGGTACAACTCAAACGAGGAAAGTCGATTACCTTGGACCTTACATGGGCTCACCGGAAGCCCGTCGAACATCAAAGTGCCATACGCGGCTTCCTGGTTAATTAATTCTCCCTGTTGTGCCAATCTTTCTAATGTAGCTTGTCGTCGAAAGACATCATACATGAGTAATGAGATGAAGTAGACTAAAAATTTTACGAATACATAGGCACTATATTTTATTCATAAAACAATTCATGCCATATGGTCTACCGAAATCCATTTGCCATTAGTGTTTCAACGCAATGATAATTAATCTAGTTTTTAAGTATAATATTTTAACAAATCAGTAGAAAACTCAGTTAACAAATTGGAATGAACCGAAAAGTTTAGCCTTAGATTATTGGGTTAAGTAAACTAAACTCAAGTTAATCGAATCTATTTTAAGTTAAACCATTCAAGCAAGCTGATTTCATTCACGTCGAATGATCTAGTTTTCATCGTTACTTGTTTTTTTCTAAACTTGTGCCAAAATTTTTTCCAAATAAAACCAATTTTATAGATGCTCAAAATATCTTACAAGTGAGTTCTATCAGCGTGAATAATCAGTGAATTGACAGATTTCGACTGGGGGGGGGGAGGGGGGTCTCGTCGCGAAAAGAATACGCGGAAGCGAGGAAAAGCCGCAGGTGCGGAGAGGCGGGGCGATTGGCGCAAGCGCAGGTGCAAACCACACCTCCGCGAGGCAAAGCAGGGAGGAGCGAGACGGAACACCATCCGCGATGTTGGCCGCGATTGGCGACCTCGTTCACCTGCTTGGCCTCGTGTCCCATCCACCCCCGCGTCTCTTCCACCTCCTTGCTACTCCTGCACTCACGATGGAATCTATTAATGCATCTCTATGACGTCACTTATCGTCTCTTCCCGCCGCCTGCCTTGACAAACCAGACGCGATGACATTCGTCGTCCTTGTGACTGACGAAGATTCTCGATGAAGTTGCGAGTCAACGATGACTGATCTCGCTGAATCATTGACTGCCATTATTACGCGGCAAATCTGTTCTTTAAAGATTTTACATGCAAGCGAATGGCCTTGCAAGACGTACCTCGCGTCAAATTAATCTCGTAAACTCGATGTGGGTCTTGAAGAGATAAAATAATTTTGAATTTTTTGATGACGACGATCAATGTACCTACAATGTTGTTTATTGGACCCACTAATCTCTCAAAGGACTGGCATTATCTTGTTTCATTCATTTGTTTTATCCACGTATCTATAATCCTTGAAGTAACTTTTTCATTATCGGCCTCTATTCGCGAAGAACGATTCGAAACTTTAGCATCTCATTCGAATATCCCAGCGACTTATCGTCCCTACTCCACCACTCCAACCCAATGTCTAAAAAGCCTTCAGTCTGCAAGTGGATCTCGCTAGATGGCGCCTCGCTGACCTACCGCAGCTCCTCGCACTCCTCGCAGTCGATTCGCGGCTCTCCGACCGCACGGTCGTCCGCAGCAGGCGCGAATTCCGTCAGCACGCGCCGACCACGTTTTGCATCCTCGATCTAATAACACTGATAATTATCAGGCAGATCTTCCTCGGCCCTGAAATCGCGCGCGCGCTATTGCGGTCAAACTTATTTCAAATCCTCCTAAAACGTGTTTTCCTCATGTCAGTCACGAACAAGCAGCGTGGAGTCACGTGAAAGTAGTGTCGCGCGACCACGAGGTGCTTGATCCTCGATCAAATTTCGATATTCGACTCTTTGGGTACAGTTTGTTAATTGAACGAGTGTTTTTTTGTTTTTTTTTTTTTTGCAAAAAGAGAGATGTGTGCGTAAACACTTTCATCTGCGTCATCAAAGAAAATTTGTTGATCTGAAAAGCGTGATAATCCGGCTGTATCTAGTATTTCAATCGTGAAAACACTTTCCAAATAGTTACATAAGACTATTGAAAATATCTAATCGATAGATATCTCCTTAATTATTGTGATTGTAAATATTATAAAATGAATATGATAAATATTGAAATTAATAAAAAAAATGTTAATAAAAGGAATAATTTAACAAATAATATAAGACCTTATGTATTTTAGATTAATTGTCTCCGTTACAAATTTCACATATAATATTAAAAGGGCCGAGGAAATAAAAGTTAAAAAGCCTTGATTATTCGATTAGATATAAATTATTAATTAGAATTAAATTATTAATTTATTTGTCGTCGTACTCGTTAAATGGCAAAACAGCGACTCACGAGTGAGAGATGAGAGCAGGATCACTCGACAGTGCCGCTCGAATCACCTGGATCCTGTGAGTTGAAGTAAGTATCACAAAGAATGTCAATAAAATATTTGTAACTTTAAATTTTTTTTTATATTTTTACGTTTGTAGCTCAAAAATTATTACATGAATTACGACAAGCGTAAAAATGCAATTCAAACGTCATTTAATTCTCTGTACGGTGTACCTATCTAGTTTATAAAAAAAATATTTTTGTTATTAAAAAATGCGAAGAATGTATTTACGTGTTTGCTCAATAAATATCTGCACGTGAAAATAAAATTTTTTATTGAGCTAGAGGAATTATGTACTCTTTATTAGTCGATATTTGCTAAAAAACAGAAGATACGTAGTGGTTTGTGTGAAAGAACGTACGTAAATATTTAATTAAAGGCCCATTTAATTTCGACGAGCGCTAATTTCGTTTATATTACGCGCGAAATGCTTCCCCTGGATTCCTCGATATTTTGCGATAAACAGTTAAAATAAAAAAAATGTGATGCGTCGAATCAAGCACGAGGGTGAAATACTAATGGAATATCATAACTAGCGATATATATCAAAGCATTTTTCCCGCAGTTACGATTCCGCTCTCCAACGTGTATACATATTATATCGAAACTTTAAACATATGATAAATTAGCGAGGATGGAATGCATAACAATTTAAATTACGATTGATCCTTTATATAACATGTAGAAATGATTACTCGAATTAACATTATTATATATTTCTTTTTACGATATGTTATTCAATTATAAAATATTTTACACAAAAGTGTGTATATGTAGACTTAAAAAAATCTGCTCGCTCTCTCGCGTGTCAGAAGCTTTCAAATAGATTGCGTCACTTTGATTATGTCATCTCGTTATTTCGATATTGCATTTAGATCCTTATCGGGCGGAACTATCCGTTCCCTATCCTGCCGGCAACAATAGACACCTGCGGGTTCCATCGGCCGGTTCAGGTACGGCAATTTGAATCGCGATTTTTGCAAGAGGGCAATTTATTACACGGCTGCACGAACGGCGACAGTAGAAGAAGCTGGCAAGCCGCTGGTGGGAGGGTAATGAAATTGCAATCATCGTGTGAAATTTAATATTAATCCCGGATGTAATATGGAGAGGGTGCAGGGGCGCTCAACCGCCACAAGAATGGCGGTCTGTTATTCGAAACTGGACGTTGAACAAGCGCAAGCCGCTTTCGCGAGAAGAGGAACGGGTATCCAAGCAATTAACTCTGTCATGTGCAACGTCCGTGTTCGTCGAAACTTTTTCATTACTCAAATGAAATATCTCTATATGTATATGTGTATGATCCTATATATGTAAAAGAACATTGCGACTGATACGAGTGCTTTTTGAGCGAAACAGCAGTCGAAATGCAACGGCCGATGACTAGGAAGAATCTGTAAAATATTAGGCATTTCTAGCCAGCGACGTTTTCGCATTTGTCGCTTTGGAAATTTAATTTTCAATTTTGCCGAATATATTATATAATCTTTCTTGTACGGTGATATAAATCGATAAAAGGAGCAACAAACTGTCTCGTCAATAAAAATAGTTTTATCGAGAAAATGACCCTTCTTTTTTGTTATGTTTTAGTTTAGTACCTGTAAAGCTTAGAAATGATCGTGAGAGACAAAGTTCAAACCAGTATCTGCGAAGGTATTTTCTGAGAGACGAAAGCTTGGTTGGGCACCGCAACGAAGTTTAAGTGACGAGCATCCGTTAAAATATTAATACTCGACTTTTAATGAGAGCTCCTCCTCTTATAGAGTGCCAGTGCCCTCTGCCTCGATCTCTTTTCCTAGACCTTCCCTCTCCCTCTCCCTCTCCCTCTCCCTCTCTCTCTCTCTCTCCTCTCTTGTCACGATCCAATAAATGCTGTGCGAAGAATCTTGATTCGCAAACTTCTCGGTGACTCTTTTCTTCTTAGACGTTTCGGTCAGCATGATCGAAAATCGAAGTCTCGCACAGTTTTCCTCTAGTATATCCAATTAAATTCTTAAACCGCTTTGTCCGAGCCTCTTGGGCACAAAGAAATTGTTTCCGTATATGTACATATGTTCGAGTGATCTCAAGTCTTTAGATGAAAACAATTACTTTGAAAGCTAAAAAAAGGAATCTTCTGGTTGTTAGTGGAATATATATCGCTATCATTAATTCAATAACACGTTAAAATTAATTAAATAAAAAAACGTCAATTTTGCAATGTTTTTTTTTTATAATTGAGAGGAACGCAAGTTACGATGTAAAATGTACCTTAAATCTCTTTGAAAATCCTTTTTAATTTATTTTGCGACAATTTAAGGACAGCGCACATTCTCCATTTCTTAGTCTCGCCTTTTCCTTCTTTCCATGCTATCTCTTGTCTTCTCTTTCTCCCTCCCGTTTCAGTTTCTAGCGTTATCAGCTATCTCATTGTTAGTCCTGTGCTACCTCCTGTTGCAATTGCTATCCTAATCGCGACAGGACGTTTTCACGTCGCGCCGTGCCAGTGATGGCATCTTAATCCTACTAGTGTATAAGTAACAGTAAACGAATGTCCATTAAAAGGACAGTATTGATTCAGATATTTTTAAAGAAAGAAATCTATAGCAAGATTTTACGTAAATTTGAAAAAAAAATCCTATATATTCAAGATTAGAAGACACTGAAAAAAAATTTCCCCATTATAACTTTTTTTTTTGATATTGTCAACGTAATGAGAGATAACTTGTAGCAATTTTTCAAGCAATTTAACAAATTTAACGTTCGTTTTATCAAAAGAACGTTTTTTCATTAAATCAATATTCCTACACACCGTAATTGCATAAGTAATCCGTATATGACGAGATTCAATTTTAATTATCAAAAAGTCAGAGAAGGCAAAACGCAGGTTGCGGGAGGGAGGGAAGGGGGATACGCCGGAGGAAGTTTCTAAGAGACTATCAGGCGTAATATATTAGATTAATTAATGTAATCCTAATAGAACGATCTCATCTTGACGCACAATATGGTCTACCCGATATCACGAGCGTCTCGACGTCCCCGACGCGTGCATACGGCAGCTACCTGTAATACATGCACGCGACGTAAACGCATACGTTGCCACGGCGTGTATTACTGACAAGATAGGTCGAACAATGGCTTCCATTACGGGTAGAGGTTGCCCGAGTTAATGGGCAAATTGTCTGCTAAGTCATTTAAAGGGGGTAAGCCTGCCTGCACATAGCGAGCTGCAACCTCTTCGCGATCGCGTCGACAATCGATGCAGTTAAATCAATACAAGAGTTTCAAATATCTTCTCCAAGAATTTTATCAATTATCTGTATCAGACATGTTAGGTTTATCGCATCTCACGCGATATATGTATACGCATACGGTTTACTACTAAAGATTCATGTACCCATAGAGTGGATAAATAATCAAATAATAATAGTAACAGGTACAAGGCTGATCAACGATGATGAATCTTTATTTTTTTTCACTTATCACCGTATCATTCTCTTCGCTCTTATTATGCAATGCTCATTTTACGCAATTTCAGTTACCAAAGCCATCGAATTTTCAAAGCATCAGACACGAACGCTAATTAAGATTGAATTTCCATTACGAGGAAATCAAACGCGGATTACGCAAAGAGCGAGAGAACCCGCTCCGCCTCGTATACAGCCTTTTTCGGCTAATCACGTATAATCTTCGATCTTGTTGCCATGAACCCGAGCACGATAAAACAAGCCCGATACGTTGCATCGCGACTATCGAGCGGTTCTTCAGGTTCCACTGAGTCATCGAACGCTCGCAGGAACGCATGCACGTTAATTAGCGAAATTAAATACGGCGAGGGTGACCTTCTTGGCAGGTCACCTTCCGCGGCCGCGCGGGAAAACGCACGCGTGAAAACGCGCGCGTGTCCTCGCTCGCTCGCATCAGCGCAGCGTGGCCTCGCGTCGCGATTCAAGAGTGTCTTCCGAAGGGTTGTAGAACATTCCCACTAAAATATAAAGTGGCTTTCGGGGTGGCATAGCAATGGGGTGCCTATCGCATGCATTCACCCAGGGACGCAAACGTGGGGGTGCTATTGATCGACCGGGGAGCCAGTCAACCCTCTCGGCCCTACACGCGCGCGTAAACGTTGCACATAAAATCACACACGTACCTGTACGACCCTACGCGTCTCCGGCTCGCGCGTCCTATGGAGGCCTCGGTTGAGAGGGTTTAAAGGCCGAAATATGGCCGGTAGGTAGATTCACCCGGAAACATTAATTTAACAATCGATGTAATAAATATAAATATTTATACCTATATCTATATCTATATCTAGATCTACATCAAGACAAAAGTGAACAACAAATTTAAGAATGTAAATGTATGTTAAATAAAACGTACATGACATTAGTCTTTAAACGCACGCTATCGCGGCATCTCGTATACACTATGACGAGAAACCCGACTGGGGAAAAGGGACATTCCCAAAGAGCTATAAGTCAAGGAATAAATTGATCCGTGCTAGTTGGTGCCAACTCGGGAGAAATAGGACCTTTCACTATTTACGCATTTCTTATGAATTAATTCTTCGAACAATACCTTGCCTCTGATATTTTCATGAACTTGGTTTATATTTACTTGGGTTATATTCAATACACATACAAATATAATATAATCCATTGCGTCCACGAGCGCGTTGTACGACAAGAGTTAAATGCTTAATAATGCATGGCGTGAACGCGCAAATCCCTTCGTGTCCCGACGTAATCTTCATCTCACATAGAGATATCCATTCGATCTCACAGCTAGATTTTCGTGCGCTCACGAAAGTGTGCGTAATTTCTCCGCTATCTTGAATTACATCATTGGTTTGCAACACCTTGCACCGTTGCGTCTCGTCGGAACATCAACAACTGTGTTCCGGCGTATTTTGCGACTCAAAGGACATCAGGGAATAGACGCAAACCTAACCGAGTTGCGCCCGCTCGCATACGCGCGTACAACAAAAAAAGACTGTCACTCTCGCGTATCTCAATGTTTTAATCTCTCAAGCTCGGATTTCCGGCTGCACAAAGAGCTGAGGGCGTCCCTCCGATAGCAGCCGGGGGTGGCTCTCATCTCGCCCGGTCTATGGGGGAATTTTCACTTTGGCTCCGGGAACGAGCCGCGACGATGGTGATTTACTTAATGAGGAAGTTGGAGAGGTGGGAACGTCGCCGAGGGGACGGAAGAGTTAAGGAGCGGGCACGCATTGTCTTTGCGAGGGCGAGGGTGAGAGAAAGTGTGTCGAAAAACAATGGCCTGCTGCATCCACCCCTCGCTTCATCTTGATGAAAACGTGACCCAGTAGGATCCTTACGTTGATACTGCAGACATCTATTTTACCAGGCTGAATCCTTTTTCTCGGGGTAAAAGCACCATGCTTCTCGATTTTGCATAAATTTTATACACAAAAATTTTATACATAAATTTTATACACACACGCGCGCACACGCACACACACACACACACACACACACACACACATATATATATATAAATAAAATGTTTAATTAAAAAAGACTGAAAGCCAGAAATAAGTTGCTCTAATAATTAATTGACTTTTTTTGCACCAAAAATTTGATAGTTGGATAACAAATTTTTTTTCTTTTCCTTCGATGTTGGTTAGACCAAGACGCCAATTTTTGGATACATCCCAAGAGAATCTTATTTTGTGAATATTTTATTTTGGCATCCAGCAACTCTGTACCTATTTCCCTGTCTATCTTCCCAACCGCCGTTTGCGTGTTTGCATCCCCGCCACCTCCTACATCTCTCTACCCGTTCCCTTCGCTACTACCTCTCACCTTCTGGATTTGATTGAATTTTTTCCCGAGGAAGAAATGTTTCCACCAAATGAATCCGTCGAAATATTGCATTCCGACAAGCACGATCCAATTTTTCGTTTAATAAAAGAGAGCTTCTCTCTCTCTTTCCTCCGTGCCTTCGTCGCACCTTTTCGTAGTTGCGGCCCGCCCTTTCCTCGCTCTCCCTTTTTTCGTTCCACGATTTTCGACTATACCTTAAATGCTTTCCTATAAAACACTCGATATTTTTGTACATATTTTACTCGCCGTGTGCTTGTATTTGTTTGAAAGTTATGGGACTCGTTCAATTTTTACAAACTCTTCAATTTAATTAACCTCGATCTATCTTACTTGCTGAATACATTTTCTCTACAATTAAAAAGCTGCAATCTTTTATCGTATTTTAACGTTAAACGCAAATGTATTGAGCTAATCTATCAAGTTGTTAAACAAACTGTTAACTCCCCAATTAAGTGGAATCAAATTAAATCGCGCCAACAATTCGTGCTGTCGAGTCGTACTGCAAATGGCTCGATATAAACTCGTCTCGTCCCTCTTTTTCCGAGAGTCCGAGTACAGTTTCTCTTCTGGCTTTTTTTGTTCTCCTGGTAAAATAAGTTGGACCTTCGCGTATAGTTAAAATAGTGCCGGTCTGCGGAATGTGACCGCGGGTGGACGCAATTTATTTCGCCGGTATAAATTTAGGCCGTCGTTGAACTTCCCTGTGGAAGTTATTTAATTTCACGCGATTCTCAAATCTCTTTTGGGCCCTTCGGGACAGCGGATTGGTCATTTCGTCGACCCCTCGGTGCCGCGAAATTTACTGGTTTCACGAACGAGAAGAAGGAACCAACCCTTTAGCGATGCGACGTGCGAGGGAGGGAGGGAGGCAAGAAGCAACGTGTGAATCGCTCAACTTCTGCAATAGAGGGGGCAGGGAAACGTAAACCGGAGGGAAAGTATCTGACAGGAAAAACGTTATCCGAATTGCAGCGGCTCGCGCACCAGTGGAAGACTAGAGGGAAGGGAGAGGAGGGAGGGAGAGGGGGGGGAGAGGAGGAGAGACAAATAAATCGACCGTAGGCATTTACGCATGTATATCGGATGAACGAGTGGGGAGGGGGAGGGGGAAGGGGAGCAGGAGCGAAGAGGGTGGTCTGTAAAGGGACGAATGGTTAAAATCCAGCCGCCATAATGACCCCGCGATATGCAGCACGAGTGTACACAATGACGATGACCATATACAGCAAAAAATCAGCATGCCGATTGGGATTTCGTTTAATTAATTTTTTAATTACAAACTCATCGGAATGAGAGAGGGTTTCCGGCTGGCGCGGACGGCGGCATTTTATCGACCGGTTGCAGAATTTTTGATGTGATTGATGGCAAATGCGGGGGCAGGACGGGACGGGGGAGACGCGTGCAAGGAGGACGAGGAAGCCCGGTACGATCATGATTATTATTAATTTTACAGATACTATTGGTTATCGTTTATATTTATTCAGTACTACTGGCTACCCGACATCCGTATTTGCCCTCCCCCGCTATTGAAAGCAGGGGAGAGAGAGAGGGACGAAGTTGTTCGCGACACAGGGCGTGGGACTGTGTTTACAAGTCCAGAAAGCAACGACGATATGCGATATTAAAATACAAGGTAGATTAAAACTGCAAAATGCACCGGTTCGATTAATAAAAAATGATCCTACGTGCAAAAACAATCGAGCATACATTTCGAGTTCGCGTTCTTATTTTAGTATTGGACGCAATCGTAACACAGCTATTATTTGTACGAAATGAATGCTTTGTTTAGTGTGAAAAATCAACGGTGTGCTTTTACTCACCACGGAAATTAAAAAGTGAGAGAGAATAGTACAACTTTTCTTTTGATCTTCGCTTCCATTTTATCGAAATTAATTACGCTTTGGTATTAATGTATTCGACTTTATATCAAATTTATATATATATATATATATATATGTGCAGAATAAAAAAGGATTCTTAGTTTCAAGTTACCAGAAAGGATGGATAAGATTGTCTCCAATTATCATCGTGCTGTAAAGAGTAATATGCCGTCTAGAACAAGATCCAATTTTTGCAAACGCGCTTGTCCCTTTCAGCGATAACAAATCAAGACGGTGCGGGAAAACGAGTCGGCCGATGAAAAGAAAAAAAAGGAAAGAAGAGAGAGAGAGAGAGAAAGAAACGATATACGCGAAAATCCAACGCTATCCTATAACGACTACCTTTAGGCGTATCTCCGCCGGGTAACAGCAAGTACAACACCAACTCCATTCAATCTAATACTTCTAGGGGGGTTAGCAACAACCATTTGAACTCACACAGCCAAAGGGGTCGACACGAACGTGGCTAGGGGCAGTTTAATATCGGATAATTGAATCCGAGCTTCCCCTCCCTCCTCCCACGCGGTCTCCGACTCGCTCCCGTCGAGGAGGGAAGGAAACGGTAGTCGAAAGAGAAGAGCGAGAGAGATGTGGGGTAGGAAAGGTGCGCGGGGTTGAAGTGGAAACTGGACAGAGCCAGCTACTACCCTCTTATTGCAACTGCGCTAAATAAGAGCGAGAGAGCGAAAGCAAGAGAGGAAAGAGAGAGAGAGAGAGAGAGAGAGAGAGAGAGAGAGAGAGAGAGAGAATGAAAGAGAGAAAGTAAGATAGAGAAGAGAAATAAAAAGAAGAGAGAAAGCGAGATCGAAAGAGAGAAAAAAAGAGATAGACAGTTGCATCCGGTCATTTCCTAATTTCTGATACGGGCCGTCCGAAGATCGGATGCGAAGAACCCCGCCGTTCCTGACTAACTTCATCTTTAAATGGGAGTAGAAGTGCAAGAGAGATAAGCTTATAATACTCGTATAATCTTACTTGCGGCAATAAGAGCAAATTAAAGCTTTCTCTCTCTCTCCCCTTGCAAACTCTATTGTAATTCTCTTGTTTTATAATAGGCAATCTATCTCTAAGCGCTCGAGAGTAATGTAAATGTATTTTGACGATTGGAATATAAATCGAAAATCGTCACTGTGCATAAGAAAGGACGTAAAATCGGGAGTCTGCCAAAGCTTTCCTGAGCTTCTTCATAGAATTCTGAGAAGTCTGCCAGATTTTGAGAAACTTTTGAATACATGTAGATTAGCTTCCGAATCGTACGAATGACTTGCAAAAGAGGGATGGGACGTATAGCCAGGCCGGTCGAATTGAGACGCATACAGCGGACTGCAGGCGAACGGTGATTAAAAGAGAGGCAAGTGTCGCTGGAACGGCCGATAAATAACGCCTCGTCGTTAGAGACCTTTCGATCTACCGAATGAAAAAGAATGGCCGCTCTTAATCGCTCTTCCAATCGGTTAATGCACCGTTCGCGGTGGCGCGGTTAAGCTAAATAAATGGACTCTGTTCTGTTTGGTCCCCCCCCTCCCTCCCCCTCCCTCTCCCTCTCTCTCTCTTCCTAATTTCTCCTGCGTTTCTATTGTATCTTCGTTTCGCGTTCCTAGATCGCCAGATTCCTAGATTTATTCGTAGATCCATATAGATTTTTCAATTTATTTTTTTAAATGAGTAAAATGCAACTGAAGACAGATTATTTTCTCTAACATTCTTGTAAAATGTGCTTCAAAGATCTTTAATTTCCAATAAATCCATTCTTTTCGTTACAGATGTATGTATATATCGGTATTGTATCAATCGTTATTTTGCTCTCTCTCTCTCTCTCTCTGTCTCTGTCTCTACATTTCGCGAAAGCGCATTAGTTACGGGATATCCTCTTACAATTGCACTCGATAAATATTTTTCAGTCGTATCCTGATTGCTCGCAATCTGCGGCTTAATCAACGGCTTAATCAACGGCACGTTAACAAGAAAGTTATCGCCATTTAATAGTGTCGCGCGTTGGCTATCGAGGAAATTCCTTTAAAAAAGTCCTTTCATCTCTAACTCCATTAATCCAACCGGGACGCATATTAGAACTTCCGCAGCGAGTTTTGCATTCGTTTGTTCACGATGGATCTAAAGCCCCTCACGCTCACGCGCCCACCTATCACTTGAGCGTTACAAACAACTATCCTATGAAGTGCAATGAATCGGATAATGAATTTGTATTCCGCCTGCGTACTCACAATATTTGTTCGCGAGTTAACCGGTAAAAGCCATTCCAGCGATTATTTTCCGCTCAAAAAAGCCGGCGAAATAAGCCTGAAGACTCTGAAAAAGAGAGAAAGAGAGAGTTAGAGAGAGTTAGAGAGTTAGAAGGGAGAGAGAGAGAGAGAGCAGCGTCGCGACCGAGCGAGCGGTTTAATATTTTTTTAATTGCCGTGTTAGCTCTTGCTTTTTGCAGTAGCGCGTAATTAAACTTTATGTCGAGCCGTCATATTTGCATTCCATTTAAACTCGCCATTCGAAAATTACGAAATAAGGGAAACTTTTGATTTTATGTGCGCCGCGCGCGCGCGCGCGCGCGCGCTGTAGTTTTCAGCTCGTGAATCTCTAGTGGCAATGCTTGACGCGCGATGGAATTATAAACTTAACGCATTTGCGATATCATGCAAGATACGGAAGTTGTGCTAATGTGCAATCGTTACGAGAACTTACAATTAGATTCATTTCGATCGTATAATATACGATGTCCTTATACGATTCAATTTTGTATTATCTGCTGTTCCGAGCGAAAAAATTTGGAAAATTGACGCGCGAAATGTAGACGCAAGGAAGACGTACGCAAGCATGACGATGAACAATCTGACCGACGTCATCCGAACGATTAGGACGATCACGATCTCTCGGGTGCGGCGAAGAGGTGGGACGATCACGGTATCGTGTAGACTTAAGAGTGCAGGCGACGTGAAAGTTCATTAGAGGCAGCCCTGATGGACACGTGCATTAATCAAGATTTTAATTAGCACCGCGTGTAACTGCGCGCTCGGCTAAAAACTAAACATACCCCCGCCGTTCACCCCCACTACACGACGTACTCACTCTAACTCCTGCTTATAACGGAGCCCGGGCTCGTACCTAGAACTAGAGCCAGCTCTAATTAGAGCTCTTCTCGAGGCTCGAAGATTAAAAGCCAGGCCTAAGTGCCGGCACGATATGCGCGTGCTCTTTCTCCCTTCCTCCTTCTATCCTCTCTCGCTCTCTCGTATCTCTCGCGTCTCTCCCTCCAAGAGGGAAGCTCGCCGCTGCGCTTCTCGCTCTTCGTCCTCTTTTTTTCTCTGTCTTTCTTTCCTTAACTTTCTCCGCTCTGTTTTGTTCCGCTTAATGGCGATCGGCCATTCGCGAAATGCACGAGACGGAATCTCGCGAGTGAAAGAGCGAAAAACCTTGGAAAGTTCTGGGAACGAGATGGCTCGATGATCGTTGTCGACCGTGTCGACAAAAGCGACTTAGCTTCGAGGAGTAGCATCGATCGACGTGGTCCATCTCATATTGCACGCATGAATCTATACATAGTACGATTACCACAATATCACGACCACGATACCGCGATCCATTTCGTAAAATATAAGCAATGCATATTGCAGCGCAAATCATAATACGATCAGTTTATTGCATTTCAAAGAAATCTCACCGTGTAAAACAACTACCTTGAGAAAATTCTCTGAATCTTAAAAATATAACAAACTTGAAGAAGATTCTGATTATATCAATTAGAATTCTGGTTATCTCGACTAGAATTCCAATTAATACAATCAGATTTCCCCTCTTTTTCCATTGTAATTATTTGATATTTTCGCTTTACGTAGTAAAGACAGAAAAATGAATTTCCAGACGATCCCTCTTTAACGAAAAATTTTTCGGGTGGCTCTCAAAGCAGAGATTGGGAGAAAAGGCTTCGGAGGCCTTTCGCCATGCGGGATGAAAAGTGAAAACAGGCAAACATTTCGAGCGTGTGTACGAGGGACGCGTCCGGCAGGTATCATTAAATCACAGAAACAGCCTCTGTTATTGACTCCGCGGACAAATTTATCGTCAGCCGGTACGCGATTCGTTGTACAGTGGCCCTCAACGTCCCCCTTCTACAGAGCGTTGGCGTAGGTCCCTAGTAACCACCATTTTCCTCCCCTTTCCGCACGTCCTCCGCCACCCTAGACCCCGCTACGTCATTGTTCTGGTTTATTCGGTGATTTGTGGATTTTACTACCTCCGCCTTCCGCCTCCTCTCTCTCTCTCTCTCTCTCTCTCTCTCTCTTAGTCGCACCGCTCTCGGTCTCGCGCGATGCGCATTATCCGACCGCGTTTGGCCTAACGTCTATTCAGATCAGACGAAAGGAGAATGTTGATGTACGGCACGCGGTTTCAGCTGATAAGCTTTAACGGGATCTCAATATGCCGCGACGAAGGACGTCTCGCGGAGTTAGCCTGGAGTGTTGAGGTAGAGCGCTGAAAGTAGAGATGGTGGAAGATGCGCCGCGAGAGTCGTCGTTGCGACCGCTTGACGCGTTTTATCGTGAATGTGCTAAAAGCAAAATCTCCTTGATACACCTCGAAGCCTTTTAGCGTCTCCGTGAGTGAAAGTCAAACGAGGTTCGAACGACCGACCAAAGGTCAACCGAACTAACGGATGCTCTTTGCGACGCAACGCGCGCACAAACGTGTCCCACTCCCATACCTCGATATCTCCTTCGAATCGAGTTAACGATTATTGAAGGAGCATAAATCTGTGAATCGTACCGATAATCCTGCATCATCATATCCTATCCGTAACATGCCTGCAAAGACCAAATTTATGCGCAAAATCGTTTAATCATCATCGTTACCAGCGATGAAATTTTACGGGACGCGCGTATAGCAGACACGGTCGTACGAAGCGCTTCCATCCCCGTCGCTTTCGCACAAAAGAGGTAGAGTACCGCATTTATTATTCATACGCGACGTATTCGGCGGGAAGTTCAGTTTTGAGAAATAACGATACGAGACAAGCGTCATCGTCGAAAGACGGGCCGGAAACGAGGACTGGGGAAGAGATAGGGAGCGAGCTTTCCGAAAATCCGCCTTAGTATGGTAATTGATTTAATTTGGGGGATGAATCCACCCTTAACGAACGCGCCGCGGCGATGGGGTTGGAAGGCTAAAGGGACCGTAAAAGCACTGCGACGTCTATTTGAGGCGAGAGACGAGAGCGAGATTTAGAGCAGAGAAAGAGAGAGAGAGAGAGAGAGAGAGAGAGAGAGAGAGAGAGAGAGAGAGAGCGAAAGCGAAAGAGAGAAAGAGGAAGCGTCTACGCGAGAAGACGAGCGTCTGATTACTAACGATCTGATTAATTCATGATTTTTAATTAAGAGGAAAAGCGTGGGGTACGACAAATTATTTAACACTTTGCAATAGACAAATGTTCATACGTTCATCATTATCGCGAGCATAAATGTAATTAGCGATTTTTTTTCTCAATGCGACACAGATCGAACTAGGAACGCACACTATAATATTTGCGTGCAAGAAAACAATCTCTGCAGAGGGAGTATCTTAATCTGTGTGGTAATTAATCAATCGTTTATTGCGACTCGACGGCCCACCCTCTCATTATCGCGGTTATTAGACGAATGGTTACATTAATTTTGCGTTGCTATCTGCAACCGACCGAGGATGGATAGTCGCACGCTGTTGCTGCGGTGGAAATGAATGGAAGGAAGCGGAGGGAGGGACTGAAGATACCCCGAGAGGGCATAATGGAGGCATTCATAAGGGTTGGCAGGCCCTTATCACGCGGATAACGCGGCGAGGCCGCAGTCGATACTTCGCTCGGGCTATGGTTTGATAACAGTTTGATGTGACGTAACATGCGCTCGGGCTCTTCCACATCGAAAATTTCATCGCTACCCCGATGCATTAAAAAAAAATTTGATCGATATTCAAAGGCAAAGATAAGTATGATATCTATTCAATTCGAAATTTTCGGATGGAATTTTAAGACACGATACGTTCTCTATGACTAAAAAAATCGGCTATTATCCGACAGCCTGTTGAAAATGTTTCTTTATAATATTCGCACTCTTATGGCGTTACTGAAATTCTCTCGTCCGTGCGCGTTCGCCACATTAGCACGTATACGTACATGCGTGTCTTTGTGCCGTTGCGAGGCGAGAACGAGGGCGAGAGCGAGGACGAGGACGAGAATGGGAGGGCAAGGGATGAGGACGAGGACGAGGACGAGGGTGAGAGCGAGGGGTTAGCTCGGTGCATATGTCGACCGGGTTTGAAATCGGGATATTGAATTCACGCCATTTCTGTTTTGACGTATCGCGGCCGGTGATACGATCCGCCGGGGTTTATCAGCGCGCGCGGGCGCGCCGCGAGGAAGTGATTTTTTCATTCTAACAAATAGCCTTTTGCGGTTTATCGGATTTCGGCCGGGATATCCGCCGGTGCGAAACCAGGCGCGCGTCGCGCGCCAATCAAAAATCGTCGCCGCCCGCCCGCGTGCCTGCGCCGCGAATTTTGTTGTAACGTACGTGTACGTGTGTAAAAAAAAAATAAAAAATGATAATACCGAGTTCGATCTTTATCTTAAAAAGAAAGAAAGAAACCTTCGAGCATCAGCGTAATGCGTTACGAATATGAAATCGAAGGCTGCTGTGATTCTTTCCGGAGCTGTTATTCCATCCCTCGCGTAATCTGCTTAAGTTACCTTTGTCCTTTTTTTTTTTCATTGCTTAAACATTGGTAAAGACACGGGGAGGGGAGGAACATCGTATCGGAGCAATTTTCGTCGCGATTTCCGACGCGTCGCGGTGCACGCGGCGTATTCGGCTCTCCTCGTTTCAGCTCGCGCAAGGGAAATTGCAGGGGAAATTCGAAAGTTCGCGCGATACCCTATGAATTCCAATCGACCTTGATTCCGCGGCTCCGGCTGCTAGCGCCGGGATCATAACGCGCGTGAATCAGTATTTCTGATACCGCCCTGAAAAAATAAGGATAATAGTTGTTATTCTAACCGCATTCAGCGTGGTATTAAAATTGAGACGAGACATGACACTCCCTATTGTACGTCCGCGATTGATAGAGAATTCAGTATGGATCTATTAAATTACAATGTCTCTCTATTTGAATCCCAGCACGTATCGCGACGAAATATTTGTTAGGTTCACATCAATGTCTCTCGGCTGAAAAGTGAACGATGAGAGCAACGAAGAGAGAGAGAGAGAGAGAGAGAGAGAGAGAGAGAGAGAGAGAGAGAGAGAGAGGAAAGAGGATAAGAGCACAGCCATCGATTTTCATCGATCGCCGATGAGAACGCGGAAATGCAGCGGTATAGTCGATGAAAAAATCGAGTCGCTTCCGATAAACTCGTTATTCTATTAAGCGTACACGTATGCGCGATTTTATGAGAGAACGCCTTCTGTTATCGTAGCTACATCGAACGGCCACCGACAATTGGCTCCATCGTGATGGGATACACTTGTCCAAACCGCTTCTTTCATATGCACGGCAATTTTATGGGAAGGATATCTTTGTAAAAAAAAAAAAAAAGGAAAAAAAAGATGCACGCACAAACCCGCTAGGATCGTAGCCGTCGATAAGTGATACAGGATGCTATACAGCTACGTGACTTACATCCGTGTCATCGCGACCACTTAATTCGCCAACGGTGCCAAGCTCGCCCACGCTACGCTTCGACCGGCAATCCTCGTGCATTCTTAAGGCGAATACTCGAATACCTTCGAGTATCGCGAGCGAGTCCGCAGGTACTCGCTATCGGCCGGACGTTGTCGCTACAACGCAACATGGATCCTCGGACTGCGTGGGCGCGTCGAGATACCTTTCTCAGTGGAATACGTATTAGTATAACACGTAGAAAGCAGATTCGTACATATCTAAATATATATATTTTTGCGTAAAAAATATTTCAAATCAATGAAAATGTATTAAGGAATTAATTCTTGATTCTCTAATTCGCTTGTAGATATCGGATAGGAAGATTTTTCATTTGTCAATGAATCGACGATAAATTGATATTAAAATATCCGTAGATCGATAATGAGAGACGGGACGATTACGGTGCACAGGTAATGCATTTGCCACGAGCGAAAACAGAGGGTGCATCGTCCAAGCAAAAGTAAAAGAGGGACGCGCAGGACGGCGCTTGTACGCTAATGGAAAGGGCCTCGATACACATTTACTGGCAACGAGCGCGTAGCAATCGATCGATATATCGATAGACGCCCTCGCCCGTGTATCCGCGCTACATGCTTAGTACAGGGGTAGTTAATTACGTTTAATACCCTCGATTATGTGTTTGCACCGTACACACGCTCGACGATGCTTTATGCCTCTCTTGGTCCCCATGCTACAAACGTTCTCTCCTTCGTTTCGTCGTGGTCGGGCTCATTTTACGGGCTGATTCGGGTCCTTTTTCTTCCTTTTTTCTTTACGGCAAAAAGCATGCGTTTACACGTGGAAGAGTGTGTCACACAAACGAAAAGAATTAGACCAATCCGCTTTATTAATTTCCGCTCGTCTCACTCAGCTTATCTCCCTTTTAAGCTAATCTTCTGTAACAAATTATACGTTCTATAAAATTCTTATTTCTCTTCTTTCTTTCTTTTTTTTTTAAACGTACTACGTACTCGACGATGTACAAGCAAATCTCAACATCGAATTAAAGCAAAATATCAATTTTCTGTTACATCATTTCCTCTCTTCTCTTCTCTTCTCATCAGAATAATATTTCTAATTAATCAAAATTGATCGTTTCATCGATAATGGCATCTTTTTTTAACGAGAGAAAAAGAATGCAACGAGTTAATGAAATTCATGTCTACCGCGACTTTTCTTCGATTCATAGCAATCGTTGCTGTTTCTTGTCGTTCCATGAGAAGTCTCTTCTACCCTTCGTATGCTGGTGCGTCGGTTATGGCGGAAATAATGTCGGTGCACTTTCAAAGTCGACGAGAACGGAGGAAAGAGAAAGAAGAGGGTGAGAAAGGGGAGGGAAAGAGAGAGTCGCGGGATAACGGACGCGGCGAGGTAGCAGGTATGAGAACGAGGATGGGGATGGGCGGAAGATGAAGGGGAGGATTCAGAACGGGGGCGAGAATATTGGTTGACTTGTAATACCGAGAGTGGAGGAGGCAGGGACCCGGCGAATATTAAATATATTATTACATTCATTCTCATTTCCCTTTTAGCTTCAGTATGCTTGCTCGCTCGCTTCGCTGTAGCGATGGATCCGAGCGCGGAGCGAATGCGAACAAGTGTCCAGACTCTTCTATCGTCTTAAACCTTCATCAATTCGAAGTTCTTATTGTATTTGAAAGATACGTTTATAGCGCTTTTAGAAAATTACGCGTAATTTTGTTAAATTTATTAATTTTGAATTGAAATATTTAGCGCGTATTCTTTTCTAACATTTTCTATATTATCAACGTCACACACGTAAAGAATGATTTTATTGTAATATCTACAAATTTAGCTATATAAACACAGATCTAAAAATAATTTTATTGAATCATCAAGATAATTGCAAGTATCTCAAACAGTGCTGCAAAAAGTTTTGACGTTCTACCAACCAGCTTTGAACATCCTACATAATTATTTTAATGGTGCAAAATAAAATTATCGTTCAGATTATGTACATTTGGTTAAATTTTTAGATACTTTAACAAAAACCATTGCACCTTTCCGTGTGCAACTCATTATCTTTAGTTTACAATTGAAAAATATTTCAACAAACAATAAAAATTAAAGAGGATACTGGTCAGAAGTAGCACTATGTTGGTACCACATGTTAGTGTGCTACGTAATATTAGTTCATATATCGCGGATAAATATGCAACGACGTCGAGAAAAAGAGGGAGAGTATATGTAAAACTTGCTACCCCCGCGTGACAGCAGGATAGGGGAGGGCACGTATTTGATGTAAACTATAAAACCCTCTCGTCCTCCCTCTTTCCACACTCGCGCGTGGCCAACGTCGTCGCTGCCGCGCCTTTCCCGCCTTGGTAACCCGCTCGTAGCATATTGAATCTTATGAATTTGCGGCCAAGTGTGGATCTACGAGGAAAAAATTTAATTTCCTACGATTTCAAAGTTTCGCGCTGACGCGGCCGATGGACCGGCCGGGAATCTTTTTGAGCTATAATACTTATATAAGATATACATATGTGTGTGTATATAGATATCTATTATATATATATAATACATACAATAATATATGCATTTTGCATACACACACAATGTATATTACTAAAAGAAATCGCATTTAGCGAGTAGCTTATAGTGTAAAAAAATGTAAAGACACATGACACTTGTAGGAATAAAGATAAGTAATTATTTAATCTCTTCTAAGGAATTAACAAGTTTTTAACAAAATGCAGGAATGAAAAAGTTGGTTCGTACGAACCTGTAAGTGATGTTTTGAGGTGGGCAATAGCCGTTGTAATTTTCTTCCGCCTCTGCCAAACCACTTTTATTTACATCCCTCCCCCCACCGCTCCTCATTCTCTCTCTCTCTCTCTCTAGGCTACGCTATATATTTACCGACGATATACGATCTAATATCACGTTGCACGTGATGCCAGAGCCGTGGCACTCGTGTGCGGCACCCGCGTTCTAAGCAAATTCGCGATCCCCGCCCTGAGAGAAACGTGATCCAGGCCAGAGGTCTGTTCGTACACGATTTATGTCTTCTATTTTTCTCTTTCGGTAATTAAGTGATTTATTCGAACAGTACATTCTCCAGTACACATCTGTGTTACGATGAATTTTTACATAATTTGTTATCCGCGCTTTAATAACTGTTTTGATGGACGATTAATTCGACGTCATATCACTGATTGTATTATTTTGTTTTTCCAATTCTTTTCAATCGTTGGAAGGTATTACTTTTCTTAAATTTTTAAATGACAGCAATAATAAAACGCTGCTTACATTTTCACTCACGTTAATGAATAAATGCGTACCAGAGATAAGGATAGAGAGAGAACTCTTGATACATGCTGCATCTTCATACACTCGTGTGACGCATGAATGCAGCAGCTCGTTCACTAATTATTAATAAACTAATTGCGGCTTCCGTAGGGCACGCCTCTCACGCGTAAATCAAGACGCGATGCGTACGAAGCCCCTTTAAGCTTTACTCTCGCTCACTCGTTACGTGTCACGTGTGAAATATTTATATGTGCACGCGAAAAGAGCGTCTCGCTCCTGCAAAAGTGTGTGCAACAACATCATTTTGGATATTTACATTATTTACTGACTTTGGCTTAACGTCGAATGTAATTATACGATCGCGGATATTATTGCGAATTCTGTTTTCAGTGAAATGAAATCTAAAGGTCTCAAGATCATCAATAGCAGAGAAGGTTCTTCATTGTATGATCAGTTTCGGACGAGCATCGACAAAATCGTGATCATCAAGCCTAAGATATTTTAGATATCGCAGTGAACAATTTCCACGATCTTTCCTACTTACTCGCTATAACTCACTCACATAAACTAGCAGTCATAATAAGCACATCGTGATTTATCGCCCGCTCGATGCACATCTACCTACGCTTAAATGCCGCACGATTGCTGTTACATGCATTTACAAATGATTATGCAGCGACACGACTGGTTTTCAGCTCCCTAAGCGCTAAATCATTAATTGCTGTAATTAGAATACGCCGAGAAGTACGGTACCTTTCTATTATTTGTTAGCATAATGTCAAATCACTGTAAAGTAAGATGATATAATTTCGAATATGTGCAACATATATTCTGAACAAAATAAGATTTTAAGATTTTCGAGGTTCAAATTCGGTCATTCTGATCTCATTGCGCGAAAGATATTAAAAGAAAAGAGGCGGGGACCAAAGTGGCAAGAATCGAACTTGAACCTCGAAAATTAGATATCATCTTACCCTATTAATTTGGCTTGAAAATGACAGTGTCTGAATTGTAACAAATTTCTTATTGCATTATACAATAAAAGATCGTTATAACGTGAAAGTTTTATCGCCTTACCAGACAAATAAATGACAAAATTCAAGAATTGTATTATTCGAAATAGTGAAAATAAAAATACGACGTCCAAACGCTCGGCGTTAGAGACATGACGAGAGAAATAGAATAGAGCGTGGAATAAAAAATAGGGGTTGGAGTCACATCGGCCATTTTTGAAGCGTCTCACGAACCGGCCGTGAATAAACCGATCGTAAAGCATACTCGATCCGAGTTTGTCGGTACATAACGCGAGTACTTCCGTGCACCGTATGGATACTTGTACGTAGCATCGACGAAATGAGGGAGGCGACGATGAAGAGAGAGAAAAGGTACGCGCTTTTTTTACGACTGCCAACAGAGAAACACGCGTCCGCACACGTACGCTTTTGCGTATGTTTAGCGATATAATGTGTGTCTTGTTAACGCGCACGCACAGAGTAACAACGACGAGCAGCAAGTAACGCCTATTCGCTGAATATCTTTTGGGTTTAAAAAGATAACGAAATTTAAAAGCTCTTCAAATTTTTCGTAAAACACGTACCTACACCCGCTACGAAAATTGTATTTTTAACTAGAATATTTTTTTTATCGTCCAATATGTTCTGTAAAAGTCAGTAAGTTTTTTTCAAATAAATCTTATTATTGCGATCTCGGATTTTCAAATTAAACATTTTCAACATCATAAGCTTAGCTAATTAAGTGGCTGTCAAAACGTCTAAAAAGAAAAAAAATAAGTTTAGAAGCTAACAGAATCACATCAATCGGAATATGTCCTCTATTTTTAAATTTGATTTCATTTATAGAAATCAATTAGATTAGTTTTTGATTTAACCATCCGATTCGAGCCATCCGGATTACATATCCCGCTATATAAGCACACGATTTGCTTCTTAATTATACATCGATTCGTTCAATGGAAGGGCTCCTCGATTTTCCAACAAACCATTATTCGGTACTCATCGACGAGGATTAGCCCATCGCTAAAAGGGTACTTGGACGGTTGCAAGAGTGTTTCGTTGGGCTACATCGCGAAGACTTTAATGTCTCTATGCGCAGCTTTTATATTAGCGGGACGATGCTATGAATAAAACTCTCGCCGGAAGAGACGGTAGATGCGTGGGTGGATGTCGGAGAGACGCCTGTCGTCCACGGACGCGCCGGATAACCACGTATCGCTGGGGGTAGATGCATTTTTTATGACACTTCCGGCCGGCCATATAATTGACTCGATTATTTCGCGGGGTTATAATACATAGCGAGTGCAATGTGTGCGAGTGTTTCAGCCGCAACATGAATTTCAACAATAAAGTCAAGATTATAGCATTATTAGTGAGGCATGTATTTTAATTTTTACAAGGGCTAAAGATAATATTTTTACAAGTGCCGCGTAAATACGTGCGAGCAAGTGATTATAATTATTTATTAATTTCTCCTCGTGATGCTTTTAAATGTTCCGGTGAGGCACATAAAAGAAGAAATTCGCCTTGTCCGTGCATGGGAGTCGTTTATGGAACCGGAGTTAGTCAGGTTAGGATAAGGCACGTACTCCGTAATTACGTTGGATGTGATAATTATGAGGATGCTGGGCACTTGTCACTCTGTAACGAGTTTTCTTTCATCTGCATAGAGTCCGCCACCTCGCCGTTCTTTCGCGGCCGGAGACGTAAGCAGTTTGTTCAACAGACTGGAAAAACTGGTGCGCTTTGCTTATCGTTTAAATTAATACCGGCGCGAGCCCGTTACCCTTCTATTTTTTTTTCCCCTCTCTTTCCCTGCCATTGTCGCGTGTGCAATAGTTGTCTCATTGCGTCGTACAATTAATTGTGAGCGCCTGATTCGCGCGTCTCGAGAATTTTAACGACGAAATTAAACGCCGGAATAATTGTTGCGACTAAAACGGAGGACAGTTAAAGTTACGAATAAAAATAAAAATTGAGGCGCACGCATATTCAGCAAAACGTAATGTTTGTCATAATTATTTTCGCGATGTTGTATTTAACATTGCGATTGTACTGCACACTGTCAAGTTAAAGCATATAATATTTTATTTACGTTACACGAACTCGTGGGATTTAATTCGCCCCCGTAAAAAGAGTCTCTTTGGAGAATCTTTTTCGAAATTAAAAAGCCCGTCTAGTTTTGCTAATATTGTTTACTGTCGAGTGGGTGGATTCGCGTGATTAAACGAGGACCAATGCTACGCCCTCCCGCGAGACGTATCGTTCCAATACCGCGTTAACGAGTTCTAATGGGAGTTGGGAACGATGATCGTCGCCTCCGAAGCGAGTCAAAGTTTTCTTTCTAATTAAGAAACAAATAACCTGCGCTCACGCTCGGTCCGTTTTCGGGCCGCAGCTTCGTTAATAAACGCGGTCCGCTTATTAAGCCAGGAAATTAATGTTCACCTTTTACGCGAAAGAAAATAAGGCGAGAGATATCGATGTTATCGTCTGATTAAACCAGCCGTAAAATGAACTGTTTTTTCTGTCTCCGCGAAAAGTTTGTTGAGCTCATATAATTAGACATTTCTATATTACGCTTAAATTGCAGATTTATAAAATTGCAGACGATTAATTTATAAAAATATATGTTTAAAAAAAAGGGAATAAATAGAATATAGTATGAAATCCTCAAAGGATTAAATATATCGTGAAACTTTACACTTTTCGAAAAAATACGCGAGTCGTGCGCCTACAGTAGTTGATTCTCAACAATAATATCACGTTTTGTCGTCTGCTGGCGTGGGATTTTTGCGCTCGCCGTTATCGACCGGCTTGATTTTGTTTGCCGATGTAACACTTCGTTGATGCAGCGTCGTTGATGGGAGCGCATCAAACTATGATTTGGTATTTAGTCACCATTAGGGACGCATTAGCACTGATTACACGTGCAGGTACCTACAACGCGCGCGAACACATACTCGCAAGCGCACACATTAACCCAGATTCGAGTTACAGGTATCCGCGTGTCCTCCTCTCCCTACACAAATGTTTACCCGCCTATAATCGGCCGGCGCATCTACGTATTTCGTATGAATACTTTATTTGGCGTTTCCCTGGTCGAACGCGCCACCCCGTCCGTCGCTTCATCGTCGAATACGTTGCTTAACGGCAATTCGAAAATCGCATCGCTCGGTGATTTCCCCATTTTCCTCAGTCCTAAAAAAGCATTGCGATCGCTCGATTTCACTATAACGTGCATCGCGATGAAAAATTGCGTGCGAAAAAATACCCTCGCTCTCACGGCCTCGAAATTCGATTGCAATAATCGCGGAGAGTCCCGGCCGTTCAATTCACGCTGTGGTAATACCAATCAGAAATTAAACCGGGCCTATCGGAGATCGCAGCTCGGATGTCGTTCTCTCCCTCTCTCTCTCGCTCCTTCTTCGTTGAACGTTGTTTTCTTGTAGAAAGAAAAGGAAGAGGCAAGGCTGCTGGATGCTGTTGTCTGATTCATATAATGAAATGTCTGTAAGATGATGAGCTTGGCGGCCAGTAAGTATAGCGTTGAGTCCTGGCCCGTGACCTCCATCGAGGAGAAAACAAAAAGAGCAAAGGCAAGAGGGAGATGCGGTCGCGTGCGAGATGCAGTGTTGAGTGTACCGCGCATGATCTGTGTTGGCTCAACTATGAGCTGTAGATCAACAATAATTAATCGTATATTAAACAAAGTGATAAATATTGTAATTAATTTAATAATTGCGCTAAAGCCATGAATACGTAAATTCGTAAACTTATTTTGTCCCTTCTACCTCCCGGCAATCGTACAGCCAAGCAATGGGATTAAAAACAACTGGATATATATACTTCGCCCTTTGAGAAGAAGAGATAGGAGGGTTGGGGAAACATACCCTTGATTCTTCGCTGTCGTCGTAAATAAATCGGCAATCGACCTTTAACCCGCTGCCTTTCCGATAATTTAGCTGTATCTCTTGATTCGGCGAAGAGGGCTGATGTGAATTCGCGTGGTGCGCGCGGCGTGTTCTCTCGTTTTCCACCCACGAGGGCGGAAGTCAAAAAATCGTCCCCACAAATCACTGCGCACAATAGCCCCGATTGTGTACGCCACTGCACGACCCCTCCGACCCCTAGCTAACTATCCTAGCCCAGCGGCCGAGGAAGGGGGTGCGCGCGGCGGGGGTGGTCTGGGGACGGAGGAAATCTATTGCCGGAAGTGAGTATATTCAGCAGCGGTCTGTGGTGCGTGTATGGAAATTCGAGACCGCCTTCCTCGCGAGGGTCCTTTCCGAAACCTAGGGGAATCCGCACGCGACGACAATTTGCCGGGGGCAAGGGAAAAAATGTAAGTGAAGGATGAGGTAGAAGGAGGGTGGTGACTATGCTCGACAATTGTGCCAGGGTAAGCGTGACGTCAATCTCGCGGATTGTGGCTGCCATTTGAGAGAGAGAGAGAGAGACTCTCTTCTCAATCATTTCTTTAAACGTCGCAGCGCGTGCATAATTACAATTCAAATTTAGCTTTTCCTACAAATGTCTCGAAAATGATAGAAATAACGAAAATACAGGGCGTGTCATCAAAATTCGGATAAATCGAACAATTTCTTTAAACAAAATGTTTTTAATGAAAAATTAAATATTACAAAAAATCCTTTTACATGGCACTTGGGGGATCCCTGTAGAGCACAATTATTCGATGTATCCCCCATTAGCTCGAATGACGACCTTTATTCTCGATCTGAAGCGTTCGCACGCACGCTATAATGTAGCGCTGTCCATACCGACGAATGCTGCCTCAATAGCGGTCCTTAATGACGTCACATTGGGATGCTGAGACTTGTTTGTGACCCTTTCAACTACGCTCCATACGTAGTTGTCCAAGGGATTTAAATCTGGACTGTTGGGAGGCCAGAATGAGAGCCGAGGCGAGCAACTCGTCTTGTCCTGGCAGCCTCAGAGAGCATCTATCGTATCTTTAATGTGTACGATTTGTATCAAAGATCCTTCTCGGCAATTCACCGAATTGGCACCAATCGATGCTAATTTTCGCAACGATTGCCCTGGGTCATCCGAAATCAGCGCTTGAGTCCTTTCAACGACTGCGGGATTCCTCGCGGTGCGTTCTTTCGAGCGATTCTTCCTTGCTGGAACCTTCGTTGGACTGTTCTAAAGCCGTATATATTTTGCCACAACGTCATAAACGATTGATCTCGGGTATCCAAAGAACCGAATTATTCGTTGCTGAACGCTCAGCGCGAAGGCCTTCGACGATCGCGATTATACTCCGCATTTGGTTTCAACATCGCAGCCATTTTGAGAATATGACTGTTTACTAGAAGCATCAGCTTTCTCGGACGCCAACAACAATCTCTGACGGAGGCAGACAATATAGTAGAAAATTTAAATTGAAATTTGTCCGGATTTTGGTGACGCATCCTGTATATCTATCAATTTTACGAGCACTTTTTAAGTTGACATTATACGTCGAATTACATATTACTCAAGTCTTGAAAATCCAACACGCGTTTCCGGAAGAGAAATTTCGTGCAACGGAAAATTGGGGAAATATTCCTAATTACACGTTGCCACGATCAAGTGAGTTTTTTGCGTTTCACGACGAATCGTGGAAAAATCCGCACGCGTGTCGCCGCCGAATAAATCTGGCGGCTAACGAGCCATTATACGCAGCATTATGGTGGGATTAGCGGCGTCGACGCGAACGCGCAAAAATCGGCCCGCAAACACCGATTTTTTGCGAGCGCGAAGTCCCGGTGCAACATCAGTGCTAGAACAGGCAAAGCCTGACGCGGCGCGTTAGGACTAACAGCTATGAAATTAGAAGAAAGTTGGTCCCTCTGCGACGTCGCGACATTTACGACTTTTGAAACATGCGCATTCGTTAACCCTAACAGTGTTAATTCGTGATAAACACATGTCCACGTTCCGCACGACGAGAGAAAGCGAAAATAATATATAATATATCTAAGAAATGATGATAAGTTTTTTTTTTGTTTGGCTATTAAACGCTCGTTTCTTATCATTAACCGTTCAGGCAGATTAAGACGCTCGCGCCGATTCGCGGAGGCATAATTAACGAAATTCATTATCCCGGCCAAAACTAATTTTGTAACGCCTCCTACGCCGTCGCCGCCGTCCCTTAATCGCGAAAAACCGTGAAATTTAATTAAATTTAGGAACGCGAAAGTGAACGAGGAAGGACGGAAGGGAAAGGACGGCGGTGGTCGATGCTAATAACGTTCTTGTCATGCCATAAAGGTATTAAACCACTGAAATAACGTCCTAGATTATCACGAGGGATCGATCCTTTAGATATTTCAAATATCGCTCTCTCGTGTCGCGCTACTTTTTCCGGCCGCGAAGAAAGTTGCCCAAGTCTCGCACGAAGTGTCGAACGAAGTCAAGAAAAATCATCGCGATAAATACGCGAAACGCGTTTTGGCGGTTTCATCAAAATTCTTGACATTGTTTGCCGGCCGCCATTGCAAAACGTTTATTTAATATCCAGGATCGCCGCTTTAATTATGACGATAATACATACCGAGCGTATTGGTTCTTTATACCGAGCGCGTTTAATTAAAAAATAACGCGCGCGGCCGACGTGACTTGGCGAAGATGATTTTTGGTTTTGTTGTAGCGAGGAACAGTGACTTTTTATCATCGATGCGTGCCAGTCGTTTTCAAACAGTAATTAATTAATACTTTACGGATATTAGAAATTAAAATTCTTAGAATGTACGTCTCTCTCTCTCTCTCCCTCTCACTCGCGATTATAAATATGTATACACGTTAGGAAGAAAGGATTTTTAAATTACAACTAAAATACTTTTATATCCAATTTGTTACTTGAAAAATGCAGTTCAATTATAGAAAAATATCTATATATCTTTCTTTCGATTTATTTAATGACAGCGAGCATCGTGCACTAGACTTTCGCAGAGTAACCAAGTTAGATGAAAGGATTGGTTATTAATGAAGATATTTCGAGGGCAGGTATCCATATAGCGCGCGGTATGGAAACGGGGCTCTGCTCTTTCACACGAGCCGGCTTGGTTCGTATACGTACGATGCAATACAGAAGATACATACCGCTCGCCATAAGATCGGACTTCGACGAAGCCACGTTTCCTAATTAATTAAAGTAATTAAGGCCCGGTCGAGTTATTGCCAGTATCACGGTCGCGTTATGAACCGCGTAACGAATACCTGTCCTCGAGTGTTTGCTTGCAGTTGCGATCTTGCGATCGCAAATTTCCTGGGCCACGACGAGCGCAAAACCAGACCACGATGACGATGCTTCGTTGGAGTGTATTGTATATAAACACTCTTCTTAAATTATTAAAATAATAACGACGAATTAATAAAACGACTCACGCATACTTTGCATAATTCTTTTTTAATTTTTCGATTTTCCTTTTACTACAAAAAGAAAAGTAAGAACTTTAATTGGCATCGTATAATTAAATATCAAATAAAAATTACTGCACACGATTCAAGCTTGGAATACCGTTGCATGGTTCAAGTTTCACATAAATTGTGTACATCAACGCGAGCGATAACAATATCGACATAGTACTCGAGAGTACTCGACTTAATCCCCAGGTTCCGCAGGATTTCGTGCTGTGACTTTTAATCTCCGTCCAGCGAAAGTCGATGCGGCGCGCGCGCATTTTTCCAAAATATCCGAGCATTATTATATCCGCTTTTCGACGATTCTCTCTGCCGAGTCGAGTGGGTTTAACGGGGTGCGTTCGGCCGGGAGAGTAGAGTCAGTAGAGAACGGCTGTATATAGATATATGGCGGCCGGGATGGGAAGGAAAAGAAGTTACGAGTGTACACGTACGCCTGGCCGGATGCGCGCGTTCAATATTTGAGAGGATTTAAATT
Source organism: Acromyrmex echinatior (assembly GCF_024713525.1). Lineage (NCBI taxonomy): Eukaryota > Metazoa > Arthropoda > Insecta > Hymenoptera > Formicidae > Acromyrmex > Acromyrmex echinatior. The sequence goes on along the minus strand of NC_141862.1, from coordinate 7,138,809 downwards.
CGGACGTTGGACGTCCGGACGAATTTCAGTTGGATCGTTTAAAGGCGCGCCCGCCGTCAGGCCCTCGTGAATGATTAAGGCGCCTCGTCCTGGAAAAGGAGCGCGCGTCCTGAAGTCTGCAAGTCCTGGCGAGACTTTCCGGAATTGTCTACGTGCAAACGTATTCCGGACGAAATATCGGCGAACGTCGAGTTCTGCCGCGAATAAATAGAGAGTTCTCCGTCGCTGTTCTTTTCTCCTTTTCTTTTCTCGCACCGAGACAACGAGACTGCGAATTTTAGGGCTTTAATTTTCTTTTCATCTACATTGTGTCAACTTAACGACTGTTGAAAAAGAAAAATGTTAATGAAAGTGTCTCGTGAGCTATACGAGATGTCATTCGGTGTAATAAGCGAATTTTTTAACGAACAAATCGTAATCAACTTAAATTACTTGGCTATGCGGTTGACGAGCGATAAGAGCATTGGGTGGAGAAACGACACGATTCCGAGGTTTCGCTCATTGCGTGCATTCTGATCGACGCGGCTGCATTTTTCCCTGCGTTTCTCTCGTTCGTGGCGCAAATCCCCGAAATCCGCAGCAGGTCGGACAAATATAAATAACGGAATGATAATGAATCAAATCGTACGTGAAAAACCAATAAGTTATTGGCCGACCGGCGCGAATGATTGGCCCGCGGTGTACCTGCATTCCGCTTCCCCTCCCCTCCCCTCCCCCCCCCTCTCTCTCTCTTTTTATTCCTTCTCTGTCCCTCTAAATCTCTTACTCTCTCTTACTCACACACTGCAGTTTCCGCGCGCTGCGCGCTCGTTCACTACAACCTACTACTCTCCTCCCCGCACGCATTGCTCACGCATTTTTTTCTCCCTTTTTTCCCCGCGTCGCGTTTCCTCTCGCCGCTGTTTCTCTCCGGCGACACGAGCGCGATCGGACAACACACACAGTGCATATTTTTCAATTAATTTAAATTACAAAACATCGCGGTAACGGTCGTGCATCCCTGCACACGCCTACCCCTTCCTCCTCTCCCTCCTCTGCTACTCCTCCGATATGTCCGCGTACGTGTGTGCGTGACACGCAGCGCACGTACGTTCGCGGTGGGGTACGTAATCATTTTTATTTTCGTGCGTGTCGCTGGCATTTTTTTCAGCGTCGTCACACATCCGCTCTTTCTCTTTTTCTCGCCCTCTCCTTCTCTCTTATTTACTCGTTCTCTCTCTCTCTCTCTCTCTCTCTCTCTCTCTCTCTCTCTTCACGCGATTTTTCTCATCCGGAGGTATGCCACAATCATAAATTCGTGACCCGCGGCCAGATACCTTCCAGCGTTAACGCCCGCGCAACGAACGTGCGATTCGGATTTCGATCGCGATCAGTGCGGTCGAAATGGCCTAAAAGAGGGAACCAAATTTGCATATGGAATAACTAATTCATCGTGTGTTCAACGACTCCGGTCATTAGTTGTTCGATCTTTTTAACCGACCTGACCGCGTGTCAGTCCTGGCCCCGCATTGCGTGTCGTTTTTTTCGCTTATCGTGATATATTTTTTTTTTAATATTTCGTATTTTTATATGCTGCTAGTATTCTTGATGATTTAAAAGCTTTTTTTTTCTTTAAAACTTCCTTGGCAATTGAATTGAAAGTTGTATCAACAAATTTTTATATTTTTTAATCTTTATTTTATATATTTATTTTGTATATTTTTATTCTTCTCATAGATACAAAATAATTTAATTAAACTACTTTTCATACACATAAAAGTCTTATTGTTTTCCATTTGAAATGTTAAAAACTTGAATTTTAACGTATTTGTCGGATCCCGATAATGATTACAGAAAAAAAATACCCTACTTAACAGTTCTACAAAAAATTCGTATAAAAATAATGAGGAAAGTTTCGAAAAAGCAGATAATTGTTAACACATCTTGTCCGCAAAACGAATATTTGACTATTTCTTTTACACGATGCTTATGTACACGTATAGAAAAAAAGAGATAGCATAGAGTTGTATAATGCATCAGTGAACAAAATGATTGGTGCGGGCGAATCGTTTAGCCGAAAACTATGCTTGGATAAACTGGACGATTCACTGGTTGAGTGAAATCACCGAAATGTTAAAATTCTCTTTCATTGTCGTGTACGTTTTCATCGATACTCATAGGATAGATACATACAGAAGAAAAAATAAGAGGTGGGAAAATTTTATAAATACACTGAATACAATTAATATCGAATAACATTATTTGTGTACCTATATATGTGTATCTATTATATATATATATATATATATATATATATATATATGTGTGTGTAGGAGGAGGCAGAAAGTACGCTCGGCAAAATAATTTCACGATAACACCTTCTCAGCTCGTAGCATAACGTTCCAATTTAATCGATCGTTACCCCCGACACATTTAATTACGTGTAAAAAAGTAATCGCGATTTCCTCGAAAAGAATTCTTTTCACGGACAGCATGTCTCTTGGGCGTCTCTTTGAAAGTGTCCGACACCGGTCGTGAATTCACCCTCCCGTTCTCCTCTCGGCTTCTCTCTCTCTCTCTCTCTCTCCCCTCCCTCTCTCAAACCCCTCTCGAGACCGTCTCTCTGTTTAATGCAGTCCATTAGAGTGCATTTAGATCGAGGGATAGTTAAAGCGCAGGTACGCCGCTATCGGAAAATTGTATGTTGTATACCGCGCCGATAGGCGTGTGTACTTAGAAATGACATTAGTCGCGCGATCGTGCCCCTTCTCGGCCTTTATACACCCCGTTTATACACCCCCCCCCCCTCCGTCCAACGGGAATTAAAGCAAACGAGCAAATGGACGATCTCGTCGATGACAAAACTCGCGGGATTATAAGCGTTGTACCGATGAGAAAACTTTTCCAAATAATTAACGTCCTTCCCACGTTCGCCATGTTATGTGACTAGTTTTAATACGTGACTCCGTATTAGATGATTGATTTAATTATGTTAGAGATGACTATGAAATAATTGTTTCGCGCGTTACGAATGTTAATTTGCAAATTAAATGAGAGAAGCTGATTACGGAAATATGTAGCTGACGTAGACAATCCGCGCGCGGTACTTGATTTAATTATACATCATTAATTCAGAACATTTGTCATACTTTCGGCTCAAGTTAATTACTCATGCTGTAATATGTAAATGTACTCTGTCGAGGATTAATCATTATACAGGAACTAAATCACGACGTTTTGCAAATAATAAATACCTAAAAGTTCATAAGCCGCGCGTGTCCGGCTTATTGTTGCATTATGTTTTTTTATTTAGCAAAGCGGTCGCGCTTGTTTAATGCATTTAGTGATATTATTAATGACCGGGAATGAATGTATTTCGAATATCTCAAATTACTAAGCGTCATGTGGCGATAAATTGTTGAAGCATAGATTGACGCAAATCGATGAAATGCACAATAAAAATATTATATAAAAAATTGCGCGTGATATTTTATTTCCGATAGCGCAAATTTTTTCAGATGGAGTGAGGAGATTGAACTAGTTATTCGTAATATCGACGCTGGTGGTATCGAACGAATACACCGGGTGTCCCAAACGACGGTTACCGCTACTACTACTACTACTAGCAAACACTCAATCTATATCTCTTATTAGTCTCTTTAATTTTCAACGTTAAATAATACGGCGATTAAGTCTCATACGACGCTACTTGCAAAGAATGATCCCACTATTAATCAACTAGAAACCAAACGCCCACCGTTTGCCAGCTGTTTTAACGAACTTATTGATCCGGGGCGTAATTTTTCATATTAAGCGGCTCATTAACCTGCTTTATATGATGGATCGGGGGGAAAAAAATCCGAGGCTATCTTCGCGTAAAAAGACCTACCGCTTCGCGTCCTTCAAGGAGCACGCTATACGCGAAGGTGAAAATAGCTGTAGAAAGTGCGGCAGAGGCCGCCCCCGCCAGCGCTACTTAACTAAATGAATTCAATATCTCGGAATAAATACATTGATAAATCAGCCACTCCGCTAAAAGCTTACTTTACTTTGGCGAGCGCTCGCGAACGCGCGCAAACAACGTACGCGCCTGCGCGTGTACGTATACATATACACGTACAGACAGGCAGACATCTCGCCGCAAAGAGAGAGAGATAGAGAGAGAGAGAGAGAGAGAGAGAGAGAGATTGAGCGGAAGGGCGAAGAGAGCGGGTGTACTTATAGAAGAGTGGTTTGCTCCGTCTATAAAGAATCTTGTTTGTTTCTGGCCGACGGATATCGAAGAAAAACTATTTGCCTCGGGGATTTAGAGTGTTTCGTGAACTCTCCCTCTCCTACCTCTCCTCTTCCTACTCCTACTCTCTTGCCTCGCTGATCTTTACCGATCCCTCTCCTCCCCCCCTCCCTCTTTCCATTTCCCTTCCTTCTGCGCTATCTCACGAGGAGTAATACACGACGCAAATAAAACTTCATTCTTGCCGATTGTCCATCGACCTATCCGCTACCGTGGACCAATCCAAAGATGGACATGGAACGAGGGATCGATCGATTTGGCCGCGTGAGCCACATTTGAATCAGCGCTGGAATACGAGAGAACGAGAATTAAAAAGATTTAAAATCTAAAACAGACGCATCCCAAGACTTTCTTAATTTTTTAAAATCTCAAGATTGCCACAAAATAGTCCGATTTCAAAAGAACCATCACCAGAAATTGACCTATAATTTGTAAACTTATTTATGATGATCTCTTTCCCTCTTACAATTAGAAAGCTTCGATAAAACATTTAAAAAGATCACTGACGAAATATGATCGAGTGTGTTAATCAGCGAACTCCTTGAAATTCTTTCTCGTCGCATAAATAGCTCGACTCGTGCTATAATTTGAGTAAGTGGAAACCGACGAGAAGGATGAGAAAGCCAAGCCGCAGTAGAAGAAGAGGGGACCAGCAGGTTAGCCTGATTAAAGAAAAATCCGCAACTTGTTGAACGTCTTAAATATTCATCCACCCATTCAATGTAGCATCTACTTAATAACCGGTGTTGCCAACATCCCTCGGAGCAACTGCCTCTACCACCGCTTCTTCTCACCCTTTACCTTTCCCCTATCTCCTTCTCTCCCTATCCCCTTCTGTCCCTCCGCTGTTTCTTGCGATCCATCGTCTCGGCAGGCCGCTACGAAGCCGCGACGGGGCAAATGAAATCCGCTAAAACGTTTTCTTAGCGGTATCGCTTGGGCTAAAAGCTAAAAGCGCTTTTAAATTCCGCCAACCCTCCCCTCACCGTCGGCCAAGCGAGGAGACGTTAGGCTGCTAACTGAGCGCGCTGTTTGCACGACGACACGTTCGAGCTTCTTCCATAGGCCCCTTGTTTGTTCGATACCCGTCTGTCGATTTACAACGCAACTACTTAGAGAAAAGAAAAAAAAATGAGACGACTGAATAGCAATTTTGAGATTTTTTTTCATTAATTCAACACAAATCATTGAATTGCTTTCCGTTAGAGAATCTAGAAATACAATATTCAAATGTGAAATCAGTTTTCAATTTCTTTAAAACGAGTCTACCTCTTATAGTGTAAAGAAATTTTGGATTTCATATCATTTGCAAAAATTCAATAGATTCGTCAGTTCTTTTATGAAGATCGTAGTGGATCAGCTAATCCAATTGTGGGCGATCAAGAGAGTTGAAAGCCCAGATATTGCCGCGAGTGGTGGTGTTTGAAAAGCACCGAGACCACGGTACCTATAGAATCGTATCAGTTCCCGTTCCCGAAACAAGTTTCTTCCTGCACGCCGCCGACGGGCGCAAAGGAAGAGACGCAAAAAGAGAAGCGCGAACGGCATTCATGTTCTATGTGAGAGAAAGAAGGACGAACATGGGCGTAGAGAAGGCGGGGAGACAAAAATGAGGGAGATCGACGGATCTGAAGGAGAGAGAGAAAGAGAGAGGGGGGGGGGGAGAAAGATGTAGAGATTAAAAGAGGGACGGAAGAGATTGTGAAGAGGAGAGGTAGGGAGAAAAGCGGAGGCAAGTTAAGTGGGTGCACCTACGCTCGGTAAAACAGAACGGTCTCCGAATTGAGCCTGGCAGCGGTCCAGCCTAATGGAGACTCTTAGCGTAATTAAACGTAAACACATTCGAGGCGTCACGCTAATCTGAATGCTTATCGAGGTCCGCCGGTGTTGCCTCAGGGCCGTGTCTACCTGGCGCGCGCGCGCTCATCCTTGGAAATAGAGGGTCCCGTTCGTCCGGCGAGGCCTGGTATTTAAGGCGAAAATGTAACTACGTATCGCCGTAGTACGTAGTTGTTACGCTACGAGTATTTATGTTACGACCACGTCTGATTTCACTCTAGCGTATCACAAAGTTCGAGACTTCCTTCCGGATTTACGATGTAATAATAGGTTCAGGCATATAGGTACATTTAACAATTTTTGCACTTGTGTGCAACGCACTTTAAAAGTTGAACAAAACTAAAGAGCGACAACACACAAGAGAATTCGAGACGCAGTCAGAGACCGAGAACGTGTGTGCTCACTTAACAGCGTGTTTCACTTTGGCGTAAATTAATTGGCCATCTCCGTCGAGTAGCTCGAGTAGCTTTTTATTTTCATCACATCGACTGAATTATGCGACATCCACGAGTGCCGTGCGATACCGCGAACGTTACGACAGTTCGGGCGGCGAGACGGGAATGGACGCAGAGAGGGTGCATTACGTGCGAGGTGAGCGGGGCGCGTTTGAGGGAAACAGGTGTTTCGTTTAAATGCGTTGTAAATATCCGTCGGCGTGAACGCTCGCGATAATTCGATGCCCGTGTGGCACAAGATGCACGAAGGAGATGTGTGCGTGAATAAAAAATAGCCACTCTCGCATCTTATAGCTTCGAGAGGTATCCCTTTCAGACTTTCGGATTCTCCCCCTCCTTCTACGCGCTAATTTATTTCCATACAAATGCAGCTGCTGATCAGATAACAAATGCAGTTGCAATTTTCTATGTCATATTGAAGTACCGTTATATATTAATTCTTAACAAACGAGATTACTTTCGATAAAAAAAAAATGTTTTTCTTTTCTCATAGAGAGGAACACCGCGGGCTAATGTAGTATCACACCCGGCTAAATATAGATAATCGTTCGCGATCGGCCGCGATCAAGGGAAGGGTCAAGTAACTACCGATCGAGATCTTAAAAGCGCTTAAAACTCACGAACTCACCTGCCCGATTTGCATAATGAAAACCGTCCATTAGGCTCCGTCGTCAGACAGAAAAGACAAAAAAAGAGCTATTAACTACAGACGCTAATAGTTGCTCCAAATAAGAACTATGAATCATGATTATTTTTACTAAATTAAGATTAATCGCGCGGAAAAGATGGCGAAGCATCTCAAGCGATATATCATTTGGCAAAGAGAACGGGAATCGTCGTTGGTGAATTGCGAAAAAACGTGACTTAACGCGCCGCAACCGAATAATTTGCTCTGCATTAAGGAAATTGCTAATTGCGTATTGCCGAGTTAAACAAGGCTTAAACCTCTTCACGTCTCCTCGTTGACGAGACGACGAGGCAAACACTATGAAGCATACAGGTTGGTAGCTCGGCAGGGAGGGCTAGGTTTACTGCTAATTGCTGTTGTATTACAACAACCAGTCAAAGGCAGCCCTCGACTTGCCCACCTCTCCCTCCCTCCCTCCCTCCCTCCCTCCCTCCTGCATCCACTACCGCCTCCACCTTTCCGAGTTCTAGTAGTAGTTGCCTGCCATTATATTCAAAACTCTAACCGGATATACATCTAGGCAGCCGCGAAGTTGAATCGAATCGATCTCGCTTCGCTACGAAAGTATATAGTTGGCAAGAAGAGAAAAAAAAACGCGAGAACAAAACATTATCTGAGAAATGATATTATGTCAGCACGAAATCGAGGCAGCATTATAATTAGAACTTAAAGACCTTTGACCGGGTCACAGGTTTCCTCACGAGAATGGCGAAGCCTCGTTAGTGTCGCCAACTAATCAGCGTCGAGACGCCAATCTGCTGTTAGGCTGACACTGCTATTGTCGCTTAGAGATTGATACGAAACTGCACGGGAGCAATCATTTACTAGTAACGAAACACCAAATCATCTAATCGCCTGACCGTCTCTATTTAGCTACACGATAGCCTAACCGAACACGCGATAATTGAGTTGGTCGAAAGAACATTGACCTATCTTCTCATTGAGCTGTAAGATAGGCAAGCCACCTTCTGTTTACGCGCATCCCTCAAATTGAATCGCGAATTCGACCATGCAGGTAGTCGCAGCAGACTCCGACAAAGACTCGTCCTTAGACGATCGCAATTAATTCGCGACTGGATGGGGGTCGAGGAGGGAGTTTGAGCAGGAGATGGTGGCGGAGAGGGGGAGGGGGTTAATGGATTTCCACGCCGCCATCCGTACGGCCGTTCCCTGGAAGCTCGTCAGAGGTTCCATAATGCAGCACTGTGTGCAATTTTAAGCAACCCTTTATCCTGGCAGCCTCTTCCCCGTCCCCCACCCACCAACGCTCCACACGTATAAGACTCCGGTCCAATTACCTCCTTGCTACGCCGGCTGCTGCTGTTGGGAAGGGGTTGCATGATAGTTAATTACACCCCCTTTGCAACCCCCGCACCACCACCACCAGCATTACCACCACCACCACCGACGACGTGGCGTCTCCTCCTCCGCTCCGCTACGCTCCTTCCATCTTCTCTACCTCCTCCACCATTTTCACCCCCTCTACCTCGTCTCCCCGTCCGCCCGTCTCCAACCCCTCTTTCGTCTCCTCTCTATCTCTCCTCTCCTCTCCTCTCCTCTCCTCTCCTCTCCTCTCCTCTTCCTCCTCCTCCGCCTCCTCCGCCTCCTTCTTCCTCTCTTGCCGCCACTGCTAATTACTATTTTTAAAACATTAAAAGTAAAGTTTGTTAAATGAGTGGGAGTTAATTATGAAGCTACCGGGAGAGGCCGGAGGTAATTGGAGCGAACGACAAACAAAGGCTCGTACCTACGGCCATGGACTACAGCTACACTCAGCCGCGGTAGGCAAGCGGGTGGGCTACCTACTACCTACTTTATTTTCGCGGAGAATTTCTGATCCATTCGCCATCGTTAATCCCGGCCACTCGTCCTCGTCCGCGCGCGCGGAGCTCTTTCATTCGTCCTGCCAATTACAAGAGCTCCAGGCGAATGTCGAACCGGTTAAATTGCGAGGCTCCTCCGCAGCCCAAGGCGAGGGCTGCACGCGAGACCGTGGTGTCCTCGTGTGCAGACTGTACGACTGCGACGCAACCCCGCGCACCCGATCCCAATCCCATTCTCGTGCTCGTGCTCGTGCCCGTGCTCGTGCTCGTGCTCGTGCCCGTTGCCGTCGTTCCTGTTCCTGTTCCTGTTCCTGTTCCTATTCCCATGCCCGTGCCCGACCGCATCTCATCGAGGGAAGAGGAACTAAATTCTCTCTCCGGACTTCTCCTGCACAATGCGCGACCTACTCGCGCGCCTGTATATGTCCTGTCAACTTTTTCTACAATTTTCTTGTTTCTAATATGCGACTATTCGTTGATCGATGACACTTGTAATCGAACGACACTGAATCGCAATAGCAACATGCGGCGTCTGTCTCATATTTTGAGCTGACACTGATGAAATTTTATTCGTGAAAACGTGCAAACTTGTGATTGCATGCGTATCGATGATTTACTGAGGATTTATCATAAGTAGATTACGTACATATACGTGCAGGATAGATTTAAAAATCCGATTTCTAGTGTTTCTGCAGTCAACTGAAACAATGAACAATTAACAACCAATCGTGTAATTTTTTGAACATTTTCCTCTCGTTACACTGGTGTATAGTTTCCGTATTACTGTAAAAAGAAAAAAGAAAAAAAAAAAAGGGAAGGAAGAAATAGCGCCGGCTGTCGCATTAGCGAATATTAGGTGGGTCTCGCGGTAACTTACGGGCCAATAAGTTTTTTTAAGGTATCGCGTTTCATGCCCATTTGCGTGGGCGAGAGAGGGAGGTATCTCCGACGAAATCAAATAACATGCGGGCGCGCGCGCGCGCACGCGAGGTTTGAGTTTTACGGTTATTAATTAACCGATACCAGATTTCTGCATTAGCGCTCCGTCCCCGCTAATGCATGGAATACAAGTACCGAGATAATGTGTGTCCTTTCCGCGGTAGATAGATACGCCCGATACGAAGATACATCCGCGTATCAACAAAGAGCTGGATGCATCGGCGTATTACTCCCTTCGACGTATATTATCTTTCATTACATACTCGGAAATACGCTCATCTCCCGTAACTCCTTGTTTTAAGACCGTTCGCTCTAAAAACAGGAATATAGAATGTCCTCGAAGGCTTGGATTTTATTCTTTCGGACCGACATTATTCGCGTTTAATTTTCGTCCACCGTCGAGCAGCTCGGGATTGTATAACGATACCGACATATATATATATATATAAAATAGTGACGTACGAATAAAAAAAAGAAGCACGACCGGACGGAAGATACGTGTCGTCATAAATCCTGAACGGTCCGTTAGTAAGACATTTCTCACGTTGTTGATCTAGCAAGATCAAAAGAAAGAGACAGCTACGTGTCGTGGAGAAGTGGCGATGTAAATAGAAACCTCTTTAGGGACATAACTCGGCGCACGCCGTCTGTGAAAGACGTATGGCATCGGACGAGGGGCGTCGCCAGAGCGTGCGTTCGGTGTCTCCGTAACCGGCTCTGACGGATAGCGCCGGAAATAGCGAAAGGGATAGGCACGACGAAACCATCGTCGGATCTCGGATCTCGGATGGGAAGCAAGCGCGGAGCAACAGTCGAGCTGGAGCACCGTCTGGGAATCTCGCTGCATGACGCCTTTTATTTCTTACTTCATTCGAAAGGCATAATGCGGCCGTTTAATGCCGCGTGCCCCCCCCCTATACTTTTGTATCGCGCAATTGAGATATACCACGAATTTGTCGAGCAACAGTTTCACAAAAAAAATCTGCATACACATTCCTAAATCTAGAATCATCCGAATCCGATAAGATGGGAGAAGACATAAAATTATTGACGCGAAGAAAAATGAGATTGTTAGATAGCGGCTGTAAAGTGTAGAAAATGGCGAGGGAGAAAGATGGCGAGGGATGAAGTCACATTCAGGATTATTTACTAAACACAACGACACGGAACAGGCGCGCCGACCTATACATCAGTGTTCTTCTTTATCGAACGCTTCATGGATGCGCCGTATTTGGAACTATCGAACTTTAAAACAGACGCCTGCCGCAAACGCTTTTGCCGGTAACTTATATTCGTACTGGGCATCGGGGGAGGGGAGGGGAGGGGGGGAAGGGGAAGAAGTGAACTAACGTAGATTCTGTAAAACAAAGTAGTTAATGATATAAAACACCCTTATCGTGATAGATAAAAGAATAGAGGTTTGTAATCTCTCTCTCCTTATAATTTATCGTTCATTCTGGGCTAAATCAAAGTACTGTGTTAGAATCGGGAAATGCCTCCATATCGAAATATCTCCATTAGAAGAACGTTTTCCAGAAAGGCGGAATTGTAATACGCCTGCTGAATACAATTGATCTATCATCGGGGGGGGGGGAAAAAAAAAAACCCAGAGAGGATTTTGCGGAATAGCAATTTCCAAACCTGCCAAGACACGCAACACAACTAAACGTTACCAATCTGGCGAAATCATTTATCACTAGCATGTCCGAGGCATTATACGGTATGTGCAAAACCATCGGACGAGGAGGAAGGGCAAGAGGCGAACGAACGGACATTGGGTTGTGTGATGGACACTCAATTACTTTATGTGCCGGCAGCTAAAAATAACTGCATATATCGCGCCGGCATTGCGCAATGTACCCACTTCTCTCGAAAAGAGTAACAGTAAACATGTCTAAACCAGCCAAAGTGTTCACTATTTAACAATTCCCACGACGCATTATACAGTAACACTTCCCTTTCCCTTAATAATATCAATTAATTTATCTTCCTTGAAAATGTTCTACGGTATAGCAAATGTTATATTCACAAAAATGATGTTGCAACATCAGATTTTTTTGTTAATCACCCGTCTATCGCAAAATTAGCTGTTTAAACAGCTCACCCAAGCGCGACGATGTCATAGGGGATGAAAAGAGAAACGAAGATAAAAATATTGAATCAATGTGCGGTTTTGCTAATAACGAGGAAATAAATATCGTATGTTTCCGCGAGTGTGACGTCAAAATCGTGCAACGTGTGATTTCCATGGAAACAGAATCGTCGCGATGCAACGCGACGCGGTGGTTGTTTTACGAGTCTGTTTTTCGTCTATGCTAATATACGACTATGACGATCGTAATCGTTTCCATCCCCTACTGCCGGGCCCCAAACCCGATATTATCCAATGGGCTTGTAGATACTTTAGAGTTTTCGCGAGCGCTTCAAAGTAACTTTCCGAGGATTTAACGAGTTCGCCGCGAGCACCGACGCCGCTCTTATATTGTCTTCCGACTGTAAAACAAAAAAAAAAAAGAAAAAAGAAAAAAAAGAAATAACGCCGTTGCTCTCGCATCATTTGCTCATAATAATTCCTTAAAAGTTTCTAAATCATTCTTTAAAGTCTTCACTTAACGATTCCTCTTCGGCTCATGAATAATATATTTGATTATTGAAGTAAAAGGTAGAAAAAATACAATACTTTACATGCTTCATATTTCCATCACCAAGAATTCACTCATAGGTCAACATTCCCGTACACTGAATTCTCTCTACATCTTTCTAAGCGTAAGACAAAGAGAAATAAAATCTCGACGTGGCGTCTTTTTAATTACACAAATTTACACGGAGCCACTCCCCGAACGCGGAGCGTCAGAATTCTCCGAACAAGGAAAGCCGGATGGAAAAGCAGTGGCACGCGAACCTGGCCTTTCTACCCCCTCACCCCATCTGTCGACCGCCGCAATTTGCCTGTTTTCCTCGCACCGTTGCAACCCTCGTACGAAGTGCTATCCCTGCTCGCTGACTCTTATTTCACGGATGCAATATAACCGCGAACATAATCTCGAGATAGCGAGAATAATTCTTGCAACGGGGTTAATCAAAGCGTGTATATGCAACGTGTATATATGTGCGTGCGCGTGCGTGTGTATGTATCAAGTATTCGGAACTACAGCAATCAGCAATAGTTTATACGAAAAGTAAAAATTACCACGATTGATTAGCAACTCTATGGCGTATATGTATAAAATTTCATGTATAATATTTCAACGCGTGTGAGGTATAACATTTAATGAATTAGAATTAATGAGACCCTATAAAAGAAACACACACCGCGCGAGATAAAGAACGATGCATCATTTTCAAATCATAATTACTCAGTCGAGGGAGAAAGACGCGGGATGAGAGGCGGGGGGGGGGGAGGGTGAGGGAGGCGAATGAGGCACCGCGTAGAACAACGTATACGACAAGGGGGTGTTCCCCTTTCCGCCCCCTCCTCAGGGCATTGTATCCCAGGAGCCGTTATTCAGAGGAACCGGCTCGATTTGAGAGCCGCGGCGATGCAGCTGGCATTTAGCAGGCATTCAATTAAATATTGATCCAGCTCCGTTTAGCGCCGGTAAACAATTATGCACGCTAATTAATGCCCCGGCGTTGTCGGCGCAATCGAACTGAATCGTCCTCGAATACGCCGCATTCGGTTCGTCGTGGATCATCGATCTCGCGGGGGGATATACGTTCTTCTCTGTGGGCGAGTCGCTCGATCCTAATTAACATAGGAATATCGATCGCGTGGAATTCAGAAACGGTAGGCGAATGAGTGACTTTGATATGAAATATGAATAACGTGAAACAAGAATGACTCGAGTAAGGCAATAATTATTTAAAAAGATATTACGGAAAGTGCTTTGAGAATAAATAATTAATTCATTAAAATGCCTTTCATATCAAGAAATGTCTATTATAAAATCACATCCTGTCTATCGTGTATTTCATTACGGAACGTCGAATGGAATAAAATTGCGAATTTAAGAAAAATTTGCGGTTTTCCTCGTAAATCGTTCGGCGTAGCAGGCGCGTCCTGTAAATTTGACAAACGCATCCAACATGCCGCAACTAACGAGAGACGGCGGCTTGTCGCGAGCACGTGTAGAAACGCGCGAGCGCGTAACAACCGGCTCCCTTCGACAATTTTGTCTGCGAGGATACTAATTTCGTAACGTCTTCGTCTAATCATCCTAAAGGTCTCGCGGTGTGCGTGTCCCGTCGGCAGTACAACGAGCGTGACGAGCGCGAGCGGTGGTGAGAGAGAGAGAGAGAGAGAGAGAGAGGGAGATGTGCAACTAGCGAGAGAGCCCCAGTATAATTAAAACAGCGCCGAGGAGAGTCTACGAGAAGAGACAGACACCGTGCTGATTTCATTAAACGTCTTACCTCGGCGCAGCCTGCTTTCTGTTTAGTTCGGGACCTTTCGAGGCTTTCATTTCGTTTGCCTGCGTCGAAGGGAAAAACCAAGAAAAGTATGAAACGCGAGGACGCCATGCCATACCACGATTCTCGAGGATATCCCTAACGCTCGTTTCTATACAAATTAGAAATTGCTGCGCCAAATTTTCGTTGAAAATTTCGAGAAAACGAAGCATTTAATTTGTTCATCGCGTGGAAAAGAAGATTCGATATAATGCGAATATGATTTTGCAACAGACATCGACAATTCATCATTTTTAGGAAAGAAGATAACAGTAATTTTCAAGTTTCATTATTTAATTGCTAACTTTTAATTACCGTCTGTTGCAACGATTACTCGATTACATTGCATGCGTGTAAAATCATTAACCGATAGATTCGCGTCATTTACGATCACGGCGCGTCCAATTATAGGTTGTCAATCGCAGGGTGCCATGCCTCCAATCTACAGCCCTTCCCCATGTACGAGATGACACGGTCTGTTTACAGATTCTAATAATCCGCCGGGCGATTCCAGCGATAAATTACGCCGCCTCGTAAAATCCCTGCGAGGATCTCGACGCGCCTTCGCCAAAGTTCCTTGACTGTTTGCACGTTACCCACGTTACTCCCCGCGCGTCTTTAGCGAGCAGTTTTAAGCGTCCGGGAAACGCGCATCGAAAAGAATCGTTTAAATCAGCCATGAGGAGGACTGTCGTCCTGAGTAAAAAGCGTGCGAAGATGCGGGCAAGAGAGACGCACGTCCGTGTCCATTCGCTCGCGAAATTCCGCGGTACACAGCTGCGACATGAACAAGTTGCTCCTTAATGAATTTCTCAGCGGGCGCCCTTCGAAAATTCCCACGAGACGACCCTCTGAACCCCGTAGATCGCATCGACGTTCTGATTTACGCACCGTGATCTTCGATCTTCGTAAGTATACGAATACCGAACGACACGACGGGAGGGAGGAATAACAACCCTTTCCCACCTCCAACCTCCAACCTCCTCTTTTCTCTCCTTCGCGTCCTAAAAGCCCTCCCTTTATTCGCGCCCGGAGCATAAATAATCCAAGCAAATTTATAATGACAATTACCATAAAAATTGTCACACAATAAAATATTCGGAGAAATTTACGATCGTTGAGCCCCGAAGCGGGATTTTCTGAGAGCTCCGAAGAGGGAGGCCACGCAATTCCCTTCACCCTCCGCACCATCCCCGCCTCGACTGCGGCCCCGCACGTGAGCGCAGAACTTTACAGCCAATTATTTTATACGCCGCTTTATTGTGGCCATATCTTGTCTCCCGAAAGTTCCACGATTGGGATCTACGAATCGAACGTGGCGGGCTACTCGATTATTTCGCGCCTGCGAAATATTTCATACAAACTATTTACAGATGAATTTGATTAAATGACACATCGTTGTATATAAATTAATTTCTTTCATAGTATTTAATAAATATATATGATTAATTTATATCTACAAAAATATTTTAGAATTAATCGGCAACTATATATTCAAACGTTCTTCATTTAATTCACGATTAAGTAATTTCATATAAAGCTGAATCCTTTGTACATTAGATATATATACTATAGAATATTGGATATTTCTACAACTAAATATATCATATATTTACAATATTTACATGAAATATTTTATTGTAACGCTGGCCATTAATTACTTAACCAAAAAAGTCCTGTGCGGGAGCCTTCGTTAAATATGTCCCTGGCGTATTAGTGTAAATCAAGTAGGTGGTAGTCCTCTCTTTCCCTCGTAGATCGTAGGGGTAAACGCGAGGGCGGGGTAAAGAGTGCAAAGGAGCCAGGAAGGGGCAGCTAAATGATCTCATTAGCACATTCCTGGCTGGCCGCCTCTTCCATGTGTCAACCGAACTCAGCTTACCCTACGAAACTGTTCGGGACGACTTAACTGTCGCGTAAATAATCTTCTGCTTGAGTGCCGGCCCTAACGAACGCTGAATGTTTAACCAAGACGCCTCAATACAAGTGATATCGATTTTTTTTCAAACGCCACCAACGTGCGTCACGTTATTCGTTAAAAGTTTCATATCAATCAAATTAGCCTTTCTTCCATTTAATATTTGTAATAATAAGATCCATATCCTGAGATAACATCCATGTCCTACTTACAATTGGACATTAACTTGTTTTATTTCTGGAATCTTTCAACAATGTGGTTGAAAGTTGTGTATGTTGCAGCAAGCCGACCTCCTATTCGTGATAAATTCTAGAAATAGGATTGTTAGAGAAAGCGCTGCCGGAACAATGCATAGACACCTGTTTGGACACGCGGGAATATATAAACGAACAACGTCCATTTGCACCGATGCGGAAGACTTTAAGGGTGGGCAGGGTGCAGGCAACCAAAATAAGTAGCCATCCGTCCTGCGCAATCTGGTCTCTGATTTTCTGATTCTACAGCTTCGTTTACTTTTTGTTATTCCCTCTTGTGTATACATTACATTAAAAAGATTAAAAATCCTAATCAATAAATTAAGACATCTCGATACTCGAGAATACAAGCGCGGAGAGCTTTTAAGGAATTGATGTCTGAAATCGTTGTCGTCTTCCGGCCCTTCGTTTTCTTCAGACATTCGCGAACATTCAGACTCTCCCATTTCTTCTCTCTTTCTCTTTCTCTGTCTAAATAAGTCCGCACACGTACGCGAGAAACATTCAGCGTTCTATAGCGCGGCGCTAGGCGGATTTAATCCTAGCAAATTAATTCCATTTTCTCGGAGCATCGCGCATTCTCTGTGTTTCGTCCTTCATCAGCTTGGCTATGTGCAGCCAGCCCTTTCCCTTGGTATGCCCCCTCCCCTCCCCCTCCTCCTTCGACCTTCTCTAGGACTCGGTGCCTTGCCGAACCACCCCCGCAACCTCTCCTCAGCGAAAAGCTATACTCGAGCCGGTCTACAAGGAATTGTTAATTGCTCGTGCAGCGCCAATTTGCATAAATCAATTTTAAATCAACTCTCCGGCCTGCGAAGAGTGCGCGCGGGGTGTCTCGCAGGCTGGAAACGCACAGGATATGCACAGGTGCTCGACGAGATGCGACGAGACGCGACGCAACGCAACGCATCCGCATCGCATCCGCATCGCAACGCAACGCATCGCAACGCGACGCGACGCGACGCAACGCGACGCAACGCGATGCGATGCGATGCGATGCGATGCCAAGCGACGCCACGTACCTTTCATACCGTATACGACGACTTATACACCCTACACAGGGTGTCTTGAACGATACGTCGAGCCATCCGCGAGGCGTCGATATGCGTGCGCGATCGTGCCGACTCACCGCGACCTGCGTGTTCGAGTTAGCACGCGGTCGAACAGAGTAATACACCAACCCCCCCCGATGGTGTATCGAACCGACGCGACCGCGGCACGGGGGCGAAAAAGTTCCGCGGAGTGACAACGGCGTATCGCGTGACCGAGGGACGAGGAGCGCGCCAGCGAAAGAAGGGACGTGGAATTTCAATGGCGCATAAAAATGAGATGTTTAGATGAAAACGAGAAGATAAGCGGACACGGGAGAACGGACGGCGGCCATTTAAATTGTAATTTTCAGTGCGAGTTCTATACGAGAGATCGCGTGTCCGTAATGTATGCGCATCTCAAGACGTTCCACGTTTGCACAGCGGTGTACGTATACCCTGCACCTCCAGCACGCCAGTGTCGCCGGACGACGCGCCATGAAAAACTAGCCGCCTTATGTAACCTTGATCGAATTTGTTGCGACATTCCTCGATTCGATTAAAAGGCAACCTACGAAAATAAGTATTTCTACAAAATTCTAATACGAATTATTCTACTTGCGATATTAAAAATTATCTATGTATCTTTCTCCTCTTTCTTTTTCTTCACTATTATCTGTGTGTACATATACACAAATAATAAAAAGATAAAAATTCGTGAAACGTGCTATTCAAGATCTGAAAGCGAGACGTATCAAATGATACGATTTTCTTATAACGGCCTATAGTTGACTTCGTATACTATACAATGCGGCACGTTTGTCGCGCGGAATTGAGTTCTCGATCGGATTATTGAGAGTTTTAGTAGGTTTGAAACATGCAAAGCAGAAGACGGTGAAGTACCGAGACCAGCAGACCATTACTCGAAAGAGCGACTTGTTTAAAGAAACATACCTCGTAGAATGATGCCCCTGGGTATAACGCGAGGGTTGATCGCTCGTGTCACCCGCGATTATGGCGTCCCAAGACTGACTGCAGTACGTCACGCAGAATGTATGAATGTACAAAAATTATTCGAGAGACGAACACGCCTCGTTTGTATATGTATAGGGAAAAAAAACACAGCGTTCGTTTAATTTAGAAATACTCGAATAAAACAACGCACGTATGTTTAGAATAACGTGCAAAAAAAGTGATATATGCACGCATAAAGCGAATGTCTTACAAGAATACGCTTAGAAAAATGTGTATGAAATAAAGACATATGAAATCATTTGAAAATAACACACACAAAGAAACAACACGGTAATAACTTATTAGGTGTTGGAATTAATTCGTAGCGTTTTACAAGTGATGGGAAGTACTTTCATTAATGTATTTTTTAATGCTCATGTGAAATAAATAACATTCTTTCATTAAAAAACGCTACGAATTAATTCCAACACCTAATAGTTTAGTAATATATTAGGTGTTGGAATTAATTCGTAGCGTTTTACAAGAGATGGGAAGTACTTTCATTAATGTATTTTTTAATGCTCATGTGAAATAAATAACATTCTTTCATTAAAAAACGCTACGAATTAATTCCAACACCTAATAGTAATATGGAAATAATATAGCAAAAATGATATAAACATTCTTTTAAAACAGCTTAAAAATTAGGGATGATATAAAAATAACACGACTTGACCGGGTGATCGTCACCGATATTGATAAAATATCTTCCAATGTACTACCTGTGCGCATTTTATTATAGAGTATTTAAAAAAAAAATATTTATATATATATATATAAAATCTTTTTCTTTATATTCAGAATATTAAAAATTTATAAGAATAATAATTGATTGCAGGCTGCCGAGTATGTGTGGAGGTACCTTTACCTAACTTAGGTGAGTAAATTACATTATTATATTATGCATGCAATTAATTTATTCGAAATCCGATAGCTTAATCGATCTACCGTTAAATGACATTTTGCGATTAACAAATTCTTCGTTTTCTATGCTTTAAGTAAATGAATGGGCGTGACAAAATGTACTACGAGATTTCGCAATTTCGAAATTCGTAGATTAATATTTTCCTGTTGTAAGGATTAAATTATTCAGCGAAGAAATCACTTCATGGTGCGCGTGGCGCATTCTCGTGCTATAGTAGGGTTGCTTCGTATAATATACGGCCGAGGCAGGTATTTGTATCTGTAACAGTAATTACTAGAGCGCGCAGATACATTCTCGCCAGAATTAATCGCGTGAGTATTGATCAATTCTCAGGAAACGTAAAGTCGCTTTTACACGCAGATCTCTAATGTAACAGCGTGGAATGCGTTTAATTCTCTCATGGCAATATATAACGATTTTTTTTATCATTAAAGAAAAAAAACTAAATAATATCAACTAACATATAAGAACAAATTAAATACTCTTTCAAAATTCAGTATACTGCGCTTTGTATAATCACATTTTATTGAATTTTTCCTTCACATCAATGAGAAACCACATCGATGAAGAACATCAGACATTACGACGTCATTGTTCCGCATAATTAATTTTGTACAATTCTCGATTGTTCCTACGCGACGACGACGATGACGACGACGACGACGACGACGACGACGACGAGGACGAGGACGACGACGAGGACGAGAACGACGAGGATGAGGACGACGTTTCATCGCGACGCGCTGCGCCGCGGCACGCAGGGCGGCAAACTTGCACGATTGTTTTGAAACGAAAGTAAATTTAATTTACCGGCTAATTATCGCCCGTGCAAAGTTCTGAATTAAACTTGTAATTGGCTTTCGCTTGATTCGAAGAAATTGTACTAAGCCACCCTTCCACCCTCTTCTTACTTCTCTCTCTCTCCCCCTCTCTCCCTCTCTCTCTTTCTAGGCACCCATCCCCATCCTACTACGACGAGACATTCTATGTAATCTCCTACATAGATGTGTATGTGTATCGATACGCACGCAAGGGGAACCTAACCCAACCTAGCTATCGCAGGTCTTATCGTATGCCAAACTAAATGTTGTACACGTTAAACCTAGTATAAGCCTATCTTCAGCAATTATTCTTAACAGATTGTAAAGAGATATTTTTGAATGTAGATAGGCGATCGTTAATCTTTATGAGTGATTGTTCGACGCTACGTAAATAATACAATTAATTTCATGAACCGAGAACGAAAAATAAAATACTTGTGAATACCAAGTATCTTTAATGAATAGCGCTTGAAATTGACCGGATACGAAAATATAGACATTCTCGGTCAATTGTACCTGAAACGTACTCCAACTATTCGCAATTAAACTTCACAGATTGTTTTTGGACAATAAACGCAGACGATGTACATAGTACGATATTAGTCTTTACTTGAGTCGTCGAAGCCAGGTTGCTACTTTATCGCAATTAATTGAAATTTACTTTCTTTTATATGATTCAAAAATCAAAATTTAAATATCAAGTAATTAATTTTCAATTATCCAGCAGTTCATTGGCTTCATATTAATGTACACATAAGTGGTATTTCAAATCGCATTCTTTAAATAAGGTCTTAGAATAAAGCTTCATCCATCTTCTCTTGATTAGTAACATATTAACGCTTCTATTGTTGCGTCTGTAAATTTTGTAAACGGATAAAATAAATTTTAATTTTACCTGAGCAAAAGCTCTCCTCGCGAGCCTTCCTAATTTTTCTGGAAAACCGTTAAAGATACTAGGTTTCCTTTTGAAGAACAAAAGAACGCGCTAGGAAACGGCACAAAAGCTTAATTACTCGGCTGTTCGAAAAACGGTCCGCGAAGTATTTTAAAATTCCTGAAGAAAGTACCAACATGCAGAAAACGGTGTTTAATCTGAGAAACGTTCAAGTGCTCGAAAACGGTCCTTATTATTTTTTAAAATGATAATAAGAGGCGCGTGCATGGACTGCGTGCTTTTATAATGATTATTTCTATATTCGAATCGACCCTCAAAAAGGTTGCCCACCTCTGTCTCAAATAACAATATAGAGATTTTCATCGTACACGCACACGCAATTGTAGAATTTCACGGTGTGCTATGTGGGAAAATGGCTCTTTGTTTAGAATGTACGCAAGTACGCGTATACACACGTGTAGGGCAGATACGGTGAAACAGATAAGGGAAGATACGACTCAGCTTAAGGAAGCGGTTAATTACCAGAAGATAGTAAATTGCCAGTAGCACGGACTTGTGCTTCGCTTGTACCCAAAGAAATCTTTATCCCGATCACAGATACCTACGAGTAATAATCTTCTGATCGTTTACAAGTTGATTAGCAATGAGCTCAAAGATATTGATTGCTTGGAAAAAAAAAATGCAAGTAGTACTTTTTTTCATTTACATTGCTTTAATCTAACCTCAATCTATAAATAAATATAATTTCGTTCAATCTGATCACGAATGCGATCCGGTTTGTTACAACTGGCTCGATGCGGTTTGCATTATCATCCAGCTTGCTCCGATGTCTCTTTTAATCTGACTTTTTATAATTTCCTTTCTCTATAATTAACGCTTTGGAATGTTAAGGCTTTTTATATAATTTTGGCAAAAGATGATTAAGAGGGTGATGGGGTAGAAAAGCCAAGCCATGCATCCGTGAAATCGAAGATAGGATACATGTGACGTCACAGGACACGTCGCTCAAAGCTCGAGAATGGCCGGAAGTCGTGAAATGGGATTACCTGTTCATACGTATGCGGCCGTTCCAAGGTGATAATTGAATAGATAGCCGTCCTCTGCTTCTTCCACCTGGCCACCTCTTCTTCGATTTTCCTTCGTTAGCGACATACCGGTCCGCGATATCCTACGTGACTGCAAAAAAATTTGTCATAAACGTCAGAAGAGACCTCTCCTAACGTGATGAACGTTCACCCATGGGAAATGGTTTGCTCACCGATTTCTAAGGTTATGAAGTAGGTCTTCCTTTTTGTAACATCAATTATGTCGCGACTCTAACGGAGACATTTAAATATAAAATCTAATTTTTAAAAACGTAACGTTTTAAATTCACTCTAGGCAAGCATCAAATTGAGTTAGCCTTGAATGAATTATTTTGGGATATAAAGGAGACTAAACATAAGACTAGACCAGACCGAGCTAACTTGGAATACGTTGCTTAAAATTAAACCAAGCGAGACTAAATTAGACTTAGGCTGTACATCAGGCTAGATTAGATGGCGAACAGAGACTGCGCTCACGCCGATCTTTCGCGAATACGACGATAGAGATAAAAGAATGCGGCAAGAATTAAAAATAAAAGATGCGTGGCCAAGCGTGGAAGACCTGTTTCCCATTAGAGTCCTCTCCGCAGGCGTTTAATCACCCAATTAAGAGGATTTTCACGTATGTTAATTAGTCAAAACACATGCGAAGCGTCATTTCTCTTTCCTCTGGCGGCACTTAAGCTTGAGGCCTCGATTGCACTCAAGGGCTAAAAAGAGATCAAAAGGAGGTACGTCACAAGGGAAGTACTACGTGTACTTACACGTGTGCGTGGTACAAAGACACGTTGTATACACCTAAATGTATCCGCTTAATTCATGCATTTTCAAGCAATGTTGATATATCATTTAGTTTCGAGATTAGATGCAAAATGATTGTGCTCTTAGAATTTCAAGCTTTTGAACCAGCGGGAATCGTAAGCAGATACACTTACGACTCTGCTGCATATTCTAGATCGTTTCTGAAAAGTCTAATTTCAACACTAGGCAGAGGCACATTTTGCGGATGCTATTAAATTGACATCTCGTATATCAGAGAGAAGAATGGTGTTGCTCGCGGGAGTCCTCTCTAGTTCAAGCCGAGATTAGCAAACGTGCTCGAATTTTGGCACGAGTGCAATACGGAAGGGATTCCGTGTCTCGTTTCCTTCGTTACGTCGGTAAATCCAAAATGATTTTTTTTTTTTTGGCAGATGGAAAACAATATTTATTACTTTCATACGTTGTGCTACTACAAATGTGTAATTTATTATACACAAATGTACAAGTGTCGTGAAAAATATCGCGCATTTTTAAATTGTTAAAATAATTTGTTCCATTTTAAGATAATATATGTATATATATATATATATATATATATATATATATATATATAAAACTCGATAAATTGAATTTTTGCCAAAAATGCATTTTATCCGATTATTTGAAAAATCATTATCCTCGAAGATTATTATTCCCCTTCAAACTTTTAATCATTTCCTATTTTTTGAAACTGGTGTAGCTGTCGGAAGCTGCAACTGCGGAACCCTTTCACCATAATCATAATGCCCCAGCAGTGTTAATGAAAAAACGTACTATCGTATTACCAATTACATTGTGATTTTAATGAAACGCAAGAATCAGAAAAAAAGCGCTGACGCATTGCGTCCGGTGCGGTTATTCGAACGGGGAGTCGACTTTTTAATTGAGAGCTTTTTATATTATACGGTTATAAACGCGCGCGGCGCGCAAATGAACTACCCTTTATCGAGCATTGTGCTCGCTTTCGCGTCAAAAGCGAAAATCCGCCGATATCATCCGTCGCCCACGTCCGATCGATTTTCAACATTTAATTATCCGGCGCATCAAAACTGGTCGATAAATCGAATTAAGAAAGTCCGTTTGTACTGATTATTTCCGGTGGCGAGAATCTGGAATTTCAAATAAATTCGTATTTTCCCGAAACACAGCATATAATTATTTGAACGTTCGCGCAGCTATTTGAAATTCACGGATCATTAATCAACAGAAAGAATTTGTTTTTGTCGAAACTAGTTTTGTCATCTGGTTCACAGAACAAACATCATTCGTACTTCAACTATAATTTCGTAACTTATCAAACAACGCAGATTTCTTTTTTAAAGTGACATGGATTGAAAATGGCCACGGCTACAAGTAATTTGCGAACGCATCGCGACGCTAACTAAACGTGACGTCGCTCGAGCAGCTGCCTGTTGCCGATAAATCTTCTCTACGATGGTAAATTACATGCTTTGCCTAATATTAATTACGGTCATTATTCACGCTCGCATTATTGAGCGTCCACGTGCGTCTCTATCGTCAAAA
Organism: Acromyrmex echinatior; assembly: GCF_024713525.1. NCBI lineage: Eukaryota > Metazoa > Arthropoda > Insecta > Hymenoptera > Formicidae > Acromyrmex > Acromyrmex echinatior. Next base: position 7,114,078 of record NC_141862.1, on the reverse strand, counting down.
ACAACCAAGCATGGTTAACGTCGCTATCTCTACACGATCGTTATCGGACCAACGACAATCCTTATCAGCGATTCGTACTGTACGGATATCTCGTATCCTTTCCGCCGAGATTCTCCTTCTCCATCTGTGCACTCGTGCCGTATATTCCGAGCACTTGTTAAATCGGTCTTCGTCCCTTGTCGGAGATTCGCGTCGTGTCCGTGGATTCTGCGGTAATAACTGGACGCCATTATAAAACCTCCTGAGGGAAACCAGCTAAGGGTAGTTCCTCCCTTCTGGTACTACCCCCTTTCCCTCTCGCCGTTCCTTTCTTTCTCCCCTTCCCTACCGCTTCCCCCTTCGCAGCGTCCACCATCTCGTCGTCGTTACTACCAGGATACGGATTATCTCCGTTGACCGACGATATTTCTTTTGCCGTGATTCCACGAGTCTCGTTCTGCCGTTTTCGACGTACGATTTTCCCAGATCTTTTCCTCCGCGTATCCTTTTTTCCCGTCATTTGCCCTCCGGAGGCACCTTTTGCTCCCCTTTTCTCTTCCCATCATTCCTTCTTGCGCGGTCGCCACACACAACCCTTTTTCCCAACAAACTCAGGAAGCAGACGTGGAAAGTTTTGCCGACGGTTGTGTAGTGCAGTTATACACGCTACTCTCCGCTTCAGGTGCGCAAAGGCCCGTCGATGATATGAAGGCGATTTTTAACTGATCGTTCCTCGGGGAATTTAAACAGAGAATACAACGAGGAACACTGCATGTCCTTGTAGAGGACACGGAAGATTAATCGAATAGGCGAGAATAATTCCCCAAAGATGAGAGAGAGAGATGATTCCTCCTAACGTCCGAGTACCGTCGAGTTTGTGAACGCAGCTGTACTCTACGTATATGAGCGTCAATACGCGAATGACGATATCGCCCAATTTATAGCGAACCGGATTGAAGCGTAATCCCCTCGTATGGTACGCATGGGGTGCCGCGTAATAATGATTCGAGTGAAAATATAACAAATATAGCCGCTGCGCTGCTGCCACCACTCGAAAATGTCTAAATTAGAGTGGACTTGGTTGAGCCGCCAGCAACTCGATGAACCGAACAACTCAATCGAGCGGTCAGAACTCAATACGCACGAATAACCAAACGAACTTTATCTGCAATTCGATGCGCAAAGAAACAAAGCCGTATCTATGCGCGTTTCTCTTTTTATCATCCACCCACCATATGCGCAGCAGCCACACACACACACACACGCACACACACACACACACACGCACACGCACACGCACGCACGCACGCACACACACACACACACACACACACACACACACACACACATATGTATATATATAGAAACCACCACCGTACCGCTTTAAAACGCATACAACGAGCTTCGTATTAGACGTATTCATAAGTAAATTATCGAATCCTTTTTACTCAAGCGTCGAGCATGCTAAATACACCAAAGCCCATATGGACGAAGGAACGGCGCGCCGCGTCGGGATTAAGGGCGCGGTGAGGTAAGAGAGAAAGGGGCTCTGCCGTTAGGCGGGTGGCAGAGAGGAAGCGGACGAGGCGAGGGTAAAGCACTAATGAGCAAATAAGGCGAAAAAAGGTGAAAATTCATTAGCAGTCAGCTAGCAATGGGCGACGGTGGAAAGGGTTACCGAGAATCGGCGTAACTCTTTTCCTAGTAAAGGACTCCGGGCTCGACAAAGGACTCTAAAAATAAATATATAATTAAACGTCGCGATAATGAACTTCTTTATGCGGCGTGGCTGAGCGCGGGATACGCGTGGACAGGTGTCCCCCCCCCCCCCTCCCCTCCTTTCAAGACCCAACAATCCCGTTTCTCACGTAGAACGTGCAACCGCAATCTTTGCCAGCAAGCTTATCAGTTAATACGGACCCTCTACGCTTTCGAGATGAATCTGTTTGCCTTCCCTCCCAAGCGTTATGTATCACTGATAAATTTTCACAAACCTAACCTTCTCTTTAGCGTGCACATGTGCCAAACTTTAGTTATACCTTGTGAACCGAAGCATTGACACGTAAACTTATCAGTTCTTGTCGAGATATTTTTAGATTTAGATTTTAAATTTACAACGCCTATATTTATATTCAAACTCTGACCGGCCCTTCTGTTCTCGCAGCGATTTAATATCAAAGAATCTCTTTCTGTTTCATCTAACCATTAATAGAATTTATTCATTTACTTTTAATCACGCAAATTAATTAAATGAAAACAGCGTTTCTTTTTTTGTGTACCAGATATATGCAAGATTTGCTCTTTCAGCATAAATAAATTTTAAACAAAATTAATTCAAATATATATATATATATATATATATATATATATATATATATATAGACAAATTTCAATAAAATTTCAAAAGATATACGCGTGATATTTCATCTCCAATTTTCTTTGTGTACTATTAACGTAGAGCGAAGTATAATATTCTAAATGATCATTGAGGTCGATGCGACGTTTATCTGGCGAATAAAAAGGATGCGATAAAAATCTTTTTTTTCGCTCTTTCTCGAACGGTATCTTGTTGCTTTAATTCACCGCGCGCATTATCCTATATAGTGTACTGGCACTACTGGCTCACCTGTAATTTAATCTTTCACACTTGTGTGAACCTTAATCCCGAGATTATGTCAAGCCGATATCTAAAGAGAAATAAGCACAGAATCTCTATGATTTTCGAGACGAAGAACGGGAACGTACTCGTTTGATCACGTTCGATTATGTCTCTTTAAGCATCTTGAAAGTATACTTTTTCTTTGAGACCTACTTTTGATCGAACATTTATTTATTAATGAACAATCTTAAATAAATTCTGCATAATCGTTTAAATAATCGACTATATTTATATTCTTTAATGCTTAGTGAAAGATAAAAAATACAATCAATTTTTTTACCTACAACAATGGAGGAAATATATAATGTCATTCGAAAAAGACAGATATTATTGATCGCTGTCTTACCGGATTAACAGAGAAATATTTGATTGCTTCTAGCAAAACTGGTGACAAAGTCGTTATCAGGGTTAACGAATCGATTCATTAAGTCGCGTACTTCCCAGCCGTGTATCGTAGAGGAAATGGAGGGGGAAGGTCGAATGCTCTCGCGGAGAAAGCACAGTACGGCAGCGTAATAAATGCATGGGATTAACGAGGAATAAATAACGAGAGACTGTTAATAATGTCGTACCCTCCTAGTCCTTTTCCTTCGCCCCTTCGCCCCTTCGCCGCCGATTTCCTCGTTAAGCGACTTATGGTATAGCGGGCGACGCGACCGGAGGGTGAAGGGAAGAATCTCGCGTGAGAGACTCGCGAACCAGGAAGTTTCGATGATCATTAAAGACGCATCTTCGACCTACACGCTCGCGATCGGCTACTTAGCGGTACCGTTACGACCGCATTTGCAAGAATCGGACAGCCGCGACTGGACCATGTGTCTCCTCTCGCCGAGATGTCTCCTCTCACGGCATGCCGAGTCCCACGAATACCTACTGATTTTAAAACGATATTAAATTCCTTACTTATTTTGTGGTAAAAAAGATATTATGAATGAATTTAGCCATTTTCAGCCAAAACAGTAAAAAAATAATTCGAAGCGACAACCTGTGAGTAGATTATAGTTACGAAGATATCTAAGCGATATTATGATACATTTCTTTGTTTTCCCATTTTTTTTTTTCAATTTCTTACGCAGATCGAGGAGACTCATAATCACTCGGTAGTTAAGATACGTTCACGTGACCGCGTAGTCGGGCCTTTTACTGTAATAAACGGCTGCACGAACAACGACTTTTAATAGCTGAACGAAAGCATAGAGAGGAAAAGAATAGGGAGGGGAAGGCAGCGTTTCTAGCGTAAAGGTAATTTATTAACGAACGCGTTTGTAATCGCGTGCTCCTTTCACAATGCGCGTACTGGCTGACCCCGCGGGCGAGCACGATGAACGCGCTTAATTAGTGTGCTTAATTAATAATTCTACTGCACCGGCCGCCAGTTCGTTTCTCTCTCGCTCACCCTCCCCTACCATCCCCCCCCCCCTCTCTCTCTCTCTCTCACGCCTCTTTTCTGCTCTTTCTCTTTTCATTTTGTGAACTTGAGGTGCATGGAAACGTTATATCTTCTTTCGATGATTCTTAGGTCGTAAGTGGGAGTCGCTTGGTTTTAAACTCTCATTGGTCTGTTAAACAAACCGCGTGATGTCTTAAAAACTGATATCCTTACTGTTAGAACCATAATTGAATGAATTAGAAAGCTAACTTATTATACGATACAACAGCAGATAATTTCATTGTTATCCTATTTAAGAAGATACAATGAATTCGAGAACATTCGCACGTTATAGATTTGTAGGTTCATAAATTTCAAAAGCAATGTATATAATATATATTGAAATTTATATTTAAAAATATAAACTAAGTCTAAGATTTTTAAATTTCGAAAGAGCAAGGTATCAGTTTTACTGCGATCGATAACAAAATACATTCGAGTTTCGCAATTATGGCTCAAAGTGAAACATGTATTACGTTACGTCACATTATGCATCTAGTCCACGCGACGGAACGTTCCCTGTTATGCTTCCCGCCCAGTTAATGTTCCGTGTTACGATTCCAACGATTCTGTATTCTCGAAACAAAGACTTTGTTTGCCGTAACAGAGGCACCCCTAGCTATTGGCCTGGTTCTTTCCTTAGTCTTCGGGAAGTTGCACATAATCTCGAAGGGAAAGGGACAGAAATGCGGGGCACGACGACCTCGAGAAACACATCGTGCTCCGTTTCGAGAGGAGGAACATTTCATTCTCGAACAACAATCCTAAACCTAATCTTAATCTTTTACTAATCGATATTTGAGCAAACTTGAAAAAAACTGTTTTTTTAACAAAAATTTTAAGCGAAAATTAATTAAAATCGAACGCATGCCTAATCACGTTTTGCGTATAACGCAATTTTTTTTCTTTCTCTTTTTGTACCATTTTGTTCTGTCGCATTGTACAAGGGACTGAATTTCTAACGCGAGTTTCTAGCACAAAGAGGTCGATCATTACAGAGTACGTCGGAATTCGGCAGAATCAGGGAAGTCTCGATTTCAGGCAGTGACGACCGTTTGTGTCGGTTTCATATTTCGTTGTTACATGTGCGAAACGCGTACTGTAACCGATTCGCGCGCAGCATCGATCTTGCTGGTTGTTTTTATGCACGGTTTTCTCCCAACACGCATCGGGCGCGATTTATTTCGCACTGGCTGAATCCTCCCGATTTTCGTATCGTAGTAATAATAGTTGCACGGATACTTGAAATGGCACGTTGTAACAAAAATTAGTAAAAAATATGACTGTCGCTGTAAAAATGTTTACCGTTCAAATATTACAACGCCAGACAATATTGTTCTTCCCGACATGCCGTGGAGAGATCGGCAAATGGCTCGTCAAACACGAGACACTTGCGACTTGCGACGATTCCACGAGCACGGCACAGCCGCGAAAAACGACTTTCCGCGGATAGGAACCTATCTCCGAAACGCTCGTATTTAAGTACGGCGATCGAGATAGTTTTCTGTTATTTCCATATTTCAAATTTCAATCCCGAAATTCACGACCGTACCTAGCCTACATGCGGTGAAGTACGGGGAGGGAAATGGGGTGCGGAGGATACGAAAGGGAAGGGAGCCGGCAATTCATATATGCAGATCTGAGATTCGCACACGCCACCGCCTTCGATTCCCCGTCTCGAAGTTATTATCACATATATTAGACAACTGACCCGTATGCACCCCTCCCACCACCTTGACTCGCCCCGCACCAAGGCAACTCTCACCCTGTGGAACTGCAAGCAGTTCCGGATACAATATCGCGATATGCCGACCGCGCCGTTATGGTAAGAACCCCTTTATTGTTTTACATTGTTTCCGCTTTTCGTCTTTCGTTACACATAATCCAGTGAAAGAGGAGAGAGAGAGAGAGAGCAGGAAAGAACACGAGAAAATTTACGAATTTACGAGAGTTAAATATAAATAACACCGTTTCTCTCCTCGCTCCTGTCCTTTCGCAATCGATTATTTGCAATTTTTAGAGCATGTGAAATGTGGATCTGTGAAGTTAGCACGACTTTCTATCAATATAAAAAAACTAAGAAATGCGGAAAAATCTTTTTCTTGTACTTTAGAAGGGAAGTGTCGTGCTAGATTAACACGTCATATATATTTTTTATTTTTTTATATAATAGAATATCATGTTAACTTCACAGATTCGTGAAATGTCATTCGTCGATCAAAAAAAATTGTCGTGCGATTTTGAAACTACGAGAAGTCGTTTCGCTCAAGCAGATATTATCGATCCCGCTGATGATCGATTACCCATGCATCGTTTGGCGACCGCAATACTATCGCAAGGAAACCAAAGCGTGCACGTGTACCTCGACAAAACTCGTATTTACCTTGCGGTTTCAATCCTGAACTTATTTAAATATAAATTACATACGAACATGTAGCCGGCTTCGTTGATCAACCGGATGATCTTCCTTACCTTACACCCCGTAGATCGCGGATTCGTGGTGAGAAAGCCCGTTTGTCTTCAGGGCCGCTTGCAAAAGATATCGGTCTCACCAGACAATTGCGGAAAAATTAAAATTCGTCCGTTGATTTAACGCTTGCGGCGTTTCGACGGCATTAACGGATTCGCTTCATCAAAGAGGTATCTAAGGTATGTTGCTAAAACCGACGATTATTCGTACTTATTATCCAGTAAAGTAGTTGATGGTGCTCTACTTGTCACGTTGAAACGACTGTCACGTTCGAGTAATCATTCGAGTAATTATTCTCATCAGAGAATTAACAATGCATGCAATTAGAAAATGGATCTTAACTGACGATTACGCAAATTGCAATTCTTCCGCACGGTTTAAACACGCTTGCCTTGCGACAACTCATAAGTGCGGCCCTGATCGAGCTATCTCTCGATCATAATTGCGGCGAAGTGTGATCGCCGCATGCAAACAGCCGGCATGAAGCCGCAGATCGGACGATAAACGCCGGTTCTAGCTGAGCACCACTGTTGGACCCTTTGTGCTCTCGGATAACGATCATTATACGATCGTAATGGCGCGAGATTGTCGGTTCGCCGTGTAAGGTACCATACTCGGTATATATACATATACATACATATCTTATATTGTATATAAATAAATATATATATATACAGATATATATATATATATATATATATATATGCACACACACACACACATCATATGTGTGTGTGTGTGTGTATCACGATCTTGGCTTACGCTGATGTATCCATTTCTGAAGATACGACGAGGGGACATAATAATCCTCAATGAAAGGGAGAGGAAATACCTGATCGATGCATCGTATCGATAACTCGTCGACAGGATGCATTTTGAACGTGTGTTGCGTGCGCGGGCCAATTAGGATTTCGAAATATATTACTTCGCACATGTAATTTGACGTCGAAACATTTTCAATGCATTATCGTTATGTATCATTCCGCTATTTCTCCCGTTATACGATACATCTTCCAAATGAAAGTAAACGACGTGTAATTTCGTTTTTTACAAATCATAATTAAAATTAGGAATATTATATAACATACAGCACTTCAACAACACTGCAACGTTCCAGCAAGCTTCTGTGCTGTACGAAAAAAAGCTTTGCAATAATCATCAATATATCTTTAATGATAGCATTCAATAGAAAAGAAACTTTCTAAGAATGGAGAACCCCTGAGATGTAACGTACCGGTATACTGATAGAAACGTTGAAAATGAATAACTTTTTGCCGATGTCTCGCACGACAAAACGGTTATGCTCGAGTCACATTCTAAGGAGTGGCACGATATTGTTCTAGTTTTTATCAGCATATAATCTTGGACTGCAATAGTCTTTGCATTCGTTCAGGCCATTGTGATCTTCTTAAGAATATCTCGAATTCGTTGTAAAATAATGAAAAATGTTTTTTTTTTCAATATAAATGCTGATTGAACCGCATACTTTATAACTTTGCACTATCTTGAACGATGGGTATTAAAATCGAACTTGCATATATGCGATCATATTTACTACTCTCCTGTAATGATATTTTTTCGCGGTTAGCCGATCAAACCTACGCCACCTACATCAGGGACCGCAATTTCGGCGTGGTTTCACCGACGTGGAGAGACGGCTACCCTCTTCGACTACGAGCCTTGATTAGGCTTCCGGTTAATTAATAACCTCTCGTGCACACACAGCCATGGTCCACGTATGAATATGCATGCGCTGTGTTCTGCGTTTCGCGGTGTGAGAGCAGGGGGTGTATTCTCACACATACACAAATAGAGGGGGAGACAGCGAGAGAGAGAGAGAGAGAGAGGGAGGGAGGGAGGGAGGGAGGGGGAGGAGAAAGAGAGACGGCGAAGTAGAGTTAGAAGCTATGCGAGGGAGAATAGAGAGATAGAAAGGGAGGATGGAGGAGGTAAAGAAGGGGTCGGCAGAGAGGAAGAGGGTGAGTGGTTGAGGCTACTTATTTGCATTCGGAAAACAAAGGGTGTGGGCCGTACTGTATGCCCTTCGTTCCGCGTAACGAAGGACCACGGGAGTCAATCAAAAGTCTTCTCTCTCGACTTCTTTCTCTGGTGGAAAACGCGTGTGTGAGAAGTTCGCGCTCGCGACGAGTAATTACCGCGACGTGAGCGCGAATTTTTCAAGACGGAACGACGTTACAGGGGTACGACTCTTTGATGTACGCGGTGCTAATCTCTCTGGATGAAGATAGGGCGCGAATGTACTCGTGCAAATTAAATCAGCCGTAACGAGAGTCACGCGTCTCTGCGACTGAAGAAAACGTATAAAGGTTTATCTCAAGGTACCATTGAATCGCGCTTACGCAGATAGCGATAAAATACATAAATCTCAAAATTAAATCAGGCGTCATAATCATTTACGTCTGATTTACGATGTCGCGAGATCTATTGCCAAAATTATTGCTCGCGCCAGCAACTATACGTGTGTACGATACGTGTGTATAACCGAAAATGAATTCATCTTGTGGGCGTCGTGTTTCTTGGAGCTATAACATGCAACGAGAGATCCTTGGAGACAATCCCTGGTGCTACCTGGTGCTACCTGGTGCTGGATGTTTACAGTCTCGTTACAATTAGCGGGTGTCACGAGTGGGGAAGAGGTCAGACGCATCGCATCGCATCTTCTCACCTCCGCCTCCATCTCCACCAGGAATGTAAGCGACGAAAAGGTAAAGGATACCCGAAACGCGGGGAGATGTTCGGCCGACTGGCCGTAGATGTTTGGCTTCTACTGAAATTAAAAATATCGATTCCCATTCGCACGCCGGGCTTCATAGAGGCTCAATTCGTTTCTCTCCTGCAAGACAATACCCATTCTTCCCGCGGACAGTAAGAGGTACAAATTGCAGTTGCATCCCACCCACCACCACTCTCACGCCCCCCCCCCCGCCTATGCCGCGCAGGAATCCCAAACACAAAGGCTCTCTTTTTCATTTGGCTGCCCCTTCCTGCCTCCCATCCTGTCTCGGTTTATCTCTCAACCCTGCAACCCTGCAACTCTGCATCCTTCAGAATTTGCTCCTCCGTGTTTGCGCTCGCTCGTCCAACCTATGCGACCTGTCCAAATGTATGGAGACGTAATGCTATACATAATTGACTAATCCGACGGATTACGCGGGAAAGAGCGGAGCGTCCCCTGCCATCCCTCTCGCGTGTGCACCGAAACCACCTCGGCTGCTCCTAATCGATCGCAATGACGCTCCGGCCAATCAGCCCGATTGGAAAGCACGAATTCGTGTTCTCCGGACTCGTCCGACCCTGATTGAATCGAACGATGTTCGGGGAAATTACGATTCGTCATTTCTGCTAATTGAATGCCGCCAACGGGATGGAGGGAGATGGGGAGAGACAAGGGAGACGCGGGGAGATACGGTGCAAAAGTAATTCGTCTTTTCGCCGTTGCGTTAGATCAAAGTTTCACTGTTCGGTTTCACTGTTACAATACCGGCAATATGTCTCCAATATCAGCGGCAATCGATGACGGATAAATGAGATTAGCGAACTTTGAACGGCAATAAATTTGAGCGCAAAAAATATTGTCTTATGTCTAATTTGTATGCGAAAATAGTAGTATCGCATTTAACAAACAAAGAGCGACATGACCACCGTAAAAATACCGACGGTAATCCGATATTAACCCCTGATGAATCGAAGAACGTAAGTGGTTCCGTTTAAAGTGTTTCCGCCTCTGATTGCACTGGAATGTGAACAATGAAATAACGTTCAAGCGATATCGAGGTTCGAGTGTATATTCCAATTGCGCGCAGCGATTTGCGCGTATCGATTCGCTCTTACGTTATTTTGTATTATTGCTCGTCGCTAAAATGGATGCCGTCATCGAGATCCACTTAATTTATTTGTCTTCGCAACGATATCCACGCGCCGATGAACGATACGAGTTCGTTAAACGCAATCGTTACGTGGTCCCTAAAATGCAGTTATGCCAGGTTTTCATGTTCCATTTGTTCGATTTTGCAGTTTCGAGAGATATAAGCGCATATAGTGATTGAAGAAACTGCCAATTTTTTTTCAGCGACTATCAACTGAAAGAGATATCTTTAAAAAAGTACGTACACTATTTATATAAAAAAAAAAAAGTCACTAGATTGTATTTGGATATTCACCGTCTCAATACTGAAAAAATATGTACATAATAAATATACGTAATGAGAACAATAGATTTTTAATAGTGATATAATATGCGTATATATCAGAACACGGTCTAAATCACTGATCGCGTATTCTATTATTGTCTTTCACGAAAGAACCGAATTGAGATGCACATTCTAGATCATAAGAGGGTAAGCTGATCCGCGTTTAAAGTTGCAATCGTGACCAGCACCAGCGTCGATATAACCGGCGGCCGATATACCAGGTGTTACGATCAATTTAAACGATATTTTATTCAGGCGGGCCGATCGCTAGTTTTCAATTTGCCGGCTCGTATATATTTCGCGAAGGCTACCCGTGGAAGGAACGTAGGAAGGAGGGCTTCCCACCCTGGAGATGCAATTTCTCGGGGTGGCCCGTCCGTCTGGACCCTCACTCTCTTTTTCTCCATCTCTCTCTTTCTCCCTTCATCCTCACACGAGTCTTGATGAAAAAATAATAATCCTGAGGGAACGGTCAGTTATGGCGAATGAAATCATCCCGTTCGCCGTCCTAAGTTTGCGTTCCTTGTCTTTGACTAATTTTTATTTTGCCCCCGTTTCGTGCAACACTTCGCAGCCAATCTCCTGCTTCGAGCGATCGGTGATGGAAAAGTATATTCAGTTAAGTGAATTATTAAACCGGTTCGTTATATGCCTTAAACGCTTCAGGCGCGTAACGTGCGTTTCTAATTTCCGTGATTACCTGCAATTTGATACCGCGTCGTCCAGCAACTCGAAAATTGCACCGATACTACGCTGATGAAACATTTAATCGAAATTCTTGACTCTCGTATCGGCTACTTGATTTTAAGATCGCCAAGCTTTTAGGCAATAATATTATCGTTAATCATATTATACATAAATCATCTGATTTTCTATAGTTCTTTCATCCTTCCTTATAGGTCATGGTACTCGAATCCAACAGAATACTTGGTGCAAAATTCGGACATGACGGACAAAATTTAATTTGCCATTTTGCTACGCTTTCGCCCTGACTTCGGCCTTTTTCGTAATCGCGAACAAGAAGAACCACAAGCAGAAAGGTGCTCAAACCAGATTCGAATACATACAGCTATTCATAATTACAATATTGTGTTAAAAATAATTCATCATTCCTTTCACTTGGTCTGAAAGTTTGAAATTGAAAATATGGTACACAGAACGGTTTGCCTACAATTATATATGTGTGTGTGTGTGTGTGTGTGTGTGTATATATATATATATATATATATATATATATTAGGTGTTGGAATTAATTCGTAGCGTTTTACAAGTGATGGGAAGTACTTTCATTAATGTATTTTTTAATGCTCATGTGAAATAAATAACATTCTTTCATTAAAAAACGCTACGAATTAATTCCAACACCTAATATATATATATATATATCAATCGTCATAGAAGCTAAAAATAAAAATTTGAAAATCCGCGAAAGTTACACTAATGAAAATTATTGAATAAACATATTTGCTTGTTAGCAAAGTAAAGTTAATCCTTATTAACACTGTAACGTGACTGTATTTCGGAGAGTACCAAGTTGTACAAGCCAACTGAAGGGGATGAGAAAGCGTTTTCTTGAGTAGGTTGGGCACCGCTTTGGGGAGTATGTGTGTCGGGGGTGGTTATTTTAATTACTGTCCGGCGGCTTTAAATTAAAGAGCTGGGTTATTCCGACGCGGACCAGTAGTAGTAGCAGCCCCTTCTCTTACCCTTCGGTAACCGGTAAGCACACACCCATCCCATTCACCCCCGCGCGCTCACGCTTCGCAACCCTGTCTCTTCCTCTTTCGCCTCCCCTAGGCGGCATGGAGCGTGGACCGACATTACAGCCGCCATTCTTTACACCCGGCCAAGTGGCGAGGTTATGTTTGACGCTAACCGGGTAACCGCGCTAAATTGTCTAAACTGCGCCAGATTAAGCGAGCCTCCAACACCGCACCGCGCCCCGGACCTTTCCAGAAATTAACCAACCCTCGCCTTACCACGGCCAGTCAAGTCAGGAAGAATTCCAGGAATTGTTTCATTTAGTTGCAGCCTGGATGTTAGATCGGTTTCGAAAACGTTAAACGGAAGATTCAACATTACATTGGGTAGATGAACGCGAAGATCTTCTTAAATTGTGCGATTTAAATATTATGATAAATTCTCACAAAGAATTACTCCATCTTCCGATAACGGTTTTATGCACGTTACATATGATCCCTTAATCAATTTCTATTTAATTAATAATCAACACTGTGCTTTTGAGTTTCGGTATAACTGAATGGAGATTGTCAAAGAAGTTTCGAGGCAAACGCGAATGGAGAAAAGCAGTACGAATCGAGCGACGCGGGAAAAGGACAAGAGAGGGACAGAAGGTGTTGGTAATCCGCGTGTTGAAGCGCTCTCTCGAGCGGAGATAACGGGAACATACATAATGCAGTGTTTCTTCTACGAGTCTACGACCAATCGCTAGGCGTCTTAAATGAAAATGGGCCAATGGGTTCTCGCGCGAACGGCTTTTCCCCCACAAGCCTTATTACAATACATTAGAATATCGTCCGACTTCCTCGCGCAGGCAGGCACTGAAGAGACTCGCGGTAACTACCACACTATGTCACTTCGAATACAGATGTCCAATTTAAGCCAATCGATAACACTGGCCACTGACATTACGATGATGATTCGCGCGTAATTGCTTTTAAGATTAAATCTGTAATTTAAGGATTTTTAAATGGCAATCTCCAATTTCGTTATCTCACAAAATGCTAATTAACAGATCCAATTAGGTAGGAGCGCGACGTAGCCTTTGCAGCCTGCAGGATGTTTTGCTAAATACAAGAATATTATCGCAAGAGATCTGTTTACGACTCTGGCCAGAAATCGTAAGAGGTATTTCTTTGACTCGAGTATGTCGCGTCGCGACTGGACTCGGAATCGGCGCGAGGAGGGCACTCGATGTTTAATACATAGGATAGAGCCGATATTGCAACACACGGAGAACGGAGGGTATCTTGCTGACAGGGTGCGAAGTCGCGGCGGCCTCCTAGCGGGACGCGGCACTCAACCAGGGAAGTGTTGTCGGGCTTTTCAGGAGCTTTCAAGTGCTTTCGCAGTTGCCTCGAGTGCCATAAGAGGCTTTTAGAAACGGAGGAGGAAACGGGCTTTTTAATAGGGCCAAGAAGAAACCCTCTCCCACCAAGCGTCTCTACCACCCTCTTAGCGGCCGTCTACAGTCGTTTTTTTCTTCCGATCTTGTCTCGCGGTCGCTCTATGCGTTCATTCCTTGGTCATCATCCAACGATAATAATTTTCGTGATTAATCCTATTAAATTAATATCGCTTTTTTTTAATACAAATGTAATTTATGAATTTTCATGTACAAATAAAATTTAATTATCAAAATGTGAGAAAAATCTGATGATTATTTGGATCAAAATATATAATGTAGAAAGAATAAAACGACGGACTCGTATCCTCGAAGATCACACACCGTAAGAATAAGAGTAATAAAGAAAGAGAGAGAGAGGGGGAAAGGGAAGAGAAGAAGAGATTCAGGATATAAACACGTACACGAACACCAATTTAATTCCTTCTCGGCGATTCCGCTCAGCTCACTATCCAATTACACATAAAGCACTAATCACGCAATTAATCTCAATCTATTTAATAACACCTTCATTACCAGGCACTATAAGTATCGGCCCAGGAAGAGAATCTCCTCCCCCTCATATCCCCCTCCCCCGTCCTCCAATCTCTCTCGCTCCGCGATCACTCGTCCGTCTCTTTCTCTCGCTGTACTTTCGATCCTTCTCGCAAATCGTCGACACGCCCCTGCTATTCGCATTCCTGCAGAATGCGAATCGCTCACGTGGACGTGCGCTGCGAATGCATCGCGGATTCGAGTTAATTGAAACGGCTAAGACCGATCAAAAATTGCAAATTTAAAATGTCTTTGTATATCTCGCTGAAAAGATTTATTTGTCACCATTGAAATTATATTGTGAATCGAAAGTATCAACATCAATCCACACTTTGACAGAGAGAGAGAGAGAGAGAGAGAGAAGGAGAGTCAGTTTCTCCTCTCTCCCGATCAGCTTTCGCAAATTCTCCGCACGTATCGCATGGACCGACTGTCCTTCGTATCTAACGGCGGAAATTCTCTTTTAATTTTTCCCCGAAATTCGCATAAAGTTCGCTCGGCCAAGCAAAGTATTATGCCGAAGGCAGATCCGGCCCGCGCACGTCCGGCGGTAACATTTCAAACTCGCATTTGCCCGGCTTGAGCCCTAACTTTATCCCGGGGATTTCGAAGCCTCGCGATGCGACAGCGTGTACCGGTAAAACGACATTCCAATGGCCACTGCCGGCCGGAAAGGAAAACTTTTGCGCTGGATCGACTTCCGCGTCGCGCGCCGCTCTATACCCGTTTCACGCGTTCTCTTTCCAACATTCATATATTTTTACGTACGCTTTTTTTTTTATGAATACGAGACAAACAAAGATAAACACAGTGTACGAAGAAAATCGATACACCTAAAATAATGATATGCGCGGAGAAAAATAATATAGGTAGGATCCACATTTATATGCCCGTTTGGTTTGATTTCGCCGGAACTCGTGTCTACAGTTCAGTTCACAGAAGGGCCTCCACGAGTCGATCCACGATTTTCCCTCGATCGAGATCGAGCGGAAGCACGAGGTACGACGAGATTGGCGAAGAATTAATTTCTTTTTCAATAACAGTTTCGTGCCTCGCTGCGCACCGACAGTTTGGGACCATGAACAAGACCCTCAGACTACATTCTTTGCGGCTTGCGATCATCCGCCGGAAGTGGCCGGGGAGATGGATGCATCAACGAGAAAGAAAGAGAGAGAAGGGATAAAGAATGATTTACCTGAGCCAAGGCCAGTATCATAAGTTTAATACTGCAGGTGCAGATATAATGTGCTCATGAAGCATATATATATATATATATATATATATATATAGAGAGAGAGAGAGAGAGAGAGAGAGAAATACAAAATGCTGTCTTTATATTGTCGTATCTTATTCGAGAAACTAGCAATTTTAGCTTTCCGCTATTTGCAAACTCCTCCTACACAACATTTTCTCACTTAATGTTTTCGTTCTTAATTTTGCAGAAATTTTTTATAGCCTTGGGCCTTACCATTATATATAATGTCCGTTAAAATTATATTATATTGAATTAATGATACACGAACGCTAAGATTAATTATGTTATTATGCGACCATGTGCTATTACGCGGCTACCAAATGATATAATAACAACCGTCCCTTCCCATCAACATCCCCGAGAGGTACTTAAAACAACTGTAACTCAAACCGAGATCACGTGAGACTGGTTCGGATAATTTAAACATAGAATTATTAATGAAAATTATGTAGTTATCCATTATAATCATTGCATCACAATATCTTAGTTTGTGCAATTCATAGATTAATAATAATATAAATGCAAGTTTAAGAAAAATTAATGTAATAAAGTAAATTTCCAAAGAAGAAATAAAGGGCAAGGCAGTGATAAGAAAAAGAAGTCATACAAGAGAGAAATAGAAGAGGAAAGAAAATTACGTGTGAAAAAAAGGAGGGAATAGTTGTACGGTGGCTGAAAGGGAGAGAAAGATCGCAACAGTAGAACGGGGCAACATATCAGAACGACTATCTATCGCTGCCTTTTACGCTAATTGATAAATCGTGTTACGTTAATGAATGGGGCTTGCGTAGCGGCCCCGTAGCGGTAGGAGAAAGGGAGGAGGGCTCGATATAGTCGTGGAGGCAGAACCGTGCTCGTAAGGATAACGAGGAAATTGAAAATCTTACGGTTACGCCGATATCTTAAAATTTTTTTCGCGAGGTTTCAAGATATTTTTCAATCGTTCAATGAGTTCACTCAAAAACATTCGTTCCAATTCCAAAAATATACCAAGCTTTAATGTTACATTTATTTACGTCTGTACATTTATTTACGGTTAAACGCGATTGTGTGTCTCCGGGAGAAATGCAATTTTAATGAAGTTTTAATCACATTTCATTTGATGGCGAGAAATCTCGCGAAAATAAAAATATTAGGCAGTGAATGAGCTAAAAAGGAAGAGAGAGAGAGAGAGAGAGAGAGAGAGAGAGAGAGAAGGGAGAGAGCCAAGATGATTTATCAATTCGATTAAAGCTTATAAGGAACGTACCGTACGCTTAATCTTGATCGCGCGGGCGCACATTTTTATATATTGCATCGTATCACGCGAGGCTGATTGTTCGCGCGCCGCGGATTACATCCTATTACGGGATTTATACTCGCGAAACAGTTTCCTCGAATGCGCGAGTCACTCGCGCCGATCATCAGCTTCATTGCGAGGCGCGCGCATACGATCATAAAATCGAGAGAAATCTTTACCCGCCGGTTTATTGCCGCCAGTCGTGATGACGACTGACGCATAAAACGATACATTAGCCTAATTGGCTCAATAAGCCGAAAGATAATAATTCTACTTATAATTCTAATGGCAGACCAACTTATATTTGCTTCCAAAATAGCCAATTATTAAATCTTGTGGCAATTACTTATTATTATTATTATTACAATGTAATAGACTAGAGAAATCGAAACGTTATTCTGATCTTCATCGATAGACTGTATCATCACTCTAAAAACATAGACAAAGATTTAACATTATGCGGTGTTTATATAATTTTTATCGCGTTGATGTTGATAGAAATACTAGCGTGGGGTGGATATTTTTGGAATTTAAAGTGTGAATTTAAATTCCAAAGGTATACACTAGTTCAGGTACAAAAAACAGACCTATGGTGTGAATTTAAAACCCCGGGTGTTTATATTAACATCATAGTGTGGTTTTAACACCATGGGATGTATATCCACATTACAATGATGTTGATATACACCTGGAGTTTTTAACTTCACACCATAGATCTGTCTTTTATACCTGAACTAGTGTATACTTTTGGAACTTAAAATAAAGTAAATATATGTTTAATGTTTCTTTCTCTTTTAAAAAAGAGAAAGAGGAAATTCTCTAGATCTGCGATTTAGTATAGGAATAAAAAAAAACAGATTGAATGTTGATGTTAATATTAGCATCAACACTTTTCCAATTTAGTACAAAAAAATACGAAACTGTTTTATTTTTATAAAGAACCATAGAATTATGAAAAAAAGAGAGCTAATAGAACTGTCAATATTTTTTTATATTAATAGAATGCTAACTTCACAATCCAAATTTATATGGATCTGTTTACACGACATTCTATTAATATAAAAAAATAATGACACTTCCTATAGTTTCATAGTATAATATTCCTTATCAAAATAAAAGAGTTCCTCATATTTTTGTACTAAAAAACTAAAATTTAAAAAAAGTAGCAGCCGAAATATTTAAAAGTGATTGTCAAGCATAGAATTCTGCTAAAACTAACGAGAAATGTTGGAATTGCGACAAATCGACTCTATACTTTTTTCCAAGTATCGTAATGTTTTCTATATTTAAAATTTATTAAAATTGTTATAATTGTTGTAATTGTGTTTTCAGCAACAAATTAGCAACAAATTCTTACTTATTGTTGAGTACGATTATACGTATATATATATATTATAAGAATTTGTTGCTAATTTGTTGCGAGTCAGAGCAACAAATTTTTTTTAGCAAAAGATAAGCAATAAATAAAATTGTTAGAATTTATTCTGGTCACTTTGTGACCAGTCCCGCAAAATTTTAAGACGTATTTTCCATTATAAAAAAAAATACCATAGAAAATTACACTGAACGGATTAAATGGGGAGGGGGGTGGGAGGGAGAAGGGGAGGTGATCGTTCTGTGTGCGAACGTGGGCACGCCGAATCCATTCGTCAACCGGCGTACCATCGCACGTCTAAACGCAGCAGGGGAGAGTTAACGCGCAGCAAGGGCGCTGCCCCCTGAACCTGGAGGGATTCCTCAACGCGAACGCGAACAGATCGCCCTCGATTAGAGCTTCCACTGGTCGTGACGATCGGTCCACTATTCGTCGCGTTATCGCTCACAGCCGAAACAAACACACATACGACGATCGATTCTCGATAGAGTTAAAAGAGCGGAGATTTCCAGGCTTCGCATTTTGCACCACGTCGAACTGAGAGAAAGATAGCCGGACACGAACTCCGATTTCTTTATCACGATTACGCGGACATCGCGATCGAATGAGGATTTTTGGCTTTTCCAGTGAGTTACGCGCTTTTTTTTTCTTTTCTTTTTCTTTTCTTTCTTTCTTTCTTCTGATCGCACGGGATCAGATTGCAGACCGCTCACCGAGATCGCCTGGGGCGCTTGTTCCCCAAACCTAGGGTTAGTTCGTCCGTAACTTTGATGAAGGGGTGCTACCGTCGTATAAACGCGTCTTGATTTTATCTCATTCTTTTGCGCCGTATGTGTGACAGATAATCATACCGAAGCCTAACTCTTTAAATGTCGCTATATTTGCCTGACTGAATTATTCTCATAACAATGCGGACATTGCAATTTTAATAATAATCGAAAGACGCAATTGCATTTCACACATTGATTATACTAAGAGTAAAATTTTTAACATTTGTGACGATAATTGCATGGTAAAATAAAATAATTATAATATATTTAGGAGATACACTTTTATAGTTATTACTGCAATGTTAGTAACAAAAATTGTATTTATAGTTCTACACACAAAAATATATAGCTGACTTCAAAAACCGACTATAACATTTTAATTGTTTTTCGACTTGTACATTTTTTATATATATTTTTTTATGAAACATAAATACAATTATTATTAATAACATTATAGTAATAATAACTTTAAATATAGAGCTCCATAATCATTTTATCATGCAATTATAAAGACAAATACCAAGCATTTTTCTTCTTGCCAGTGTAATAATAATCTGTTAGTTGTATTCACCGATACGCTGCTGAGAAGTAGAAGGCGCATCCTCCAGGCCTCTTCACTAAAAATATAAAATGATTAAAAAATTAATCCAAGTTGTAACAAACGATATTTTCATTAAAGATGCATTTTGCAAAAAATATTAATTTATTTAAAATTATTATGTTCCTAATTCTTTCTCTTTCTCACGTTACTTTTAAAGGTTCTAATACAAGAAGCAGTTATGCCTCACGAGAGATAAATAGTATGTAGAAAGATGGGACAAAAGACAAATTTTTACCTTTCGACGTGCTGCTATTGTCTTTCCGCGATTACTGCCTTGCTCCAGATAGTTTAATCGCACTGACTTGATCGGAAAAACATTGTGACCGCTAATTAACGGACTAGCGTAATTTTATACGGCACTCCCGGACATTATACATTAAAATTACAATGTTAAAAATAACAGTTGCGCGTTAATTTATTCGGCACTCCCGAATGCTCACATTCGCGACGCACTTGCAAGCAGTAGACAATTTAAATCGGTTTCTTCAAAAATCCAATCAAAAATACATTTTTACTAATATAATTGATCTCTGTGCACGTTCATACTTAACATATATACAGTTACGAAGTTGTACGAATCATAAAGGACACTTGATGGAACTATCGTATGTTTATGTTATCGATATAATTATGTTATTGTGGCAAGGTCTTTATTATGTATTAAGTATATACAGGGTGAATCAGAGTCGTTGAACCAACTGTTTACCCTATGAGAAAATTATTGACTTCATATCTAATTGGATTATAACGTGCGTGCAGTCGATAATTTTCTTTTCTAATTTTCACCCTGTATATGTCTAATGATAGCACGATTTTTAATGCACATTTAAAGTAAATAAAACCGAGTCAATTTTGTATGTCAGTATTCCTGATTGCTAACCCACACAATTACGCTTATCTCAAGATACAATTGTCCGTTTTCATTATTCATCTTCTGACTGGTCACACTTGAGACATATAATACTTCATCAAAGAGCGAAAACGACGAAACGCTTCCAGAGATACTAACTGATGCATCCAGCATTGCTATCAGTTTCATACGGCATTTGTGGCGTTTATTTACCCGCGTAATCTGAAATCATACAAAATGCGTGGAAATAATCACACTCGATTTAAGAAGATAGTTTCGACCATCTCGACTGATCGTGTTCGCGACGCACCTGCGACCGTTAAGAATTCGCGAGTTACACTCGGTTGAGAAAACTACTCTATCGATAGCGACGTGACACGCGTGCTAATTAGTGGATTAGTGGATTAAGTGATCGTCCATTCCTCACACGACACTGTGGACAATGAACACTGTTACAACGTATCAACGCGTAATGGCGTCCTTAGCGTCGGATACAACGGTCAATCGTTTCTTCGGAACTCGCGATTACATTCGCGACGCACTTCGGACCAATAAATTAAGGCTACGTTCCAAAACTTCCTCTCCGAGCAAGATTTTACTCTATATGCTATAGTATACGTTACGTGCACTATATACATCGAGTAAAATTTTCCACGGAGAGGAAATTTTGGAACGTAGACCAAAGTGAAAACATTGGGGCGCATCAAGATGACGGAGCAACACGAATTTTTTACGATTAACGGCTATGTTCAAACCGATGCCACTGGCTTCATCGTCACATATTCTCTCGCTAATTCGCCATACAATACCACAGCGACTCTTAACATGACGCGAGATGCCCAGAAACGACGTTTATGGCTCGATTTATCCGACAGGTCACTCTCACGTATATTTTAAGTAAAAAAAAAAAAAATAAAAAACGGGAGACAAAACACTCGCGAAGATGGTTCTCGAAATGGGCGTTGCAACTTACTTTGACTGATGCGTCATGACGAGCGCTGGTTGATCTTTTCTGTACTCCACGATTATTTACGCTCGCGATATTGTACTCTCGAATGGACCAAAGAAATATGAAATGTACTTACAGTGGAGTTACGAACGACGCCGGCTCGACAGGACACGCGAGACGGGTGACGGATCACCATCGAATATCCCGACGAATCACCATCGATCACGATCGATCGACGATTACTTGTCCAACGTACCGCGACAGTCACTCACTCGACACGGCGTCTCCCATACGCACCGATCGCCAATATACATACAAATAATACGCAATTCGGACGGGCGACTTACTCTACGCGCGGACGGAAGGATGAGTTGCGTGGTAAATTTCCGCGAAAAACGCGCGAACGGATGATGACTGTGACGTCACGCGTGACGTTCAGGCGCTGTAGCGCGCGCGAGAAAGTAGATACGCATCGCGCGCTTTTTGAAGGTGCCTTTTCACGCTGACGCTCGAAACTCATTTGCAGCGTCAAAATAGGTCACGTAATAAAAATTGACGCTTGTTATCACTTGATATTCGTCGATTTTTATCACATGATATGTTTTAACGCTACAAATGAGCGTCGAGCGTCAGCATGAAAAGGCACCCATATACGGTTTTAACGGAATTTAGACGCATTACCATCCTTACGGCGCATCTTGATATAAATATTATCAAAATCGCGTAAACATTCTCCCCCATTCAAACACGGCATTACCAACGCGCGGTCGGATGTATTGGAAGAAATTTTTTATTAGGATGGGAGCACAGTTTCTTGCATAACGCATAAGGCATAAGGAAATCAACCAATCAGAGTCTTTTATTTCATAGAAAGGGAGAAAATGAAGGACTTTGATTGGTTCATTTTCTTATGCATTATGCATTATGCGTTATGCAAGACTGTGCTCCCATTCTAGTGCGTCATTCTATTTTTATCGTTCATTAGATAGACATAATACAAGAATAAAATGACACGCTGGGTGAAATTTCTCAACTCAACCTGGAGTGGTCCTCTACAGAAATACTGGAAGGTAGTGGTTGTGTGTGGTTGCATTCAGCAAAGAAACAGCTTTGATACTATTGTAAGATTCTTTAACATGATTGATCTTGTCTTTAGTTCCTCACTGGATCTAAATGTATAAACCAATCATACGAAAAAATTTTATCATTGCAAAGCTGCTATCTCTGCTGAATGCAGCCAGTAATTACTTATTTTAAATATTTAGAGCTTGTTATTCAGTGTTTTTAACACACAAAATAAGTAATTTCTAGTATTGAATTGAACTTTTTTAAATAATATCCATTCAGATATAACCGTTTAAAATTTTCAGGATAGCGTCATGAATGTGGATATGTATGTATCGCGATTCATATTTGAAACACAGCTTGCTCGCGAACAGTCAGGTGCCAATAGCTGCATTCAGCAGAAAAAGCAGCTTTGCAACTGTTGTAAAGATCTTTAATACGATGGTTGTAAAATTCTATAATACAATTGGTCTTGCCTTTAATTCCTCATTGGATTTAACCGTATAAACCAATCATATTAATGAATCTTAAGCAAAGCTGCTTTTTCTGCTGAATGCAGCCGATATCTCCCAAAATTAATGTCTCGCATGCGAATGTGGGTCTCGCGTGGTGTTAGTTATATTATACTTTCGATACTCGAATTTTATTTTTTTTATAGTTTTTTTCGATCGAGATATCCGTAAATCGGACATCGTGAAATATCAGACGGGTGAAATATCAGATCGAAACACTGTCAGGTGATATATCGCATACGGTGTATTGAGCATACAAAAATAATATATTACATATAAATCACTTCTTTAACGTTCATTTATCTTTTTTTAAAGCAATATTATGATAGCAATTGATAAAATGATCAACAATAATAAAACAGTCACAAGAACGTCTTATTTTTTCCACGTTATACGTGCCATTTATTTGCGATAAAAATAAATACACGGCATTGAGTATAATTGCTCGAAATCCGAATTTAAATTTATAATTTATGCATTAATTGTGTCTATTTTTCGCAGTTCTGCGACGCTACATTTAAAATAAGACAGGCGGATTAATTAATTATCCAAAGATAGGAGGAGAAAAAGGACAAAAAACAAATCTCAAGCTCACGTTGCGCCTGTTTTAAAAACCGAAAGAAAGTGTGATCACGTGATCACCCCCTTGACGTCGCCTAAGTTCACGGCGGTCGCATTGACAGTCGTGTCGCGTCGCACATCGATGCCGTATTGAAATCGTTCTAGATTTCCGACGTTTACACATCGGAGGCAAATATCTTACGCGAGACAAACGCCGTCGAGTGCCGAATCTAGAACATCGCTCATCGTCGCAGTGATTCAGTCGCAGTGAGTCCTCGATCATAGATCCATTGCGTTTCTCGATACTCGACGCCCATCGTGCTTCGTCGCGCCATTGTTGTTCGTGCATTCCGAGCGTATCGCGTCGTTTAGTTATCCTCACATCCGATCGGTATCGTATGTGCATTAAGAAGCATCGGTAAGTGTTGGAATAATGATGTATCAACCGAGGACAGTTCGTACGTGCAGTTGGACAGTTTGGAATTACTCTCGTCGATCGGTGAGTATTTCTTTGAGATTGCATGATGGCCTGGGTCTCGGTTAAAATTCTAAGGCCGGTATTCATAGTCAGATTTTATATTCAAGACCGTCTTTAGTATAGTCTTAAAAGTCACGAACCAATCAGAGATCGGTATTCATAGTCGATTCTTATATTTGAGATTGCTTAAGGCTCCTGAATAGTCAGCATGCGATTCAGAATCAATCGGTATATACATGGGCTCGTGCTTGTGTGTGTACGTGTACAGCGCCTCGTCACAATAAATGGCTGAACTTGTACGCGTGGAAAAATGACGTTTTGACGACGAAATTTGTGCTGTATGCTATTTCTGTATATTATTTATTATTTGCTTAATTGTGAAAATGTGACGTGTCTCGTACTTATGAAAGTCCTAAAAGTGGGCAGAAACTATAGTTATCCTGGAATTTTATACGTAAAAGCATATATTTCATTCATTTCAACAGCTGTTCAAACCGTGTTTTTCTGCCCGAAATTAGGCTCTACTTTACCTGCCTTTTACTGATTATTAAGAGAGAAAAGAATAGTTTCTGTCCATTTTTGCAGGTATTTTAAAGCATTTAGATTTATCGTCATTTAGATTTATCCAAATTGTCTTTATTTATAAATGACTCGCAGCATAAATTAACTTGTCATTCCTCGATTCCAACATGTCGCGACTACTCAGGAGCCCTAAGTACAGTCTTAAGATGTCATAATCCAATCAGAGGACCGTATTAGCATCTTAAGACATTACTTAAGACAATCTTGAAATAAAAACGGACTATGACTACCGCCCAGAGGGCCGCATTAGCGTCTTAAGAAATTACTTAAGACAGTCTTAAAATAAGAATCGACTATGTGAATACTGGCCTTAAATATATTGTTATTTTATTTTATTTTTTGTTTTTACGCGACGGATGAATGACTAACGGTTGCTTTCCATTTATGATTCTCAGATAATTCTTATTTGTGACGTCACAACTCAGCTGAATGCGCGTTTCTTTTACATTCAGCTCATGAATTTTTACCTATAATGTGTATAAGATCGAGACCGTGTGCTTTAATGAGTTTCGTAAATTCACTTTAAAAGTAAGGTTATGAACTTGTGTTGTCATGTAATAACTTTTTACCAAAGTAATTGATTCGAGTATGAGATACTAGCTCGCTTAAGATTCAGTTTCACTTGTGTTAATGGAAAACAGCTGTTATGATGTTCGGATAATCATTAACACTTTTGTCCACCATGTTTACCATCCATTGTTTTGTTTCTCGGTAATCGCGGAAGGATCAGTCGAATGAATCGGCAATTGAATATAACTGGATATTGTTCCAATTGAATATCTTATGCTCGCTTCTACTAATATAGATTAATTTTAATCTCGGTTCAACTTACTTTTCATCTTTTTCTAATTCTATCCTTTAAACATTTAAATATATCACGAATAATACATTGATCATCGCGAAGCACGGACTTTAGTCTTTAGAAGTGCGTCGAATTCGACAATAAGTTCAGAGTACCGAATAAATCAATGTATGTATATTTTAAGTGTCGTGAGTGTATTATCCAAGTAAATAAATACGGAAGCAACGGGCGTGTGATGATATATAATATATTCAAACAACATCGACGATGGTTTCTGGACATTGAAAGAGCACTTTTGCCGAAGAATCTAAAAATTTAGATCTGGAAATAATTTTGTTGAATTATCAAAATAATTTTGCAGGAATCTTAAGCGTGATGAAGCAATGCTGCAAAATGTTTTGATATTCTAGCAATCAATCAAATTTATCGTCCTATCTAATTTATTTTGATAATCCGATACAATTATTTTTTAGGTCTGGTCTCTATCTAACCTGAATTTTTAGATTCTTCAAAATTGCTCTTTCATTACGGATCATCTATTTCTGGATAAAAAAGAAGTCACCGACATATAGTAATCTCATTATACTTCGTAATTACGTCAAATGTTAAATAATACCGGTTAATGTTATCGATTTGACTTAACAACTATATACATGTGTTTTGTTCGTCATATTTGCAAATTTGCCTTAATATTTACTGCGTGGCCTCTTACTACAAGAATAGTTCATATCTGATACATATCACGTGTGTTCTACGAATATGTGATTTTTATATTTGATTTTAACAATTCTTTAAGTTTTAATATATTCAAGCTTCAGTGCAATGCTTCATGTTCCGTGATGGTAAATCATTTGAATTGTTTACGCATATATCACTTTAATAAGATTTTTGTTTTTAAAAAAACATTAGATTAACAACGTTGCATTTGTCAATTTGCGAGTGACTTGGGCATTATGGACATGTGAGCTAAACGTTCAAAATAAAGAAGACATCCAATATCTGAGTATTGTTTACTAAATAATTGCGCCGTTTATCGTAGCTAACTCTCATTAGCCTATTATATTTATTTTATCGTATTGTTAAAAATTCGAGAGTCCTGATGTAATTATCGTTAGTGTTTAAATAGTACTATCATTCTCCTCGCCTTCGCGACGATTTTCAAGAATTCCAAGTCGATCGATTCTTTGGCGATAACTAGGCTAACGAAATATGTATCATCTCGAGCTTTTAATTTGTACGGGACTCCGTTTGCTGCGCAAAGGCGAGGAAGAAGACGAAGACGCGAGGGTACTCGCGAATCGAGACAGTGCTGAGTATACCGGTGGGGCCCGGCGGCCTTGGATGCCCACGGGCTGCATGTAGGACAGACAGACAGACAGACAGACAGACAGACAGACG
Source organism: Acromyrmex echinatior (assembly GCF_024713525.1). Lineage (NCBI taxonomy): Eukaryota > Metazoa > Arthropoda > Insecta > Hymenoptera > Formicidae > Acromyrmex > Acromyrmex echinatior. The sequence goes on along the minus strand of NC_141862.1, from coordinate 7,087,174 downwards.
TACGGCCGGAGGAGACTGGACCGCTAACAGAGAGGCTGTATGGCGTCTCTGATTGCCCATTGTCCGACTAATAAGATATTCTATCATCTCTCGTCGTGCCGGCGGTGTCCGACCGTTTCGTGAGAGACTGAGCGCGAGCGCGCGAGTGTCCAATCGCCAACGTGGCTCATTCGGGTCCGGCCAATGATGGCCCTGCTCCATCTCAGAGAGCCTCTCCGGACCCTTTTGTCGGGCAAATGAGCTCGGCGTAAGTCAACCGATAAATAATATCCGACTTCGCGACCAGCTGCGAGCCTTAATGCGGGCCCATGTAAAAGTGTAATAGGGGCTTAATTGAACTCACTCGGGACATCCATCGGATCTCCGGGTATGCATAGGTATATATATAGATATATATGTAGGGGTCTATATTTATATTCGAGCACGTCTGATAACACTTCTTTTGGATTAAATCTCGGATTAGAATCAGGATACATATAGTATTGTCGTATCTTGGCTGAAACTTAGAGTCTATAACAGAGTCTGGCTACGAGATGACAAACTTTTGATTAGCCCGTCGTTTTTGTCAACTTAGTAAGTTGAAATTAATGTGATAGTTTATCTTGACCTATATTTTTGACAAATTTAACACGAGATTATTTTTGTAAACAAAAGATTGACCAAGCATGATTTTAAATTTGTGTGAGTTTATTTGTGTGAGCGATTGGTTTAACGTATTTACATTGAAATATAATTTGTATACTGAGGAGAATTCAAGCCGAGGATCGAAACATTTATGAATTTTAATGGGATAAAACGCAATTAAAGTACACTTGAACATCTTGTGTTGACTGTTATATTACTTTGTTCATTTACTTTTATTAGAGCCTGATTTCCATTATTTGTTAAATTAAAATGAGTAAGGTAGTACAAGTTAGATAGCATATCTAAAAAGAGACAGAATATTTAGTCTCCTTCCTTGTTCTCGTTTTGACAAAATTGCTCGTGGCTGTAGAATCGCTTCTGTTGTAGAAAAGGAGTCTCTAGCCGAGATTTATCGAAATATTATTTTGGTAACGAATTATCATCTCTCGGTTATTTCGCTCTGCGACTTACTAGTATCGGGAGAAAAAAGTTGACGGAACTGATTCTCGTCACGCGATAAATTATCGAGTGTCTATATAGCGCGACGTTGAGCACGGCATTGTGACAGATGGTTTCTCTCCTATGAGATCTTATTCTACGCATATTCAAGCGGGAATGACTAACGACGACGACGACGACGATCTCTCGTCTTTCAGTGCTTCCACTCGGCTCCGGACTGGCGATCGTCCGGACTGACTCTTTCGTGGTACCATTTCAAGTTATTCGACTTATGCGCGGCCGTAATGGTCGGTCAGCGCGAAATAAATGCAAATTTCTCTGGCAACCGTCTGTACGCGTGTCCTAATCGTGTCCGAGATCGACCGGTGCTTTTCAGACGAAATTTCAGACTTCTCATTTCTCAGCGTTCTTATACATAGACCGGGCATCGATCTAATCCATTATCCGTATTTCCCGCGAAGCATCAAAAAATGAACGCGCTCGCTCGGCTGGCGTTCAGGTCGAGACGCGAATCTCTCTCCGGGAATCTCTCCTCGTGGATTCCCGCAGCGATCTGCGCAACGTACTGCCAGGTCGACTCCCCCTCGAAGTCGGCGAAGTCTCGATTTGTCACATTAACAAAGTGAACCCGTCCCCGAATCGAAAGCCATTTCCTCCCGCCCGTTCGACTCGTCCGCAGAAAATCCTGCTCGCTCGCTTAGCGGGAGGAAGAGTTGCCACGCTTATCCGAGGAAAAACTCACTCGAGCTGCGGATTCGGGGCGTAAAGGTGGAGGAGAAAGAAAGGACCGAATCGACGAAACGTCGAATTGAGTACCGCCCTAATCGTGTCGAGATCTCGTCCTATGGTGTGACGCGCGCGCGAGTATATGGCGTACTTAGCGGAAAGCGGGAGAGAGAGAGAGAGAGAGAGTGAGAGAGAGACGCGGCGAGGGCGATCGAGGGAGTGAATGAGAATCATGATGGTGGCGGGCGAAGGGTAGGTGGCCGTGGAGGGGGCAGGAGGGGGAGGACTGCTGACGGTGGTCGAGAGAGTCGATCGAGCGTGGGTTGCGGGGCAGGCTAATGCGAATATGCTGTCGTCCAGATAGAAAGAGATACCCGATAGCGAATCTGTGTCCGACACGGATGTCGAATTAGCTTGGATTTAGGTTGCCCGGGGAACTGACAAATAGTTATTGCTTGATTAGGTGCCGGTACTGGAGGCAGCTACCCTACCGGCGCGGGACGTCGCGTCGCGTTGCGTCGCGTCGCGTCGCGTCGCATCGGCCCTTTTCAGCTCCGTCGACGAGCGATTTTTGTCGGAGCTTGGAAAGAGGGTGGTTTTATCTTCGACTCTTTATCGCCTACTAAATCCCTCGTAAAATCGTTCCGCGGCGAGTCTGACTTCCCAAGATCGATTGTGACGATAATTGGCTGATTACTTCGTCATTGACGCGATTCAGTTGCGATATTTGCTCGAATATGAAACGTAAGAAGATATCGTTTTATATAAATGTCACTAGAAAAAATTGTCGGAATAAAAAATATTTTTTTATTCACATGCTAGTCCACTTTGAAAATAAAACGATCCTTTTGCTTTTCCGATCATAGTTTCCGTGTTTCAACCCGGAGAAAAAAGTGTCATGCTTAAAAAAGAAGAGCAAGTCTCGATGCGCGGCGTCTAATTTATATGTTAATGAGGCAATGGCAGCTGGTCAGGTGACACGGGATCGAATTTGATAGCCAACTCTCTGAGTTCTGATAATCGTTATTACTTTTGAAAGCGATCAGATACGCACGATAGAAATCGATAGTCGCCATGAAGTCTTCCCTCGAATCCAATTTATTTTCAAGTTAGAAAATGCGAAGAGAGGAATTAGAATTTTTATTTGACAAAAATCCAGTTTTTTATTTGATATAATAAAAAAAAAAAGTGTGCTTTAGATTTAACATTGATCAATCGCTTTTAGAATTGCTGAAATACTTTACGTAATATCATCTTTTCCATTTAGAAGAATATTGCGCTTCTAATTCGCGCCACAATTTGTAATTTCGTGCACGTTGTTATTATGTTGATGGTAAATGTGTGTTAATGCGACGAGCCATCGAAATTAGAATGGTAATGGGCAGTAACGCAGGGGCTAGAGCCCCCGATTGAATAGGATTATAAATTTAAATCACGAGTCATATAGAAATTAATTTCAAATTACATTTGAAATATTGTCCTGGCGACTAAATCAATTTATAATTACTCGCGATGCTTGCTTTTGGCATTAATTAGCGGACTTATTATCCATCAACGCCGCCGATAAATCGCAATGATCGTGTATCCTTTAAATGCAATTGTCATCTAGAAACAAGGATGTAGGAAAATGCCACGACTTACTACGCGAAACGAGATTTCTCACTGAAAATATATACGGAGGCGCGATGTGCTAATTAAAGACGCTAGCATATTTTGTGAAAACTAAGATGTCTCGTTTGCAAGAGCCATTTTCGCGACAGCTAGACCTCAATTATTCTCGACATCGAACACAGAGCTATTCCACCGGTACTCTTTAATAAGGACTTTTGCTTTACGAGATTTTATACGGTACACGACGAACTCATTATCTTAATTAAATCTACTACAGGAATTACAACTCCGAGTAAGGACTAGAATTACTTCAAAATTCATATACACGTTACACGGCAATGCACGGACGAGCTTTGCGAGCCCGGTTTTAAAGAATTTACCGGTGTATGACGATGACAATAAACTAATGCAAGAGCTCGTATTTAAGTATCAGCAAATATTGCAACGTATAAAATACAGCGAGTTTACCGACTATTATCACGTTGCGGTATAATTGAACAAAAGGAGTAATGCGCCATCTCTTTCATTGCGTTCCGTATCGTTATACGGGGTGTTGAAAAAATTCATTCAGCATATGGGTACATATAGTACGCACCATATCGAGTAAAAAAAGCCTTAGCGAACATAGGTCAAAAGTTCAACCGTTTCTGAGACAAATATAAATAATTTTGTACGTTAGTCCAAAAATTGACTTATTGTCTCTTCCACGTACGTGTTATATATGACGTGAAAAGAGAGAAATTGAAATGAGCAGCAATGATAGTTTATTTGAGAGAATTTTTAAGTCCAATGAGAGGTAATCTTTCGTTCAATCGTAATTGATTGGTTGATATCAACTTACTCATTTCCGCTGAAATTTTTCATTATCAAGTGTGAATCAAAATTGAATCAGAACATTCAGAATGCGGTTTGTGAACGCTGAGATAAATCTTCACGTCTATAACACGTAGAAGAGTCAATAAGTCATCAGTTATGATACTAATATACAAAATTATATATATTATACCTTAGAAACGATTGGGTTTTCAACCTAAACGGTATGACACTAAGGCTTTTTTTTTACTTAGTACTTAAGGTTCAGTATCGTGTGTATTATTTACTATATAAATGTGTTGAATGAATAAATTTTTTTTAATACCCTGTATATTACGCTTCACTTTCGCTCATGCGCTTTCTCGTTTTTTTTTTTCCCATATTCTGTCATTTTACGTATCGCTCCAAATTCTCCACGGTTCTGCATCATTTCTGTTTCGTTGTGGACAAATTATATGCGATCGTCGTAAGCTGCGTTTATTATCGTAAACTCGATTTTTCATGACCGCGTCAATCGATACAATGGTTCTTCGCAGACCACAACGCGGTTATACACGTACGATCCATTCCTCACGTACGCCACTGTTTCGGAAAGGCTCGTAATAGGCCAGCCAGTGAACCCCCCCGTAGATTTTCGATCCCGCTTAACGTGAATTTTCATCGATCACTAGCCAAGAGCCCGTTTCCAACTGCCTACATTGTGAAAAATTAACCGACGATCAACCGGAAATGTTGAGTACGCACAAAGTGCAGATGAACCTGTTGAAAAGAGCAAGTCGAGCAACGATAATTGTCCCACGAATGGAATCACGGAGTAGTTCGACGACTATAAATGACGAAATAAATTGCGCGGTGCCGGCATACCGCGCGCTGTAAATTTTTCATGGACGATATTTCCCGCTCCGGCCGGCCATCGCGGACCCATACATAAACCGGACAGAATCGGTCTTTAAAGCTTAACCCGAAATAAATCCTGCGAACGTAAGTGCTCCTATTTCACGATCTATTCTTTCTGTCTCTATATTACACCGACCGTCACATTCTCTTCTCTTTCAAGTCGACCGTTCTACCATAGGATAAATAAGACGTACACGAATACTTATGTAAAACCACGTGTACCACCTTGTATCTCTCGTTGAATTCATCGAAGCCAAACGAGGCTTGTGGCTATCGGAGGCCACAATTGTGGCAATCACCTGCGAATTCCGGAAATATCCAGCCATCGTGGTTCAGCCGATTTCTATCCTCTCCTATCGCGATTGCACAGCGATCCCACATTTGCGGTCGTTGCCGCCGACAAGCAAGATGTCCCGCACGTTTAGACCTTGGCGTATAGATTCAACAATACATCATCGAGAGCAGATTGTCATACTGAAGGTATTCGAATTCGACAGATCACATAATCCGAATATGAATTCGATCGCGGGGAGCGACGAGGGAAGAATATAAAGCGAGTGAGATCGCGAGCGAAGCTACAATTTACGATCCCGTACATTCGTTCCGTCCGTTGATTAAGCTTTTCTCGCCACCGATCTTTGGAATCGTGCGATAAATAATAATTTGCCACTGCACTGAGAGGCAGTTAAGTGAAGCTGGGTGACCAATGATGATCAGGATTTACGCTATTCTTATTTATATCGTCGATTGCCACGCAAGCGGCGGTCATCCAGCTGCATTACATCCGACGAAAAACTTGTTAGGCAATCTTGCTCTCCTTCA